>NW_028270159.1:19586094-19891510 GCF_037043375.1 Chiloscyllium plagiosum
GCAGTACAATTACGAGACGTTGTCAAACAGACAAGGCGACAAAACTACACCACTTACATGCACCAAAAACAAGAAGCTGGAGAAACTTGGCATTCTTACCAGTAGTAGCGAAGCCCACCCTGGCACCACAGTGGATAACATTTTCACTGTGGGGAAATCGATTGTGAACTTATCGGACCACACGCTTTGACCGGAAGAGGTTGAAGTCCTGAACAGTGGTCTCAGTTTCTGCCCCACAACCAAAATGGACCCCTTGGTTCTTGCAACAGACATGGAGGAATTTATCAGATGAATGAGACTCTGGGAATTCTTTCAAGATGTCAGCAGTGATCCCAATGAGCCCACTGACGAACTGAAACAACAGTCATCACGGGGATCCGTAGAGAATCGACCAAAGAAGGTGTCAACTTGGACCCCACCGGAGGGCTGCTGCCCTCAGCTTGACATGTATGCTCAAACTGTCAGGGAATATATAAATGCCTGATTCATCAGCTGCACCCACAAGGTAGAGCAAAACATCACCCATTCACAATGCGACGCCATACATGCTCTCAAAACCAATCGCAACATTGTCATCAAACCAGCAGATAAAGAAGGAGCCATCGTCATTCAGAATAGAATAGATTACTGCAAGGAAGTGTACCGACAACTGAACAACCAGGAACACTACGGGCAACTACCGGGCAATCTGACCAAAGAGCACACCCTTGAACTAAACACGTTGATCAGGACTTTGGATCCAGTCCTTCAGAGTTCCCTACGCGCCCTCATCCCACATACATCTCGCATAGGTGACTTCTACTGCCTTCCAAAGATATGCAAAGCCAATACACCAGAACAACCCATTGTATCAGGCAATGGGACCCTGTGTGAGAACCTCTCTGGCAATGTCGAAGGCATCTTGAAACCCATTGTACAGGGAATCCCCAGCTTCTGCGGCAACACTACGAATTTCTTAAAGAAACTCAGCACCATGGACCGGTCGAACCGGGAACATTCCTCATCACAATGGATGTTTCAGCACTCTACACCAGCATCCCCCACAATGACGGCATCGCGGCAACAGCCTCAATACTCAACACCAACAACTGCCAATTTCCGAGCACTGCTTTATCCTCGATCCCAACGCCTTCACCTTTGACAACCAGTTCTTCATCCAGACACGTGGAACAACCATGGGGACCAATGTGCCAACATCTTCATGAACAGGTTCAAACAAGACGACTTCTCTATACAAGACCTCCAACTAACACTATACACCAGCTACATTGATGACATTTTCTTCCTCTGGACCCATGGCGAGGAGTCACTGATAAAACTACACAGTGATATCAACAAGTTTCAACCCATCATCAAACTTACCATGGACTACTCTCTGTCTCATTCTTGGACACCTGCATCTCCATCAAGGATGGACGCCTCAGCATCACACTCTACCACAAACCCACAGACAACCTCACAATGCTACACCTCTCCAGTTTCCACCCAAAACATATTAAAACAGCCATCCCCTATGGACAAGCCCTACACGTACATCAGATCTGTTCAGATGAGGAAGAACGTGACGGGCACTTGGAAGTACTCAGGGATGCCCTCATATGAATGGGGTACAATGCTCAACTCATCGACCGCCAGTTCTGATGTGCCACAGCAAAGAACCGTAATGACCTCCTCAGGAGACACACATGCTGCAACCGACAGGGTACCCTTCATTTGTCCAGTACTTCCCTGGAACCAAAAACTATGTCATGTTCTTCGCGGCCTGCAACACATTATCAGTGAGGATGAACATCTCGCCAAGACCTTACCCACACCTCCATTGCTTGCCTTTAAACAACCACCAAACCTCAAACAGATCAATGTGCGTAGTGAACTGCCCAGCTTTCAGGACAACTCCATACAACCCTATCATGGTAGGCACTGCAAGACGTGTCAGAGCGTGGACATGGATACCACCATTATGCGTGGGGACACCTCCCACCATGTACGTGGCAGGTACTCATGTGACTCAGCCAACGTTGTCTCTCTCAAATGCTGCAGGCAAGGCTGGCCTGAGGCATGGTACATTGGTGAAACCGAGCAGAGGGTAAGGCCATGGACGAATGGGCACCGCACAACAATCAACAGCGGCCCAGCATGTTCGACCTTGGACCTTTGGGTGACGATCCTGCAAGGCAGACTTCGGGACAGGCAGCAGCGAAAAGTGGCCGAGCAGAGGCTGATAGCTAAGTTCTGTACCCATAGGGAGGACCTCAACTGGGACCTTGGGTTCATATCACACTACAGGTGACCACCATTGCTCTATGCATATGCGGACATGTGCACACATACACACAGACACTCCTATACACAGAACTCTCACACTCCCACACTTACACATGCACCCTCTCAGACTTAGACCCCTTTACACTCACACACACGTATACACTCTCTCTTACTGTCACTCACAAACCCACACCCTGGAGACACACTCACATGCACACGCACACTCCCAAACACTCAGATGCATCTCGTTCTGGCTCTCGCGCGCTCGCTCTCGTGCTCGCTCTCTCTCTCTCTCACAGACACCCCCAACCCCCCATCCCAGATACACATATACATTTGTTGCATGAATTTGTACTTGCAGAGTTACATTGTACTTCGCTCAGAAACTGCTTGAATCCATGGAAGACTCTGATTCTAAGCTAAAAAAAAATGAGTTAACAATCTAAACATTATGGTACAGATAACAGAACACAGGAGGCTAACACCTTCAACATATTATCTGGGCTGACACCAATTGTTAAAGTTCACCTGAAAATCTAACTTTTAAAAAAACGTTTTGTGATTTACATATGAAAGAAGTAAAACTATCATGGTCATTCTAACAGATGAGAGACTGAACAAACAGTCAAGGTATTTTTCAATGTATAATTTCAGTTACATCACATTGTAAACTTTTGCTATAAATTCTGTGTAGTCGACAACCACCTGATGAAGGAGCAGCGCTCCGAAAGCCAGTGCTTCCAGTTAAACCTGTTGGACTATAACCTGGTGTCATGTGATTTTTAACTTTGTCTCCACAATAGTAAAGTCATTGTTTCCTAGCAACAATGTTGGAAAGAAAAGATTTCTAAAATAAAACAAGTGATGCAAGTCGCCAATTGTCAGACTGTTTCACAAAGAGAAATGTTTACTAAAGAAATTATTAGATGTTTTCCAAGAGTAAGAGATCTTCTGTTATGTTGAGAACATGGAAGAATGACATGAGAACCTGGAATATTATGAAAATATGGATGGCAATTTTTCTTTAACTGCTTTGTAATAATTTTCTTCCTGTAGGAATTTTAAAGAATGGGAATATCGGAGCGGTTAACGCTTTGTTGTATTGTCTTGTGGAACATAGGAAGAAAGCATATTTAATTTCTTTGACCAGTTCCAGAAAGATTTTTAATTAAAAGTCTGAATCTACTAATGTCTGGTTAATGACATAAAGTTTATTAATACTTTAATGTCATGGCTATTAATTGTATTAGCACATATTAATGCAGAGCACCAGCGACACATGGTGTGAGATTAGATGGGTAAAACTGAGGAAGACATTAAACTCTGTCCATTACAAAAGAAACCTTCATTTCAATATTGCAGACTGGTTAAGAATAGATAAAACCTGCTAATTCCTCATTTCTCCACCTGAAATTTCTCTGTTAAATTTTCATCTAGCATCGAGCCAATCTATTAACTTGTTTCTCTTCCTCACATCACTTTCAGATGTTTTGTTACTTCTCTAAGTTGGTGCTATCTACAAATTACAGCATTGTGCCTCCACATTCAAGTTCAATTTATTTGTAACATACTATATTAAGAAGAAAAGTGGCCCATTTGGAAACCACAGGGGAGTCACCAGAGTTGTACTTCCTGGTGGTTAGCAAATCTCTAATAACCATAACATTTCCTGGCATTTAACCAATCTTCTATTTTTACTTTTAACACTGTGCCCACTAATTCTATTAAAGACCCTTATCCAGTGTTTTCAGTTAAATTGATGATTTAAATAGCCCGTTGCTCTTTCAGGAAATTTATTTGGGGTCTTTTGTCTAATGCATTTTGTAGACATTTTGTCTAATGCATCTGGGCAATTTTTCAGTTTCTCATCTCTGAAACATCCCTGAATTGTTTCCTGCTCCATCCTCATTTTATTTTTCTTTTGAATATTTATTCACTTGCCTTTTGAAAGTTTTATGGTAGAAATTGTAGAGATTCTCACCACAATCTTCCATTCCTCAGATACACTAGTGATGTCTGAGGACTGCAGGATTGCAAATGTGATACTATTGATCAATAAAAGGATGAAAGGATAAATATGGAAATCACAAATCAATACAGTGGAAGGGGAACTTCCTAGAAACAGTAACTTTGGAGAAAATAAATATCCACTTGGACCAATTCCTTTCTAATAAAGAGGAGTTTACACGGATTTGTTCAGGGCAAATTTTGTGTTTGTTACGTCATCCAACTCAAATCAAGTTGGTTAAAGGATGGATGACAGTTGATATTGTGTATATAGATTTTCAAAAGGCATTTGAGGAAGTGCTATATATTAGGCCTGTTAGCAAAGCTTGCATTAATGGAAACAGCCCCGATTCCTCAGGTCCCTCCTCATAACTATGGTGTTTCATCTCTTGAATAAACCAGTAAATCAGTTCGCTGGATCTGGCACATGAACCAGAACTAAATACGAGGTGGGGGGAATAGGTCAGAGTGGGTTAGTCTTTGGAGGGTTGATGTGGACTTGTTGGCCCAAAGGGTCTGTTTCCATACTGTAGGAAATCTAATTTTGTACTATCCATGCCTCTCATGATTTTATAAACCTATATAAAATCACCCCTCAGCTTCCGACGCTCCAGGGAAAACAGCCCCAGTCTATTCACCCTCTCCCTAAAGCTTAGATCCTCCGACCCTAGCAACATCCTTGTAAATCTTTTCTGAACCCTTTCAAGTTTCAGAATACGGCATGGCGGTTTAGTGGTTAGCACTGTTGCCTCACAACGCCAGGGACCCAGGTTCAATTCCTGCCTCAGGCGACTGACTTTGTGGAGTTTGCACATTCTCCACGTGTCTGCGTGGGTTACCTCCAGGCACTCCGGTTTTCTCCTACAATCCAAAGATGTGCAGGTTAGGTGAATTGGCCATGCTAAATTCCCCATAGTGTTAGTGTATTAGTCGGGGTAAATACGAGGTGGGGGGAATAGGTCAGAGTGGGTTAGTCTTTGGAGGGTTGATGTGGACTTGTTGGGCCAAAGGGTCTGTTTCCATACTGTAGGAAATCTAATCTAAAAGACATCCTTCCTATAGCAAGGATACCAGAATTGTGCACAATATTCCAAAGTGGCCGAAACAATGCCCTTGTACAACCGCAACATGACCTCCCAACTCCTATACTTAATGCTCTGACCAATAAAGGAAAGCATACCAAATGTCACCTTCACTATCCTATCTACCTGCGACTCCACTTTCAAGGAACTATGAACCTGTGCTCCAAGCTCTTTGTTCAGCAACATTCCCCAGGACCTTCCTGTGAAGTGCATGTCCTGCTCTGATTTGCCTTTCCAAAATGAAGCGCCTCACATTTACCTAAATTAAGCTCCACCTGCAATTCCTCAGCCCATTGGCCCATTTGATCAAGATCCTCTTAAACGGTGAGGTGACCTCTTTCATTGTCCATCATCTTCCTGTAACCCTGTTCCCTCATACTATTTGCTTCCTTCTTCCTCCTGTTGCCCTCCTTGTCTGCCACAGGTACCTTTGACAGATCTGGGAGTAGGGAAAGTGGCAGAGGCAGGGTGAAATGGTGAAGGGGGAAATTAGTGAAGGAAGCCACGGTGGAAGCTTGGACAGTGTTGCATTTTCTGACTTCATTTGATGTTTGTCATGTTTATGATTTTGGATGGTTTCAGAAGCATGCCTGTGCTGTGCACTCAGCAAAGGGTAAGTCAGCAAAGGTGCATCCTGCCTCTTCCACAGTCAGGAAACCTGCCTGTTCACCCCACAGGTTGATGGCAGCCCTCACTCTCAGTTGGTACATTACCAACTACAAACTGGTAATTGGCCTGAGCAAGTGAAGACTTAGCTTTCAGCCTTCAGTGGAAACTCTGGTATACACTCAAATTCTTGAGAATGAGCCAGGAAAGATGTGGCCACTTGCTGCCTGAATGGAACATGAGGAACAGCTCAAATGGTAACTACAGCTATCCAAGTTAGATTGTTATCTGCAAGCTGAATTGTGGGATCCATTCCTAGTAGCAATGCAACTATTTATATTGTCAGCTGAAGTCACTGAATTGATTTTTAATGACACATCTAACTACAGTTGTTTCTCCAGTAACTGGAAGAAAATTAGAAGAAGCTTTAAAATGAAATGCTTTGACCTTTTGTACATTTTTATAATGTCAGAAATTTAATACCTCTCAATATATTTGAATGATGAACCAGATTGATGTTTCCATGCAGCTTGCAAAGGAGCATTGTATCTCCAATTGCAGTTTCAGATCTTGCTGATGAATCACACGCATGTGCTTTCCAGAAATTGATAACTGAATTTGTGCATAAATTGCATAAATAAATTTGCCGTCATTTTGCAGTAAAATGTGACTTTTATGAGAAATATGTAAAAGTAAATCTTGAACAGAGAAATCATCTAATTATTACCAACTGTTCGAGTTCAGATTATCATGGTCAAGGCTTTTTGTCAGTGCATAAATACATGATAAAATCAGTCTGTTGTGTTCTATAGGCCCATTGTGTAATGTGGTCAAAGACTTTGTAAAAAAAATTGTACTTAAGATTTCCGTATGCTAGTTTTCCTAGAGTAGAAATGCTTTTTCTTCTTTACTTTGTACTTTCACATTACTGACTGGGGTCAGTTATAATCAACAGGAATTTGAAAATTAATAGATTTATTTTGTATTCAGTAAATGAAAAATAGTAAGTGAAATACTCCAAGTTTTGGGATATTGAAGAACATGAATATATTTTTGTCCATCTGACCAAAGCTAACATTCTTCACAAGGCACATTTGATAGAAATACAACATAGGCTGTATATTCATTTTTAAAGTAAACGTAACTTTTAAAAATAATTTTTTTATTGCATCATCTTCATAGTGAAATTATCCATCTTATTGTTCTTGCGGCAGAAATATTTTGCTACCTTTACTCTTCCCAGTGATGCAAAATAAGGAACTATATTTTAATAACACACTAATTAAACAGTTGCATAGATATACGTAAGGCTCATGCAGGTATACAAATCAGAGCCCTATTGTATCAGTGTAACCCTGAAAATATTTTTAGCGTGGGCCAAAGTAGGAGCGTCATCTAGACTTGAAATGTTAGCTTGCTCTCTCTCCATTGATATTGCCTGACCCACTGTGATCTCCAGCATTTATTGTTTTCGGTACAGATTGCAGCATCTGCAGTAATTTGCTCCTACTAGGAATGTAGTCATAACTTTCCCATCAGGCGCCTGGTTCGCAGCTATCGGGAAGGGCACAGTGGCTATCCAGGTTCTGAAGTGTTTTCCTTTGGGGGCCTCCCATTATATTCACTTTTTACCAAGCTTTTTGTTAAACAGCAAGTGGGTGCATGTTATTAAGACCTGAGTACCCTCCCTGAATTTTGCTAATCTTTGCAGAAGCATTTCATTTTCTACTATTATCTTGGGCAGTTGAAAAACTGATACAAGATATTAGCTTTTGTTAAACCTCTGCCCTGCCCAGTTAGACTCTCCCCTTCATCACTGAAGCATTCTACTGTTCCTTCATTTGCTTTTATTTATTGCAGTGTTTACCATTTCCATTTGTGACCTACATTGTCCTACCTTAACTCACCTCACTTCCAGTTTTGATTTTTCTGATTATATTTTTAAAAAATTCTTATGTTTATCTTTAGTAACTTTGCCTCTTCTTAAGTTTCTGTTTACCTTTTGATCTCCTCATTAACCACAAATCTCTATAATTTACAAAGCAGACGAAGCAGCATATGTGGAGGTCTTATGGCATTCGTTGGCATTCTGAAAAAAATTCATACTGGGTTCGAAACATTAATTCTCTTTCCACAGATGCTGCTAGACTTGCTGAAGTTTTCCAGCGCATTCTGCTTTTATTTCAGATATACAGCATCTGCAGTGTTCTGCCTTTATTGTATAATGCATCCAGTTTTTTTGTCTTACATCCAAAATATTTATTTTGAGATTTATTGTATTGGAAAGTTTCCCACTTCCAGTTTCTCAAACCCGTTTGCTAAATTTTCATTCCATTTTATTTGTGTTAGATGTGGTAACTATTGAAAATTTGCCATTTTCCAAAAATGCAGCACTTCAATGTTCAAAGAACTGGTATAGTAAAAAATATTTGTAATTGTGAGAATGCTGCTCCTTTAACAAAGTTTTGTTGTCCTTGGTTATTTTTTTCAGAGAGGTAATAAAAGTCACAGACTCTGGGTTTGGTTGGGTTTTAGGGCCAGTTTGATTGTAGCTAACAGATGCTGCCTCAGGCAAAAGGCACTCAAGCTAGATGTAGGAAAAGTGGATAAGCCAGTGAATTTTGTTGGAATGGTAATAGCAAGTACAGTGGAGGCTATAAAGCTGCACCAGATTGTACAAGCTGATCAGAGGTTGGTTAAGGAGGAAGTGCCAGATCACTTTAAACCATATACCTGCAAAGGTAAAGTTTACTCACATAGGCCAGGAGCAAAAGGTAAAGAGTTTACAATATTAAGAGATACAGAATCCTCTCAATCTGTGATGTTGAAAGATGCGGCGAAATGTACCTCTGAAGGTCTATTGCCAGAAAAAGTACTAAGAACAGGAATTCATGGTGAGACAAGAAACATTTAATTCGGTAAAGTGAGATTAGTGTGTCCAATGAAGAGTGGAGAAGTTGTGGTAGGGTACTGGACAACTCTTTCAGCTCCAGGAATACAATTTGTCCTTGATATTGTTGATTCAGCACACAGTACGAGTGCTGCCTACTGTGGTTGAAGGACACATATCCTGGAATTTTTCCTGACTGTGTGGTAATGAGGTCACCAGTTGAAACAGGTGAGATCAAAGAAAGTTAAGTAGAATTAGCAGAGTCGAGACGGTGCTGGAAAAGTACGGCAGGTCAGGCAACATCCAAGGAGCGGGAGAATCAACATTTTGGGCATAAGCCCTTCATCATTCCTGCTCCTTGGATGCTGCCTGACCTTGGGTGCTTTTCCAGCACCACACTCTAGCATCTGCAGTCCTCACTTTCTCCTAGTTGATTTCAATCCTACTGCAAAGCCTCTTCTACGGATACCTACTGAAGAAGTTCTCCTCCTCTCTCCACGCAGATCCCAGTGAGTAAGTACCCCATGCCGCCCCCCCCGGTCATCTCCTCTGCCCTGAAGCAGACACACCTCCTTCCTCAGTGCCTGCCTACAAGATGACTGATCCCATTTGGACTCTAGACTAACACAATTTGGACCTGAATTACTACAAATCCAAAACCTTCAGCACCGATTCTCTTTCCAGATCCTCCACTCCATGCTAGCAGCCATGTGCCGGTACTTACTCTACCTGCAGTCAGCCCTGCCTCAGCTCAGGGCCACTCTCTCCCAGACCTGCAACGGACCTCTGCTGTTCTACATCCTCAGAAGAACTCACACGCTCAACAAATGGATTTCTCCACCATATCGGACATAAAAGAAAGTAAGTTAAACAAACGTTCAGGTACTTACCTCAATACATGGGTTTTCTTGACCATTTCAGAGGCTTCTCCTGGCCTCTGGAACTGCTCAGACTCCCATTAGCCACACGGCCAATCCTTCCACAACTGCTGTGGTGAATTATGACACCACCGCATGGACCGCAGCCACTGCCAACCACACCACCTCTGCGATTGCCGGGAAGATGACCACCTCCTCTACCGTTGCAGAATCCATCACCGCTGCGAGATTCACCGCCTCCGGCACAGATGGAAAACCTACTCTGCACGTCACTTCTGCCCCCATAGTTGCCACAACTGCAGCCACGTCTGCCCCGAAAGACGTCACTCACCTGGACACTGATGACTCCATCGCTGATGTCACTTCTGCCCCCATTGTGAGAGTCTCTTCTGTTGGTGACGTCAGTCCTGATCCTATAATCACACCCACTCAAGTAACTGTCTCCACCCCCACACCCAGCTCCAGCCCACCCCAGGTCCTAGTTTCCAGCTCTGCCATGTCTTTACTATTCCCCCCAGACCTCCTTGTCACTGACGATGAACGTTTAGTCCTCAGCAAAGGCCTCGCCTTCATTCCTCAATGCTTCCGGATTCATGAGTTTGACACGCATCGAGACCTTAACATTTCTTCCTCCGTCCCCGGGCCCACTTTTTCAATCAAGACTCTTGCCCACTCACCGAGGACCCCTTCTCTCACCTCCAACACACCTCATCCATCTGGACACCACGTGCTGGACTGTTACCTGCCCTTGACCTCTTCATTTCTAACTGTCGCCACGATATCAACCATTCCTGATGAAGAGCTTATGCCGGAAACAACGATTCTCCTGCTCCTCAGATGCTGCCTGATCTGTGCTTTTCCAGCACCACACTCTTGACTCTGATTGCCAGCATCTGCAGGCCTCACTTTCCCCTAGAATTAGCAGAGACCCTGTTTGATCAGATGGTTAAGCCAAACCAGGAGCAGATAGATGACACAGCAGACATCTTTAGCTCAGATAAATTTACTGTTGGAGCAGAAACATGAAAATTTAGAACAATTGTATTAATTGGCGTACAGGCAAAAAGAATCTGAATGTATCCCTGAATGTTGCTATTCTTAAAAATGATGTCTTAATGAGGAAATGGAGACCATCACATACTCAGACAGATGAGACATGGACAGAAGTTCATCAAATAGTATTGCCTGTGGGTGATAGAAGAGAGAGGTTGCGAGTGGTGCATGAACTTCGTCTAGGGGTTTACTTAGGAGTGAGAAAAACTCAGGCTAAAATACAAAAACAGTTTTACTGGCCTGGACTGCACGAGGAGTTGTTGATTTTTGGCAGACATATCGTGTCAGGTAATTCAAAAACCATAAGCAGTAATAAAACCCATCCACATCCTACAAGGATTGTAGAGGAATTACTCAAATTTTTCTTAAGATAAAGACTACCCACAGAGATACAATCAGATCAACGGTCAAACTTCACATTAAAATTATTCAAGGAAGTTATGGACAGCTTAGGAACAAAACAATTCACATCTACTGGTTACTATCCAGGGTTGCAGGGAGTGCTAGAAAGGTGGCATCAGACATAAAGACCACGTTGTGGGCTTATAGTCAAAACTATTCGGATGATAGGGATAAGGGAGTTCCATTTGTACTTTTTGCGATCAGAGATGCACCAAATGAATCAACCAAATTTCATTAATTTGAAGTAGTTTTTGGGCATGAAGTGAGAGGATGGCTAAAATTGATTTAAGAAGAAATTTGTAAGTCAGAATTCAGAGACTGCACATTTGGACTATGTGTCAAAAGTTTGGGAATGATTAAATAGAGAGGGAAGGTGACTAGACAGCATTTAAAAGTATCATAGCATACAATGAAACAGGAAGCAGGCAAGAAATCAAAAACTCGCAATTTTGCTATGAGAGATAAGATGTCAGTTTTACTTCGTGATAGGTGAACTTTTAAAAGCAAGATTTAGTGAATCTTTTCATGTCAAAAGGAAACTGAGTGAGGTGAACTATTTGATAAGGACCTGAGACATAAAGAAATCTGTGTGTCATGTGAATATGCTCAAAAGGTATTTTGACAGGGAAGGAAAGCAAGAGGAGAATGTGTTATTGTTACGACACAGAAGGAAGAACCAAGTTTAGAGGATTCTGCATTGGTATTTCCTCAAATTAATTTGGACAATGAGGAAGTTGTCAAAAATTGGGATAAATTATTAAATTACCTTCTAGAGGAAAATCGAAATAACCTGAAAGAGTTATTTCTATCACATGGGGAGATATTAGATTAGATTCCCTACAGTGTAGAAACAGGCCCTTCGGCGGAACAAGTCAACACCGACCCTGCGAAGAGCAACCCACCCAGACCCATTCCCATGACTAATGCACCTAACACTCCAGGCAATTTAGCATGGCCAATTCACCTAACCTGCACATCTTTGGACTGTGGGAGGAAACCGGAGCACCCAGAGGAAACACATGCAGACACTGGGAGAATGTGCAAACTCCACACAGACAGTTGCCCGAGGTGGGAATTGAACCCGGTCCCTGGTGCTGTGGGGCAGCAGTGCTAACCATTGTGGAAATAAACTGGGAAATACTAACTTAATTATGCATGATGTAGATATAGGAGATGCAGTTCCGATTAAGCAACATTCTTTATAGGCATAACTCTGAAGTTGGCACAGGTTCAAAAGGAAATTGAATCCATGCTTCAAGACAACATAATCATAGAACATAGAACATTACAGTGCAGTACAGGCCCGTCGGCCCTCGATATAGCACCACCCTGTGAAACCACTCTGAAGCCCATTGTAACCTACACTATTCCATTCTCGTCCATATGCCTATCCAATGACCATTTAAATATTCTTAAAGTTGGCGAGTCTAGTAGTGTTGTAGGCAATTCCACATCCCTACTACTTTGAGTAAAGAAACTACCTCCGACATCTATCCTATATCTGTCACCCCTCAATTTAAAGCTATGTCCCCTTGTGCTCGCCATCGCCTTCTGAAGAAAAAGACTTTCACTGTCCAACCTATCTAACCTTATGATTTTCTTATATGTCTCAATTAAGTCATTTTTCAACCTTCTCTCTAACGAAAAAAGCCTCAAGTCCCTCAGTCTTTCCTCATAAGTCCTGTCCTCCATACCAGGCAACATCCAAATAAATCTCCTGTGAACCCTTTCCTAAGCTTCCACATCCTTCCTATAATGTGGTAACCAGAACTGTACGCAATACTCGAAGTGTGGCCACACCAGAGTTTTATACAGCTGCAACATGACCTCATGGTTCCAAAACTCAATCCCTTTCCCAATAAAAGCTAACACACCGTATGCCTTCTTAACAACCCTATCAACTTGGGTGGCAACTTTCAAGGATCTATGTACCTGGACACCGAGAACTCTCTGCTCATCTACACTACCAAGAATCTTACCATTAGCCCAGTACACTGCATTCCTGTTATTCCTTCCAAAGTGAATCTGCTCACACTTTTCCGCATTAAACTCCATTTGCCATCTCTCAGCCCAGCTCTTCAGCTTATCTATGACCCTCTATAACCTACAACATTCTTCGTTACTATCCACAACTCTACCGACCATAGTATCATCCGCAAATTTGCTGACCTACTTTCTATGCCCTCATCCAGGTCATTTATGAAAATGACGAACAGCAGTGGACCCAGAACAGATCCTTGCAATACACCACTGGTAACTGAACTCCAGGATGAGTATTTCCCATCAACCACTACCCTCTGTCGTCTTTCAGCTAGCCAATTTCTAATCCAAACTGCTAAATCACCCTCAATTCCATGCCTGCGTATTTTGTACAACAGCCTACTGTGGGGAACCTTATCAAATGCCTTAATCAAAGTGAGTTACAATGACTGGAGCTCACCCATAGTAATGGGTACCAAAACCAGATGGTACCCAACAGTTATGTGTGAACTATTGAAAAATCAATGCAGTTACAAAGATTGATGCATATCCGATTCTGTGTTTGTAAACTGTGTTAAGAAGGTGGGACAAGCAACTTATATTTTGGAGTTGGACTTGCTCAGAGGATACTGGCAGGTGCCTTTGTCCAAAAGAGCGAAGACAATTTTGGCTTTCGTAACGCCAAATGGACTTTATCAGTTTAAAGCCATGCCATTTGGTGTGAAAAAATGCACCAGCTGCATTACAGAGACTAACCAATAAGGTCATTGCTGGATTACCCAACTGTGTCATATGCATAGATGACCTGGTCATTTTCAGTCAGACATGGAAGGAACATTTGCAACATTTATCAGACTTGTCCGATCGACTTCAGAAGGCAGGCTTAGTGGTAAACCTGGCTAAAAGCGTATTTGCCAAAGCCCAAGTCACCTTCCTGGACCATATTATTGGACAAATGGCCCTATGGGATGCAAAAACAAAGGTAATTGGAGAGGTTCCCATACCATCAACAAAAAGAGCAGTACTACGGTTTCTGAGATTGAGTAGATTTTATTGAATATTCTAACCAATTTTTAGCAGTGTGACTGCTCTACTCAGTGAATTGCTAAATAAAGGAAAGAGGTTTCAGTGGACAGTGACTGTGAGAAGGCATTTGACAGCCTGAAAGCTGTGTTAACCACTGCCCCAGTCTAGTCACACCTAATTATGCAAAGCCATTCAAGGTGGCTATCAATGCAAGTGATGTGGGTGTCGGTGCTGTGCGAAGACGACGAGAAAATAGAAAGACCTGTTGGGTAATTTTTCAGGAAATAGCACATGCATCAGCAGAAATGTTCGACAGTTGAAGGAGACTTTGAACTTAGCGTTGGCATTACAACATTTCAATGTTTATGTAACCAGTAACACATCTGGGACATTCATATGCACTGATTATAACCCACTGAGGTTTGTGGAGAAATTTAAGGATAAAAATGCCAGACTGTTTAGATGGAGCTCATTGTTACAGCCATTCAATTTGAACATTGTGTATGTGGCATTGCGAGAAAACGTGATTTGCAGAAAATCTATTTTACTGAATTTGTCTTTGCCAAGGGTGTGTTTATGGGATGTTACTGTATTGTAACAGTCTGTGAGTAGTTAATATATGTTATTTTGTTAAGCAGTTTGATAGAATTACAGTTAAGTCTTTTTAAAAAATTTTGTCTGTACTTTAAATGTATGGTATAAATAAAGTATGATTTGTTCTAAGTCTGGTAGTTTGATCAAATGAATTGTATTCAGGACACATTGCCTTACACTTGCTGTTAAAATACAAAAATGTAAGGGTCTAAACTGTCATCTTAATATAGTTTGAGGGAGCTTGATCTGGTCTATACCAAATGTAACCAAGGGCAATTGGGATATTTTCCCTGGCAGCTGGGAAACATGATTGGTTGATTGGGAAGAGGATGGGGGAGGCAGCAGAAAGGTGTTGAGGGCTTGTCTAGGAGTGTGGTTGAACAAGGGTGGGGATTGTGAAAGATCATGAGGGTATTGGGAAGCAAGTGGTCAGACTTGGAATTTTGAGGGAGGATCTCTATACATATTAACAAGGTATTATAGAATTGTAATATAGAATTAAGCATTGTAGGCCTTTTGGACTGCCAAAAATATATTACTGAAATAACCAGAAGGCCAGTATCCCATCATTAAGTCACCCTTTTTTTTAACACATGCACAGTGTATGACACTGACCCAGCTTGCACGGAGACAGCTTCTGAATGGTCAGAGCTCCTGAATGGTCAGAGCCCCTGACACTCCTGCTTATATCTTCAGCCAAGTTGGAGGTCGGGAAAAATTTCTGGCTGTAACAGGCTGCTCCATTTTTGAGGTATTTTAGGTGTTGCAGGTGATTTCCTTGAACTCCAGGAGCAGCAATTACTGTTTTATACGCTGTTGCATTGTTTAGGAACTTTGGAGGAAAAAAAATCAAAACAACTGCACTTTTAAAAGGGAGAGGAACAGACAAAGGCAGCACATGGTGAGGTCTGTGCAGGAGAAAGAGAGAGAAAGAACCCACACTGCTAACTGACACAGCTGTGAACCTGCTGAACCTGCGCAGTTACTGCCTTTGCTGTTGAATTTGTTTATCGCTTGTCATTGGAGTGTGTCTGGGAAAATTAACAAACAGTAAAAATCACAACTGATCCTAGCAGAACCTGTTTGAAAGAGGTCACAGCATAGAGACAGAGAAGTGAATAGTTTTAATTGTGGCCTTGGGGCCTTGCTGTAAGTCTGCAATAGCAAATAGAGTGGGTTCTTTCTTGATTATATATTTTATTGAGATATGTCTCTTGAATTAAACTTAAAAACATAAGCCATAAGTATTAAGTTAGCCTGGAACATTGTTTTGTTGAGGAACAAGACAGTGCTATTTTCTGGGTCGGTAGATTGGAAGAAGCAAAAATGGCCCTTAATAGTGTGATATGCTCTTCTTGCCAGATGTGAGAGTTTAGGGAGAGTTTGCGTGTTACTGAGGATTTTATCTGCAATAAATGCCGTTGGTTACGAATTCTATCGGATCGAATGGATTGGTTGGAGTGACAGAGGCAATGAGGAATTTACAAGACCAAGGGGGTGTGATGGATGGCAGTTATACGAAGGGAGCAAAGTCGCAGATACAGTCACATAGTTGGGTTAACTCGGGGAAAGGTAAGAGAGGTAGGCAGGTAGTGCAGGAGTCTTCTGTGGCTAACCCCATTTCAAACAAGTATGCTGTTTTGGAAAATGTAGGGGATATAGATTCTCAGGGGAATGTAGCACTAACAGCCAAGTTTCTGGCATTGAGACTGGCTCTAATGCAATGAGTGGTACGTCAGGTTCCAAGAGATCAATTTTTTTAGGGGACTCCAATCCGAGACACAGGCAGACGTTTCTGTGGCCAGCAGCGAAAAAGCAGAGAGATGTGTTGCTTCCCTGGTGCCAGGATTAAGGATGTCTCAGAGAGGGTGTAGAGTGTTCTCAAGGGGGAGAGGGTCCAGCAGGAGGTCATTGGCTCCAATGAGTACAATGATACAGGAATGGAAAAGGATGAGATCCTGAAGGGAGAATATAAAGAGTTAGGCAGGAATTTAAAAAGGAGATCCTCGAGAGTAGTAATATCTGGATTGCTCCCAGTGCTGCGAGCTATTGAGGCTTGGAATAGGAGGATAGAGCAGATGAATGCATGGCCGAGGAGCGGTATATGGGAGAAGGATTCACATTTTTGGATCATTGGAATCTCTTTTGGAGTAGAAGTGACCTGTACAAGAAGGACGGATTGCATCTAAATTGGAAGGCGACTAATAAACTGGCAGGGAGATTTGTTAGAGCTGCTCAGGAGGATTTAAATTATTAAGGTGGGGGGGTGGGACCCATGGAAATAGTGAGGAAAGCGATCAATGTGAGACTGGCACAGTTGAGAACAAAGGCAAGTCAAACAGTCAGGCCAGGCAGGAACAAAGCAGAGAACAAGGTAAGACTGATAAATTAAACTGCATTTATTTCAATGCAAAAGGCCCACAGGGAAAGCAGATGAACTTGGCATGGTTTCGAACATGGGACTGGGATATCACAGCAATTAGAGAAATGTGGCTTGGAGATGGACAGGACTGGCAGCTTAATATTCCCGGACACAAATGCTACAGGAAGGACAGAAAGGGAGGCACGAGAGGAAGGGGAGTGGCGTTTTTGATAAGGGATAGCATTACAGCTGTACTGTGGGAGGATATTCCTGGAAAGACATCCAGGGAAATTAATTGGGTGGACCTGAGAAATAAGAAAGGGAAGATCACCTTATTGGGATTGTATTATAGAGTCGCTAATAGTCAGAGGGAAATTGAAAAACAGATTTGTAAGGAGTTCTCTGTTACCTGTAAGAAAAATAGGGTGATTATGGTAGGAGATTTTAACTTTCCAAACGTAGACTGGGACTGCCATAGTGTTAAGGGTTTAGCTGGAGAAGAATTTGTTAAGTGTGTACATGAAAATTTTCTGATTCAGTATGTGGACGTGCCTACTAGAGAAGGTGCAAAACTTGACCTACTCTTGAAAAATAAGGCAGGGCAGGTGACTGAGGTGTCAGTGGGGGCGCACTTTGGGGCTAGCGACCATAATTCTATTAGATTTAAAATAGTGATGGCAAAGGATAGACCAGACCTAAAAGTTGATGTTCTAAATTGGAGGAAGGCTAATTTTGAAAGTATTAGGCAAGAACTATTCATATCTTCCTGCAACATAACATCTCCCTCCTCTCAGTCACCAACCCAGCCAATCTTTGTGTCATCCACAAACTTACTTGTCATCCCTCCCACTCTCTCAACATATATGAATATCATAAACAGTAAGTAATGTCTGTGATATGCCACTGCACACCAGGCTCCAGTCACATGAACAGATCTCTATTTGTGGATGTGGAGTAGTTGACCCAACAGTAGAAAGGAGTGGACATATTGAAAGATTGTGGTGTTGTTGAAGTTGGATTGGCACATTGGGAGCAGGGTGTCAGGGAGAGTACTCTGGCTTGTGATCACAGGCTTGTCAGGAAAGATCACTGGGAGGGTGGAGGTGATTCAAGCACTTGACAGGGATGGAGAAACCAAGAGAGATCACAGGGCTGATGGTAGATTAGTGCAGGAATGTACTGACTAATAATTGTGAAGAAAAGTGAATGGAGAGAGATCACGAGGTGAGGGTGCTGGAAACAAAGTCAGTCTACTGATCAGGAAGGAGGGAGGAACGAAAGACATTGCAACTAAGAATTTGCTTTAGTGAACTCCTGCCCTCCTCCATGCCTTTACTGACTCGGAAGCTTTGGAAAGTCCTACTACCCAACATTACATTTAACTGGGTTTCAGAATATCAGGAATTTACAAATTTCACAAATGTTTCATAAAATTCAAATAATGTTCCTCTGCTATCTTTAACCTTGAATTAAAGAGGTACAGAAATGGAAAAGTTGGATGAAAAACAAGATGATAGTATATGTAAATAGCACTAAACTGCTTCCTTCGAATGATGTGGAGGTTCAGGTATTGGACTGGGGTGTACAAAATTAAAAATCGCACAACACCAGGTGGATTAAGGAGCAGCGCTCCAAAAGCTAGTGGTTCCAAGTAAGCCTGTTTAACTATAACCTGGTGTTGTGTGATTTTTAGCTTTCTTCAAAGTACTTGTTGCGGTAGAAAAGAGGTTCTTGTACTCCTATATTGTCTCTTTCTATTCAAATTCAATAGCTGTCTTGAAATACGTGTCACGTAAAATACATGTCATCTGTAAAAGTTACCAGCATTTTTCTTAACTGGCTAATGAAAGGACAGAGTTAATCTTTTTCATTTTTTCCAGGAAATGCATGTCAGAAAATTAATGAAGTCTGTGCAGCCACTTTGAAAGAAAATGTTGGATAATTATATCAGATCAAACAGATATAAATATAATCTACATTTACCTAATCAGTGCTATTGGATTTGGTACATTAGGGAAGAGAAATTGTATTTTTCTCCAAAAGTTAGTGGCCCTATAAGATTAACTGAAGTATATGATTGCAATTTTATGTCGGTATTGGGATGATCCCATGCAAGAATGTGCAATGAGCTTATAGAATCGTGTAGCTCCAAAATAATGTCTCTCACACTTTTTTTGGCAAATCTATAAATGTGGAAAGTGATCTTCAGTGCCATACTCTCTTTCCCAGTTCTTTGCTCCTCTTGAATCAACCAAGGCTGGTACTAAAGGGGTAAATATCATTGGGGGTTGTGGTCTCTGTTGTTTCCTGCCGTTTTCACTGTTGAAATACCTGGATTAAAAGACTGCATGTTTAGCTTGGATATCCACTTGGTAGAAGGAGATTATTTCGTGAGAACAAGAGCCTAGATTAAATATTCAAATATCTGTTCAAAGAGGGCAAGACAAAAGTTTTCTTTAAATTTCTCCATTGCCTACATTTATGTGTTAGCACTTTACTCAATTATCATTGGATTTCTGAATGAAGCCTGTAGAAGTATTGTTAATAAATAAACAGCAGCCAGTGGGCATCTTCTTAACAGGTAGACACCTCAATCCTGTCACTCTCAAGGAGAGTATGAAGGTTATGGGGAAAGCCTGGTACATAAACCACATTTTATTTTGTTGCAGATACATTCATGACATAAAGATTCCACAGTTTGGAAATGATGTGTTGATTTAAAAAATAATTTTTTCTATTTTTCATATTGGGCTGGTGCATCAACTTCATGCAAGTTACAAGAACTAGTATCACTTTGCAATGGTGTTAATTTATCTTAAATACTAACCAGTTAAAACTAAAGAATAATTTATTATATTTTGCCTTTTTGCGATTGCATGGTCGCAATTAAAGAGCAGATGCAATCTTTCATAATTATACCTGCTGCTTTCTTTGCAGTTTGCTGACTGGCTACTCTTTTTCCAATATTGAGGAGTTGCTACCTTTTAGTGATACATTTGTATCTCACACTAGTGAAATCTTATTCATATTTTTATTTCATTGGAGTATTTTCCACATTTGAATTTTAAAATAGTGGCTCTCCATTGCAATGAAAACGTTAAAGAAAAAAAAAATACACTTGTTAGAAAACATTCCATTAATGTCAGTTAACTTGGCAGTGAATGGAATTCTCAAATGCCTTTGCTGGTTAACAAGCTAAATATAATGACTGTATACAGTGGAAAGTATCTCCAGTGCTGCACTGCAATTATACCACATTACTTTTTATGTTGAATTAAAGGGCACACCCTCCCAAATGTTGTGTTTGCGAGAATAGTAAAATATTTGGATAAATTTAGATTATGTTTGAAGTTAAAAGTATAAAGTAAGTCTGTTGGAAGAGAAGACTAGTGAGGAAGGCCCATCAAGGATACTCTATGTAATCTGCAATTCTGTTATAAAACTCTAATTTCTGGAGGTGATACCTATGAACTATGGTTTTGTTGAATCACAGATGCAGTTTTGTTGGATGTTTTGTATCCATGTCGGATTAAACTGGAATGGTATTGTGGCTAATGCAGATTGTAAGAGGCATCACTCTGAACCCAACCCACCTTTTCACCAACACTAGTCTTTCCTCTCCCTAATCCTAGTTGGAGTTTGAGGCTAGCTATATGACTTTACTAAAATAACTGGTTAGGATCAGTGCACTTTCTTGATCCCCGCTCTAAACAGTTCTTGGTAATGGACTTAAAATGCACTGCTATCTGTAAGAATGTTAGGTGCGATTACTGCAGATATTTATTATCTATGGTGCTGTGTTGTGTATCTTTGTGTAGTAGCTCTTAGCAATTTTTAAATTTATGTCAGATGTATTTCCGTCTATGCAGAGAAGTAATTGCCCTTTTAAAAAAATTGTGAATCGATTGCTACTGTAAAATATTTTTGCTTTGTATTTGAGTATTTATTAAAATAAGAATTCTGTATTTCCATTTTAATATGTGGAGTAGATTAGATTAGATTATTTAGTATGGAAACAGGCCCTTCAGCCTAACAACCCACACCGACCCTCCGAAGAGCAACCCACCAGACCCATTCCCCTACATTTACCCCTTCACCTAACACTACAGGCAATTTAGCATGGCCAGTTCACCTAACCTGCACATTTTTGGACTGTGGGAGGAAACCTGAGCACCCAGAGGAAACCCACCAAAACAAACCAATAGTCTCACTGAATCTTAGAAAGGTGTATCTCTAATTTATGCAGTGGTAAATTGAAAAACTTGGTTTGCAATTGCAAAACGGTTAGAGGTTAAGGAAGGCTTTGATGTAAAATAGATGAGTTGAGAAGATGATTCTTGTTTTTGCTCTAATTTTTTGACTTGAATAGTATGGAGTAGCCATAAGAGAAGTTCATAATCTAGAAAGTGATATGGTCAGTTTTCTCTCATTGTCACTCACAGTATTGAAAATATAACACAAGGTTGTCATTATTGCAAGATAATTCCTGAAAATTTCAGGGAGTAGCAACAGTACAGAGAAAAGACTTGATGGCATGTAAAGGAAGAACTTTGTACTGTATACCAAAATAAAATCTATGGAGATTGTCTTTATACACTTGGCTGTTGTTTTTTGTTTCGTTTCAGTATTGCTTGAATGCAGTGTTATGTCTCACACTTAGTATGTCAACATACATATCTGTCATGATTATAGCATGTGATCCGAGGGTATAAATTTCTCAGGCTCCATCTTAGCTGGGCCATTTGAAGCATGCAGCTCTTTCCAACCAAATTTATTAATACTAATCCAGCACCTGTGTGCCTGTGAATCAAATATATATACATAACAATAAGCTGTAGTAATCAGTACCACATTGCCAATGTTTAAGTTTTGTTTTACAAGAACGTATTGTCACACCCGGTAGTGATACCTTACTGGAAGGAAAATGCGCACAGTAAGTAGTAGTGGCCATTATAAAGAAGACTGCAAGGACTTGATGGTAGATCATTTTAAAAACTAATTGAAGTTCGAATGGACAACAGCCCTGGATATCAAAAATAGTGGTTATTCAGCATTATCAGTCTCTGTGAGTAAAGACGATGGAGCAAATTCTTTTCTGATTAAAATGTAACTTTCAAGTTAGAAGAAATTCCTGATTGTGAAGCAAATGTACTGAAAACTCCATCTCTCGATCCCATCCCTCTCAAAAGAAATACTGGGTGTCTGTAGTTAGGATTAAAGAAAACAGCTGTTTAATAATTCCGACAGTACTGCTCCAAAGCCCTTTTGAAAGCTAATTATTGCTTTTTAAAAAATACTTGAAACCATTGTTCCAAGACTTAAATGTGCAAATGGCAGTTGGTTTTGCCATTTTCTGTCTCTAATTTGGTGCAAGAGAGAAGCCATCTATCTTGATTTGGTATGAACATCAACTAGTTGCTGAAACTTGCAACTACAAGCTTATAATATTATAACACCAAGGTTTCGGCTTTTAAATCAGCTTTCTTAAGGGGATAAAGGTGAGAAAGGGAATAGCATAAAGCAAAAATAAAGGAAATCCGAGAGAAAAGGCAAAAATTAAAGTGAAAAAATAAATAAATTGAAAGTGAAACCAACATAGGTACCTGAAGCTGACCGAAATCACCTCCATTGTAGTTGGCTCTTAATGTTGTTAAACCACCAAAACGTGTGTAAGCCTGGCCATAATGTTTAGAGTTCAGTGACCCTGCTTCAGAACTGAAAGCAGGTAGGAAAAGTTGGT
Organism: Chiloscyllium plagiosum; assembly: GCF_037043375.1. Taxonomy (NCBI): domain Eukaryota; kingdom Metazoa; phylum Chordata; class Chondrichthyes; order Orectolobiformes; family Hemiscylliidae; genus Chiloscyllium; species Chiloscyllium plagiosum. The sequence continues at coordinate 19,608,980 of NW_028270159.1, forward strand.
ATTGATGCTTATGATGTGAGGTGGGGGGAGGAGTGAGTGGATAGGTGGTGAAGGAGTCAAAAGAAAGAGAGATGATCAAAAAGCATACAGTGGGGTTGTTTGATAGTAAGCTAGGGAACCAGAGAAGCTAGATGGGTATACTGGGGACCATGAGGATGTAAAAATGTCTTTCAGCTGTGCTAAATGCAACCTATTTCAGAACAAGTTTGGGAGTGTGGGGGTGGGTATAAATATGGAAGGAGGTGTTCATGTTTTAAAATTGTTAAACTTGATACTGAGTCCTTTAGTTTGTAAAGGTGCCCGAGTGGAAGATGAGATGTTCTTTGTCCAGCTTGAATTGAGTCTTGCTGGAGCACTGCAGTGAGCCTGAAACAGAAATGTTGGCGTGTGCACACAGCGGTATATTGAAGTGGCAGGCAACTGAAAGCTCGGGGCCATTTTTATATACAGAATGGAGGTGTTCCGCAAAGCAGTCCCTCAGTCTGCATTTCATTTCCCCAGTGTAGAGGAGACTGCATTGTTAGCACTGCATACAGTTGACTAGATTGAATGAATTGCAGGTATATTGCTGCTTTGTTTGGATAGTGAGGAGGGAGGAAGCAAACTGGCAAATGTTGCATCTTCTGTGGTTACATAGGAAGATGCTGTGGGACCATAAGACCATAAGACATAGGAGCGGAAGTAAGGCCATTCGGCCCATCGAGTCCACTCCGCCATTCAATCATGGCTGATGGGCATTTCAACTCCACTTACCCGCATTCTCCCCGTAGCCCTTAATTCCTTGTGACATCAAGAATTTATCAATTTAGCGTCCCAGCCTCCACTGTACTCTGTGGCAATGAATTCCACAGGCCCACCACTCTCTGGCTGAAGAAATGTCTCTGCATTTCTGTTCTGAATTTACCCCCTCTAATTCTAAGGCTGTGTCCACGGGTCCTAGTCTCCTCGCCTAACGGAAACAATTTCCTAGCGTCCACCCTTTCCAAGCCATGTATTATCTTTTAAGTTTCTATTAGATCTCCCTTTAATGTTCTAAACTCCAATGAATACAATTCCAGGATCCTCAGCCGTTCCTCGTATGTTAGACCTACCATTCCAGGGATCATCCGTGTGAATCTCTGCTGGACACGCCCCAGTGCCAGTATGTCCTTCCTGAAGTGTGGGGACCAAAACTGGACACAGTACTCCAAATGTGGCCTAACCAGAGCTTTATAAAGTCTCAGTAACACAACAGTGCTTTTATATTCCAACCCCCTTGAGATAATTGACAATATTGCATTCGCTTTCTTAATCACGGACTCAACCTGCATGTTTACCTTTGGAGAATCCTCAACTAGCACTCCCAGATCCCTCTGTACTTTGGCTTTACGAATTTTCTTACCGTTTAGAAAGTAATCCATGCTTCTATTCTTTTTCCCAAAGTGCAAGACCTCGCATTTGCTCACATTGAATTCCATCAATCATTTCCTGGACCACTCCTCCAAACTGTCTATATCCTTCTGCAGCCTCCCCACTTCCTCAGTACTACCTGGCTGTCCACCTAACTTTGTATCATCGGCAAACTTTGCTAGAATGCCCCCAGTCTCTTCATCCAGATCATTAATATATAATGTGAACAGCTGCGGGCCACCACTTGTCACCGGCTGCCATTCCGAAAAATAACCTTTTATCCCAACTCTCTGCCTCCTGTCATACAGCCAATCCTCTATCCATGCCAGTAGCTCACCTTGAACACCATGGGCCCTCACCTTGCTCAGCAGCCTCCCATGTGGCACCTTATCAAAGGCCTTCTGGAAGACTAGATAGACCACATCCACTGGGTTTCCCTTGTCACCTCTTCAAAGAACTCCAACAGGTTTGTCAGGCACGACCCTCCCCTTACTAAATCCATGTTGACTTGTTCTAATCCGACCCTGCTCTTCCAAGAATTTAGAAACCTCATCCTTAATGATGGATTCTAGAATTTTACCAACAACCGAGGTTAGGCTAATTAGCCTATAATTTTCCATCTTTTGCCTTGATCCTTTCTTGAACAAGGGGGTTACAACAGCGATCTTCCAATCATCTGGGACTTTCCCGGACTCCAGTGACTTTTGAAAGATCTCAACCAATGCCTCTGCTATTTCCTCAGCCACCTCCCTCAGAACTCTAGGATGTAACGCATCAGGGCCAGGAGATTTATCAATTTTAAGACCTTTTAGCTTTTCTAACACTTTTTCTTTTGTAATGGCAACCATACTCAACTCAGCCCCCTGACTCCCTTTAATTGTTGGGATATTACTCATGTCTTCCACTGTGAAGACTGACGCAAAGTACTTATTAAGTTCTCCTGCTATTTCCTTATCTCCCATCACTAGGCTTCCAGCATCAGTTTGAAGTGGCCCAATGTCTACTCTTGCCTGTCATTTGTTTCTTATGTATTGAAAGAAACTTTTACTATCATTTCTAATATTACTGGCTAGCCTACCTTCATATTTGATCCCCTCCTTCCTTATTTCTCTCTTAGTTATCCTCTGTTTGTTTTTGTAGCCTTCCCAATCTTCTGATTTCCCAGTGCTCTTGGCCACTTTATAGGCTCTCTCTTTTTCTGATAGATTTCCTGACTTCCTTTGTCAGCCATGGCTGTCTAAGCCCTCCCCGGATAATCTTTCTCTTCTTGGGGATGAACCTCTGTACAGTGTCCTCAATTTTACCCACAAACTCCCGCCATTTTTGCTCTACTGTCTTCCCTGCTAGGCTCTGCTTCCAGTCTATTTTCGTCAGTTCCTCTCTCATGCCCTCATAGTTACCTTTATTTAACTGTAACACCATTACATCCGATTTTGCCTTCTCTCTTTCAAACTGCAGACTGAACTCTACCATATTATGATCGCTGCTTCCTAAGTGTTCCCTTACTTTAAGATTTTTTATAAAGTCTGGTTCATTACATAGCACTAGGTCCAGAATAGCCTGCTCCTTTTTGGGCTCCATGACAAGCTGTTCCAAAAAGGGAGTGTGGGGAGATGTTGGGTGTGGAGGAGTGGACCACAGTGTCCTGGAAGGAATGGTCCCTGTGGAACACTGACAAGGAAGCGGAAGGGGATATGTGTCTGGTGGTGGAAATGGTAGTTTGGATCTTTTGGATGTGAAGGTTAGTAAGGTGGAAAGTATGGACCAATAGACCCTCTGGTTGTTTTGAGAGGGCAGGGGTGAGGAGAGAAATGCGGGATGTGGGTTGGATGAAATCTATTGAATTCTCAGAGTACAAAATGCTTAATGATGACAAAACACAATTGCTTCAAATTCAGTTTGGACTTTGATTTTTATATTTCAAAAATAAATTAAAATGTTGATTTTTGGCTATAGTACATATTTTTGGGTACAATTTATTCTTTGAGTTAGCACCAACAAATACACATGGGATATGCTCACTTGAAGTTGATTATCTGATTTATTTGTACAAAAATTTAAAAATGGATGCTATGCTTGTTAACAGTTATGTTATCATATTTGATTTGTGTTTGAGAATTTTTACCAGTTTACTTGAGATCGATTAATACTAAAAAAATTTGCATTCTGCATTATATGCAAATTAAATGATACTTTTAGCGTGTTGCTTGCTTGAAGATTTTTCACATACTAATAATTTATTTGTATGTTGCAATATTCTTTTGTGCTTAATCTTTTATGTATTCTCCATTTTAAAAGCACATCCCACTCTCTGTCTGGAATAGCTTTCAGTCTGTATGCTTTCCCATTGTCGACAGCTTATTCATCTTGTTTTGGTAAAAGCTGTAATGTTGTCTGTAAGACGCTGGGCTATTGAGTGCAGTCTCTTGAAAAGCCCTTGCTGATTGGCTGTCACATAGGAATTCAGCTTGTAGAGAATGTGTGAACACCATCTGCTGTAGGGGGTTGCAGCCAGTGTGCAGCTGGCTGAGCAGGCTTTCGGCTGAAGAGATTGCAGTAACTCCTGGTTTAACTTCCAAGTTTCTAAACTTAAAGCACTTTCCTCAAGTTTTACCTGTTGAGTACAATTTCTGCTTGTTGTGATTTATTTATATGCTTTTTCTTTGGAGTTCTTTGAAATGCCCAACTGAAACTGAAGGAGGGAAATTGCGAAAGGATAACTTGTTGCATTTGGCCTCAGATGAAGAAGGAAATCTAACATCCTTTTAGTCATCGGTTCATGCCTAGTTAATCAGCAGTTAAAAGGTAGGATCTTAATTCAGATAAATAGCTCTAAATCAAAGGTGTTCTCGTTTGTGGATTTGTAAAGTGGATGTATTGCTTTTCGTACTAATTTACTTACAGGAAGTGCCCTAAGATTCTGTTTTATTTTGCTGCTTAAGGTTTGGCATGTTCATTAACAGCCAGTAAAATTATTTTCTATGTTTCTTTAATTCCCATAGTGTATTTCTTTTACAAATCCTGTTTGAATCTATTTGGAAATACTGGTGATCATTTACAACTTACTGCTGTGAACGAAATCAAGATTAAAACCTCCTGATTTAATTTATTTTCTATATAGGTTTGCGTGTTGATTGTCACTCTGAGCATTCTGTTGATTATTTTTCATTTATGACTGGTCTTAACACCATTTACAAGATATTATTTGTTATTTGTTATTTATTTCTCTTAACCCAACCTCCGTAACCCTGCATCAGAGGTTCTTGTATGGCAATTAAAAGTGAGAATCCTGTTGCCACTTCCTCTGCCAAAACTAATTATGAATCACTGAGGCCAATGATAATGAATCAACTGCAATTCAACTCGAACCTTCCTGAATTGTGCAGTTTAGCTGTTTATTGGATAAATATGCCGAATTACTAGACCATGGGCAGGCAGATATTTAATGGCTTAAAGTTATGAATATGAATAAGCCTTGGTTTCAATGTTATGTATAAACAAAGTGAGCTTTCTAGGGCAGCATAGTTTTAATTGTTTTGAAATCATTATTATCTGCACTTGTGGCTGATTTGGACACCCTCTCAGCTGGAAATACAAAACTCATTTCTAAAATATTTCTAAGTGCTTAATATTCAAAAACTGAAGCAAATTGAAAATCAGACGTACATGATTGTAAATTTATGTTGCAATTTATTTTCATTATTCTCTGTTCTTAAAGATGGAAAGCAGAATGTGAGGCCTCTGTAATACTGGAAGATGTGAAAGGGTGACAGGTGTTCATGTGATCTCTAGATTTCTCTCTTTAGGACTACCCAAATGTCATGGGTGTTCAATGAGAATTGACTACATAGACCTACATCCTGCCATTCTGTAGTGCTTTCCTTCTGGTCCTAGATACTGTGACATTTTAATTTGCTGAGAAACAAAAAAATGGCAATGGTTGTTCCATGTATATATGACACTTATACTTGTGTGATTTAAAGCAAATCATTTAAAATTAGCATTCATATAATGGTTCTAATGTTGAGAATCTGTACAATATAAGCTGTACAATATAATTTGCTTTGCATAACTAATCATTTGCATGCCTGTTTCATAAAATTCAAATCCTTCAGTGAAGAAATTTTGAGGAAAAATAACCATCAAGACATATTCAAATGAAGATATGTGTTTATAAATTGGCATTCTCTGACTGACAGCAAGAGAAACCATATATTTTCATTTGTATTAAATTTAATCTGGTAAAAAGAAAGCCTATCCTGCCATCTAAACTAATGTACAAGAGATAATATAATAGCTAGCCGTAGTACTTTGGATTGTGTCGATCCTGCATCTTGTTTCAATGTACTTGTCAGAAAATTGAAAACAACATGAAATTGTTCACTCTTATTCCCTTTTCACTTCCAGTTTCTCTATTTCCCTAAGTTTTCTTTTATACTCCTAAGGGCAGTGACTCATGTTGGCTACCATGATGTGGAGGTACCAGTGTTGGACTGGGTGGACAAAGAAGTCACACAACAGCATTCAACATCTCTCAGGTTATAATTGTGGCTCCAATATGTATCATTACATATTTGACTTCAGAACTAGGAATCCATTGCCATAGAAGGCTGTAAAGGCCAGATCCTTGAGTATATTTAAGACTGAGATAGATAGGTTCCTGAGTATCAAAGGGATCAAAGGCTACTGGAAGAAAGTGGGAGAATGGTTATGAGAAAATTATCAGCCACGATTGGGAGGTGGAGCAGACACGATGGCCTGAATGACCTAATTTCTCGTCCTGTAATTTGTAATGTTATGAACCAAGTACACATTCATATTCATCTAATCATTGATTTTAAATGACTTGATACTTTGCTACAGTTCATTTTCAGATTTCATTAAGATTTGTCTTGAATCCCCAAATTGAATTATAAATACATATATACATAAACCGGAAGCCATTGATAAACCAGGAGATCTACTCTGTACTGAAGTCCAGATCTGAGGTGTTCAAGTTGGGCAGCCCTGATCTATACAGGAATCCAAGCATGACCTTTGCAAGGTCATCAGGGATGCTAAGAGGAAGCACCAAAGTAACCACATGGACACCTGTTGTTTGTTGCAAGGCTTATTTAACACAATGGGTTACAAAATGAAGTTGAGCAGAGTCACTGTACACCCCTACCTGATAAGCTCAATTCATTCTATGCTTGCTTTGAACAGAAGGGCAGTGAAAGGATGTCACCTTTCCCAACAGCCTCCAATGCACCCATAGCCTTGGTCACAACCGCAGATGCTAGATTGGCCGCCTTGAGAGTGAACCCACAGAAAGCGACTGGCTTGGATAGAGTCCCCAGCTGTGCACGCAGATCCTTAGCGGACCAGCTAGTGGGAGTATTCGCAGACTTCTTCAACCTCTTTATGACGACCTGACGTCTTCACTTGCTTTAAGAAGATCACCATCATCTTAGTACCAAAGACAAATCATTCAGCATGCCTGAATTACCACCGCCTGGTGACTGACATCCGTAATTATGAAATGCTTCGAGAGGTTGGTCATTGGCTCACATCAACGTCAGCCTCCCAGATTGCCTTTATCCCTTGCAATTCCCCTACCAGTGCAACGGGCCCATGGCAGATGCCATCTCCCTGGCCCTACATTCATCCTTGGAACATCTGGACAACAAGGAAACTTATGTCAGGCTCCTACATATTGACTACAGCGTCACCTTCAATTCAAGACAAATTCTTTTCCAAACTCTGGGACCTAGGTCTTTGCTCCCCACTCTGTAACTGGACTCTCAACTTTCTATCCTATAGACAGCAGTCAATAAAGACAGGTGATAATCCTCAACATTTGTGCCTCACAAGACCAGATACTCTGCCTCTTCCTGTACTCCTTATATACTCTCAACCGTGTGGCCAAAGTTTGCACCAACTCCATTTACAAGTTTGCTGATGACACCGCCGTTGCAGCTCGGATCTCAACAACAAAGCAGAGTATAGGAAGGATATTGAGTGGTTAGCAGCATGATGAAAAGATAACAATCTGTTCATCAATGTGAGTAAAATGGCTGATCATTGATTTCAGCAAGTAGAGTGGAGGGCATACCCTGATTTGCGTCAGTGGTGCTGAGGTGAATATGGTCGAGAGCATCAAGTTCCTGGGGTTGACAATCACCAACAATCTATCCTGGTCCATCCACATGGAGACTACGGTCAAGAAAGCTTCTATTTCCTTGGGGGCTAAAGAAATTCAGCATGTCCATAAAGGCAATTAGATTTTTTTTATATAGATGCACCATAGAAAGCATTCAATCCGGATGTATCACAGTGTGGTATGGCAACTGCTTTTCCCAAAAATTCAAGACATTGCTATGGAAAATAAGGGCAGTATTGTCCCTCAGATCCTTTTAATATAAAAAAATGTAATACTTAGGCGTATTCCTTTCTCCTGCAGTAGACAAATTCCCCACAAATGTAGATTACACAATCATTATGTGTAAATGATTGTGAACCCAACTGACGAACTTTAGGTTGGTTGTTAGTATAATTCCTGGTGTATGCCAGATTATCTAGCAAATGCTGTCCAATTGAGGAAGCATCTTTAATGTTAGACATTATGATCAGAACTTTTCAAGCATAGACTAGTGAAGCTAGTCTGTCCTTTGCCTATTGCAAACAATTTAAGGGATGTACTGTTTTATCTGAATCATTTTATAGAAGTCACTAGGGCATATGGTCTACATACCTTGCATTGCACAGACACTGAATGTCACATGCTACATGAGTTATTTATCTGCAATTTAGGCTCTGCAAAAAGGGAAAATAATGTCTAGGTGTTGTATCTTTGGCATGGAGACAATTATTCTCTTGTGCATTTTCTATGACAGTGCTTTGACTGATCAGAGTTCACTTGCTGGACAAAAGTATTCCCTTAAATCATAAATATTGTTTCCTTTGAAATTTTGCATTATTATTGTGTGCAACATAAAAGCTTTGATAGCCTGACTTATCTTTGCTTTTTTCAGCAATACTTGACTGATTATTTTAAATTGGTTGTTAGTGTAGCTGTTGTGCTGTCTAGATTGGCTGCATTTGATGAACAATCATAAAATCATCTAATAGTAGGTATTTAGCCTTACGTTTTGCAAATGTTGAACTGGTATAGTGCAGTCAGCACTTTGTCTATTATGAACAACCCAAAGAACATGCTGTTTGATTCATCAGTCAATACTACGATATATGCCCATGTGCCTGGTATTACATTGGCACTGAAATTTATGTGGTAATTCTGTGTTAGACGAGATATCTTTTGGCTTGATAGCAACATCCTCCTTGCAGGAAATATTCCTCTTGTAAGCCACTGCATAGTAGTGCTTTGAAATAACTTGTTTAACTTGTATAAAGATCATTAAAATGGGAAATGATACTGCTTTAAACCAAGTAAACTGTAAGAGGATGTTAACAATTTTAAGAACACGTTGCTAGGATAAATTGTGAGTTATATCTATGGTATGGCCTTATTCAAGCATTTTAGGAAAATTCTAGATAGAATGGCATCACCTTTGTGTGTTCAGAACAGTTTTGCCCTGAGAGAGTCTGTTGATTGGCATTTCAGTTGGAATCAGTTGTTGTGGTCTCAGGACAGCTCATTGTGCTATCAATCACTTGGTTGGTTCCTGGGCATGTGGCTGCAGTCTTGTGTGTGGTCAATACAGCAGAAATATCCACACTGTAAAAATAAAACATATGGCGCTCTTACTCGCTCAACACCCCTCTCTCACTCACTTGAACTTGCATTCTTGCTCACTCACATTCTCTTGAAACCCCCACTCTCTTAAATTTCCCTTGCTGCTTGAAACCCCCCTTGCTCACTCTTGAATCCCCTGTCTCTTTCTAGAGTGGCCCCATCACTTGTGCTCTCTTGATTTGCCCTCTCGCTCTCTCTTGACCACCCCGCCTTGATTTCCACCCCTCGATTTCCCCCTGCTCTCATTCTAACTAACCCACTCACACTCTCTCTCTCTCTCTCTCTCTCGAGCCACCTCTTGTGCTCTCGCTATCGCTCTATCTCACGGTCTCTGGTACCCCCCCCCCCCCCCCCCCCCCCCCCAGCCACCCCTGCCCAGTTCATGCTCTCGAACCCTGCCCCTGGTTCTTTCTCTCTCTCAAACACCCCCACCTAGCTGACTCTCTTTCTCGAACCACCCCCCCCCCCAGCTTTCAGTCTTTCTAACCCCTCCTCACTCTCTCTCAAACTTGCCCTTGTTCTGTCTCTCGAACTCCCCCATCTTGAACCGCCCCCTCGCTCCCCCTCGAATTCCCCTTGTGCTCACTCTTGAACCACACCTCGCTGTCTCTGTCAAATGCCGTATTTTCTTGTGCTCTCTTGACCCCCTTTCGCTTCATCGCTCTCTCAAACCCTTTCCATTGGTTTGCGCTCTATTGAACCCCTCTTGCCTGTTCACTTGATCATTGTGTGTCAAAAGACCCCCTCACTCAGTTGTGCTCTTTCGAATCTCTACCTTGTCACGTCTCATTGTTTGTTTGTATGTACATGGGAATTCTAAGAAGGGGTAGCGATTTAAGTTTAACATTGATAAATTAGCAATTTAACTTTTATAGTTTTACCATTGCTTGAAAGAAGTGTTTGATTACAATAAATAGTTATTTTCTTGTTTTATGGCAAGAGTTGGTGAGCTTCATTTTTTAATCTGAATTTAGACAGGCACGTAAAATTGGGCAAGTCAATGATTAATCAAATTGTCTTTTTGGTAACAATTCCAGGAATAGTGAGACTTGATTTCTTGCGCTTTATCTACTGAGTCATGATATTTGAGAGAGTTTGCTTTTCCAAGATAATTTGAGATAGTTTGGGCACTTTTCAGCTGTGCAAGTGGCGGTCTTCAGACCATTTGAGTGTATGCACAATTCGCAGCAGATGATGACTTCAACCGGATCGATGTTATCATGAAGGCAAGCTCCAAATCATATTTATGTCAAGCTTGCAAGGTGTGCAAATGGCCAAGGCCCTTTTGAACAGATTTCTTATAAGATCAATGTTAAAGCTGTGTAGCTACATGAATCCTAATATCTGTATTGACTGGTATGATGAAGATAGGCTTGCGGTACACAACAGCAGAGAACCCATTAGCAGGTTTCTCAATTAGCATGTCAAAGAAAGGGAATATATTTGACTGCTTCAATTCAAAGGTGAATTTCAGCAAATGAATTTTTGATACCTGTGTTTTTTCAGGTAGTTGGGCTGCATATCCCACTGATTTGTTGAGTCAAATATCAAATTGGTTATTTGTAACAAGCAGAATACAGACTATATTCAACTATTCTCAGCTTCCAAATGCAAAATGAAAGTTCGACTTTGGAAGTGATCTCATGATTAAGCAGCACTTGCTGAACAATTCTGGTTGTGCTAACATCAATACGAAAATATAATTTAAGGTGATCACTCTAGTTCATATGTATACTTGTTAATAGTGACATGTTTATTTGAAGAGATCTCATTCCCCACAGACAAATGGGACATGTTCAAGCCTTTCTCCTTTGTTGAATTGCGAGGAGCTTGGTGAGCTGATAGCTTTCTATTGCTTTCTCCATGATAATACCATGGCCAATTTAGTCAACATGTCAACCAGTCAGCAGAGATTTCTCCTGTAGCATTACCTTTTGTGATCATTTTGAAATTTGGCAATCTAGCATTTTCTGAAGAATGCGTAAGGAAAAACTTCAGCATCATCTCTTTAAGCAATATTGAAGTTCTATAATACTAAGTGTGGTGAACCTTTGTTGCGCTTCATCTATGGCAATAATTTCTTTCCTTTGAGGAGACCAAAATGCACGCACTACTCTGAGTGCAGTCTAATCACGCTCCAATACAATAAAAGTATGACCTCAATACACTTATAATCAAATCTTCTTGTGATAAAGGCTAACATTCCATTACCTTTCCTAATAGCTCACTGCAACTGCATATTAGCCTTCAGTGAATTATTGACATGGACACCTAGGTCCTTTTGTATGTTTACACTTCCCAATCTCTTACCATTTAAGAAATACACTGTGCATCTGATTCTCCTACTGAAGTGGATGGCCTAACATTTGTCCACATCATAATTGATCTGCCCTGTTATTGCTCATTCACTAAGCCTACCCAAATCTACCTCACAACTCACATTTCAACTTAGCTTTATATCGACAGCAAATTTGGAAATCTTGCATTTGGACCCTGTGCCTAAGGCATTGGTATATATTGTGAACAGCGAGGCCCTAGTACTGATCTTTGCAGTACCCCACGTGTCACAGCCTGCCAGTGTGAAAATATCCTATTTATTGCTACTCTCTGTTTTCTGTCTGTTAACCAATATTAATTGATGCCAATAAATTACCTACTATCCCATGTGTTTCAGTCTTCTTAGACTCTTTGGGGGACCTTAAGCACATTATTATAGGTAATACACATTCTTTTATACAACTGTGAAGTCAAAGAAGTAGATGTTAAAGCTCTATTTATCATTGCTACCTTTTAACCAAATCTTTGGTTTAATTTGTTATGTAATTGGCAAACTGAGATACTGTAGACTGTATGTGGTTGTCTAAGTCATGTATATGTTTTAAAAGATACCCATCATCATCATCCAGTTTCGTTTGACCACTCTGTTCACTATTGTAATGCTGTTCAATTCATTCTTTTAAATTGCCATTTATCACCTGAGCATGCATCTTCTGAAATGCTCTGTTATCGGATAAGGTGCCTCCTTAATTTTAAGGTTAATGAGACCCTGACATAATCTGTATGGGTAAAATTAGAATCACAGGTGTTAAATTACAAAATTTAGCCTATTTTCTTTTAAAGATGGGATCTACGCTTCTATACTTTGACAGGTGTTCCAGAAAAGGAAAATATTAGTGCCAAATGGTGTGTATTTTGATTACATGATATGGAAGATTACCAGGTTGTTGCTGTTTTGTTTCCTCTGTTATGAAAGGTTTATTTTGACAATTACTACTTAATTTTACTTTATGGTTTGAGGCTTTGTTTTGGACATCAAAAGGTCCTGGACATCAATGAGAGTTTGCTTGCAAATACCTTACATGATTGCATTCATAAAAATATTATTTTCTCCTGTTATCAATACTAATGGTTTCCCTCATTTAAAACTGATAGTTTATATAAGGAATCCCATTTATCTTTAATTGAAATCAGAAAACTCCTTTTGAAGGTACTCAAAGAATTCTGATAAAATTAGTTTCATCTATCAAATCTGTGTGGAGTTTGCACACTTTCTCCATGTTTACGTGGGTTTCGTCCAGGTGTTCTGGTTTCCTCCCACAGTCCAAAGATGGCAGGTTAGGTGGATTGGCCATGCTAAATTGCCCCCTAGTGCCCAGGGATGTGCAGGCTAAGTGGTTAGCCATGGGAAATAAAGAGTTACAGGGATAAGGTAGGGGGATGGGTCTGAGTGGATGCTGTTCGGAGGGCTGATATGGATTCAACGGGCCAAATGGCCCGTTTCCACACCATAAGGATTCTATGATTCAAATCATATGCTGTTCGAACACAAAACAGTCCAAGATGACTTCCAGTAGAGCAAGGTTTCTTTCATATTGCTTTTAGCAAAATTGTGCAAAGCTCTATAGTAGTGCATAGAACTTGTATCTGGAAATAACTACTACTAGGCATTTGTGACTTCTAAGGCTTCTGTTAATTGGACTGCTAAATGCAAGGCTGGCACCAGTTGATTGTCTTTGTTTTTCATTTTGAAATGGGAACGCTGCAAATGATTATAGCACTTCACTACTGTTCCAATTAAGAATAACATTTCTGCTAAGCAGGGTGAGAGAGTAAAAATCACAGTTTTTGATTTAGTAAGGTGGGGGACTTATTAAAATTTGCTTTTGGTAATGACATGACAACCCCAAATCCATTTTGAGATGCGATGGTAGGATTGGTTTCATATTTACAATCTAAAGCAATATTTCATGGGACACTACAAGTATTTGCATAAATTAGCATCACAAAGTTTGGATTCCTGCAAAAAAATTATTCTGCTTTGGAAAATCAAAAGACTCAATGAGTGTTGACCCGGGCCATTTGGTTGTAGGAAGGAGAGGAGCAGTAGCAAGCTGTGCAACCTCAATGAGCAGTGGTAACTTACTGTGTAAAAAAAAAACAGGTTTGTCAGTGGAGTGCAGAATGTACAAGGTCAAAGATTCCATGACATGATTTTGAAAAAGAGCAAGGGAATTAACCCTGTCATCTTGGCAAATATTTATCACTCCATCAACATCACTTCTTTAAAAAGCTGATCATTATCACCTTACTGCTTTTGAAGCCTGTTGTATGTGAATTGGTTGTCACATTTCTCCTATTACAGCAGTGACTACAAAAGCACCGTGAAAGCCTGTGAATGACTGTGACATGCTGAGCTTTGGGACACCCAGAGGTTGAGAAAAATACTATATAATGAAACACATTTGTCAAGGCAACATTTTATATTAAATTACTGGAAATGTTAGATCTTAATAATTGGAGAACATTCAGTTTGTCCCTATTTTACCTTCTACCTCCCAATAATTCTTAAACCATGTCACAAGGCCACCTCTGATTGTATGTGCTCTGTTTTTCTAATAAATATAATTAAATGCCTCCAAAATCTCCATATATACAGCAATATTGACACTCCTGATCTACAATACTGGACACTTTTATAAAATTGAACTAGATTTGTTCAATATGATCTACTCTTCACACATCATGATACTTGTCCAAATGCTCAGTCACTATGCTGAATTCTAACTGCATTATAGTAAAGTGTTTAGTGGTAGGTTGGATGTTAACATTTTCAAAATCTTTTCAACCCATACGTGAGCAGTTTACTTGCTTCCAGGTGTTGGGCTGGCTGATTTACTCATGATAATCAGGGTAGCTGGCAGTTGTTTAAACGAGGGATGGTTTCAGGAATTGTTTAGTGACAGAACTTTATCAACAATTTAATTTCTGCATTGTATAATAAGTAGCAGTCACATTTTAAGGAAGAAGAGAATTTAAATGTGTGCATCATTTTATTACATCATCTAAGATATTTCAAGTTCTAAGAATATCTAGCAGTGTTACTCAGTTTATGATGAGTTAAATTCTCTTTGCTAAAGGTTTATTAATTGAAAAAACTGCTTCAGTTTTTGCTTCAGTTTTCACTTCAGTCCTTATGGATGTTATAATATTATCTCAGAGGAGTGGTCATCTCAATCAGATTGCCCCTTTATTCATTTTTCTTACTTTTTTGCTGAGCTCTGCATTCCTTGTTAGGAATTCTGATCCCAGTTGCTTCAGAAATGTGAAGTGTAACTGAAATAAGCATAGACAGGATATTCAGGGAATACAGGATATTCAGGGAAGTTGAGCCACACTCCTTTTTTTTGCAACAGTCAATGTGTTATGTTCTGAGATCCAGTAGCACAGTCAGATGCGATGATAGTTACTGTGAAGGGGTAAGTACATAAGGCAAGTCTGGGGTTGGTGTGGCAGTTGGTTAAGAGGGTTGAGTGCCAGGTCAGTGATAGATATGTAGGATGCCAGGTCAGCGAGAGTGTTTGGGGGAGGATGACAACAGAGAATGTCAGGTCTCGGGAGTTTAGGCTAGTGTGTGAGGTTGGATTGGGGTATATCAGGTCCTGGATGGAGAGTGGTTGTCAGGGGCTCAGTGGAGGTGTCAGCTTCAGTGTATTGGATTCAGTAGAATCTTGATGGACAACTCCAATCTGTGCTGCTCTGAAGAAGAGTTATGCCCGAATCGTTGACTTCTCCACCTCTTGATGCTGCCTGGCCTGCTGTGTTCTTCCAGCTTCCTGCCTGTCTGTTTTGGATTACAGTATCTGCAGTTTTTTTTGTCTCTAACCAATGACTATCTGGCCTTTGGAATGTCTGAACCATTTTATTTTGGGATTTGGATTGTAAAATTAGAGGCAGACGCATATGGGTTATTGGATTATAAAATAGAGGCAGGCGCATGTGGGTCTTTTTTTTTTAAACAGCCCAGAAATTGGATATAGGTTTGTTGGCTGAGCTGAAAGGGTCATTTCCAGACATTTCGTTACCTTACTAGATAACATCTTCAGTGGACCTTATGCGAAGCAATGCTGAAAACTCCTGCTTTCTATTTATATGTTTGGGTTTCTTTGGGTTGGTGATGTCATTTCCTTGAACATTCCCATGAACATTCCCATGAACACCAACTCGCCACAAAAAGACACGACCCTCTCTCACTAGTATCCTCACATACAGATGAGGAAGGGATACTACTTCGACTGGGACAATACATCCATCCTAGGATAAGCTAAACAAAGACACACATGGGAATTGCTAGAAGCATGGTATTCCAACCGGAACTCTATCAACAAACACATCGTTAAAAATCACACAACACCAGGTTATAGTCCAACAGATTTAATTGGAAGCACACTAGCTTTCGGAGCGACACTCCTTCATCAGGTGATTCGGAGCGTCGCTCCGAAAGCTAGTGTGCTTCCAATTAAACCTGTTGGACTATAACCTGGTGTTGTGTGATTTTTAACTTTGTACACCCCAGTCCAACACCGGCATCTCCGAATCATAACAAACACATCAAGTTAGACCCCATCTATCACCCCCTGAGGAAAGGAACCGGAAGTGACTTCACCACAGGAAATAACATCACCACAGGAAATGCCATCACCAACCCAAAGAAACCCAAACATATAAATAGAAAGCAAGAATTTTCAGCATTGCATCGCATGAGGTCCACTGAAGATGTTACCTAGTAAGGTAACAAAACATCTGGAAATGAGCCTTTCAGCTCAGTGAGCAAACCTACATCCAAAACGTCAACCTGAGCTACAAATCTTCTCAAAACTCACTAAGCCAAGAAAGTCTATGAAATTGTGACCTATATGCATCCATTCCAAGCAAGTGTGAGAGTGTATTCAAGTGTCTGGCAGAGGGATGGTGGTTTTCTGGAAATCACTGCCTGCATTGGTGGTAGAGGCCGAGACCCTAAACTCTTAAAAAGTACCTGGATCTGCACCTAAAAGAGCTGTAAGCTGAAGGGCTATGGACTTTATGCAGGAAGGTTGGATTAGAAAGGGCATCTTGGGTGTCTTCAGGTCAGCATGGATAAGCTTTGCTGAATGGCCCCCCTATCATTTCCACAATTATTGTTCTATCCCTATGGCATTAATAGATCAAGTTTTTAAATTTTTGAGTTTGCAGCAGATTATGAAACTAATAGATTAGTTTTTAAATTCAGTTCAGAAGAATCGGGAGTTCAGCTCAAAAGGGAGAATAGTTTGCTCACAGCATCCCTGCTTTGCATTGCCTTGCCTTCTGTACTTTCCCTCCCTTGTTAAACCGAGATGCTATGTTCATATTAATTATCTTTCGCTTGGAATTTAGCATAAAGAAAGCTTGCCATTGTTATCAGCTGGCTTCATTTAAGTCAAAGGGAAATTGATTTCATTTAGGATCATGGACATTATCAGTCACCTGCTTGGAGTGGTCAAAGTTAGGGTTCCCTCCATGTAAGGGGTGAGAAACCGAATGTGTTGGGCAGCTCACTACCCATCACAACTCTTATTCTCCATCTGAGGGCTGTTTCTCTCCTGGAATGAGAGAGATGTAGATAGTAAGGGAAATGAAATTGAGTAGCACATGTATTACTTTGGGAGTTGGGAGGTATCCAAAGGAAGTTTGGAGGGTGCAGGGCTAGTGTTTTTGAGAGTTGGAATGTGTGACAGTGAGGGAAGATGTTGTGAGCTACAGTGAGCATGTTAAAGCATGAGACTCTGTGAGAAGTGAGTAGAGTAGCAGTGAGAGTCAGATATCAGAAAAAAAAGTGACACTTTTGCTGGCGGAATGGAGAAGTTAGTTAGCCTTCTTCTTACATTTCTGTGCATCCCTTCAAACGACTGAGATTGCTTTAATCCAAGTGGCAACCCTGGACCAGGCTGGCATGGTGAAGTGTTGTAATATCCACTGCTTGTCCTAGGGGAGGATGAAGTTCTTTCTCTGCACCACTCTTATCTAGCAGGACCTGCAAGATTCTGCCCGCAAGGCGGGGCACTGATTTTCCTGTTTCCTGTATCTGGTGAAAATGTCAGGAAGTATGCATTGCAGCTCTCAACTGACAATGTTTGTCTGCATGCACCATGGGCTTTAAAGGTTGGTGCAGATGTTGGGGATCCTGGTCTACTCTAGGACATCTTCTGAGTGATGAGCTGCTCTGGGAAAGGTCCATGGTAAGATGGAGCTAGACTTTGACATTGTGGACTTTCTCGGAGTAGGGTAGGTAGTTAATGAGGTGATTTTGGTAAGATATGACAAAATAACTCACTAGGCCTTATGTTGACGAAATCCTCTTTTTCAGGTTGTAAGTTTGCTCACTGAGCTGGAAGATTTGTTCTCAGATGTTTCGTCACCATGCTAGGTAACATAATCAGTGAGCCTCTGGTGAAGTGCTGGTGTTCTGTCTCTCTTTCTACTTATGTGTCTTGGTTTGTTGTGGTAGGTGATGATCACTTCCGGTTCTTTTTCTGAGAGATTGCTAAATGGGTTCCAGATTGATGTTTATTGATGGAGTTCCAGTTTGAATGCCAAGCCTCTAGAAATTCCTTTGTGTGTCTTTGTTTAGCCTATCCCAGGATAGATGTATTGTCCAAGTTGAACTGGTGGTGTCTTTTGGTGGCTAGTTTCCTGCCAGTCTGTCCAATGTATTTTGAATATGACGTTCGTCTACTGGTTGTTGGTACAGGATCCTTTAGATTCATCAAGACCGGTTTGTGTTTTGATAGGTTTGTGGGCTACAATGATGCCAAGGGGCCAGAGTAGTCTGGTCATCATCTCTGAGATGACTTTAATGTGTGGTAGTGTGGCTAGAGTCTCTGGGTGTGTTGTGTCTTCTTTAGGCTTGTTGTGTAAGAATCAGCGGGCTGTGCTTATCAGGTACCCGTTGTTCTTGAATACATTGTATAGGTGTTTTTCTTCGGCTTCTCATAGTTCCTGGGTGTTGCAGTGTGTTGTGGCTTGTTTAAATAATGTCCTGATGCAGCTCCGTTTGTGTGGTGTTGGGATGACTTTTCCCGTAGTTGAATGTCTGGTCTGTGTGTGTGTTTTCCTGTCGATGCTGGTCTGTAGCTGTCAGTTGGCTTTTCGTTCTACTGTGAAATCTAGGAAGGGGAGTCTGCTGCTGCTCTCTTTTTGGCGAACTTTATACCAGTAAGCATGTTGTTTGTTTTTGTGGGTTTCTTCTAATTTGTTGTGTTTTGTAATGACAAAGGTGTCATCTACATAGCAGACTCAAAGCTTGGATTGGATCGTGGCGGGGGTATGGGGAGTGTGGAGCTGTTTGTTCCAACTTCTGCGTAACTGCTTCTCCCAAGAATCCTGATATTGGTGATCTCATGGGTGTCCCATTGATAGGTCTTGTCATTGAAGGTGAAGTGGGTTGTGAGGTGCAGGTCTACTAGTTTGAAAATGGTGTCCTTGCTGATGGATGTGGTGCTGTCTGGTGTTTGTGTCCTTGATTCATCTAGTAGTGCGGCCAGTGTTTCTTTGGCCAGGGTGATGTTTATTGATGTGAATAAAGCCGTCACATCAAAGGAAACTATGACCTTGTTGTCCTCTATCTTGGTGTCTTTGATGGTGTTCAGGAATTCCTGGGTGGAGTGGCATGAGTCTTCTACTAGGTATTTCAGTTTACGGTGGAGTTCCTTTGCTACTCTGTATGTCAGTGTGCCGGGAAGTGAGACTATAGGTCTGAGGGGGGGGGGGCATGGTTTGTGTACCTTTGGTAATCTGTAGAAACTGGGTGTGTTGGATCCTCCAGGTTTCATTGTTTGGAGGTCTGTCTTGTTAATTTCACCTGTCTTGTGGAGTTTCTTGCATGATGCTGTAATATGGTTTTCTAGCTGTGGAGTTGGGTCATTATCATCTGTTGGCAGGTGTCGGTATCTGCAAGTAGTGTGTTTGTTTTTTCAATGTATTGTGTTCTGTTTGGAATGACTGTCTTGTGCCCTTTGTTTGCCAATAGGATTACAATATTTCTGTCTTTCCTAAGTCCTTTCAGGGCTTTCCTTTCCTGTGTGTTGAGGGTGTTTCCTCCTTTCTCCTTAGTGTTGGTGCTACTGTCTGTCTGATAGCTTGCTACGTTTCTTTAGTAAGTCCGTTGTGTTTCAGGGTAGATTCCTGTGCTGCTAGGAAGTCATTTTTGTCTGTGTCCTTGTGGTTGAAGTTCATCTCTCATACTAGGCCAGCTTTTTCTGTGTCTGAGCGTGGTCAGTCCGACAGGTTTTTTATCCAAGCTTCTGAATTATCTGTGTTATTGCTGTGTGTGAGATTGTCAAGTTTTGTCTTGTAGAGCAAGTTTTTTCTTTGTCTTGAAACACTAAAACAGCTTTTGATGAATCTAAAGTACCCTGTACCAACAATCAGGAGAATTAACGTCATATACAAAATAGACTGCAAGTACAGCAACAATCATTACATCGGACAAACTGGCAAGTTATTATCCACCAGGATATACGAGCAGCAACTAGCCACCAAAGGACACTACCAACTATTGCTAGTATCCAGACAATGAGGGACACCAGTTTGACTGGGACAATACATCCATCGTGGGACAGGCTAAACAAAGGCATGCACGGGAATTCCTAGAGGAACCCTGATGAAGCACTTATGCCTGAAACATCGATTCTCCTGCTGCTTGGATGCTGCCTGATCTGCTGTGCTTTTCTAGCACCACGCTCTGATTCTGATCTCCAGCATCTGCAGTCCTCACTTTCTCCTAGGGAATTCCTAGAGGCCTGGCATTCAAACTGGGACTCCATCAACAAACACATTGATCTGGACCCCATTTACCAACCTCTCAGAAAAAGAACTGGAAGTGATATCACCAACCACAACAGAGACACACGAACAGAAATCGGGGCAGAACACCAGTGCTTCGAAGAGGCTCTCTGATGAAGTTGCTGGCGAAACGTCTGAGAACAAATCTTCTAGCCCAGTGAGCAAACGTACAACCGAACCACAACCTGAGCTACAAATCTTCTCAAAAATTGCAAACATTCTCTTTTTAAAAGAAAACCTAACACAGCTCTGACTTAGTCAAAAAAAGTAAGATTCATCCCTTAGGGTGAATTTTTTTCTGGATTTGAGCATCGATAAAATGATGTTTTGTGAAACTCACTGAAATTTTATTTTGCTGTTGTTAAGATCATCCAAACTGTCTTATGTATATGTTTAAGGTTTTTTTTCAGTTGTGTAATAAACTTGTGTTTTGCTGTTAAAGAAATCTGTATCCTCCTGTAAATGTTCATGACGATACATCCAAGTGTTTTTAAAAAATGTAAACATATGATCTTCAAGCTTGCCATCAACGGGTCATAAACACATTGATGCTGCTGCAGCTCCACGGATCCCTTGTGCACCAGTATAACTTGAAAAGTACCTTAAAATAGCAGTCAGTTGGCTACCAAACAGTTTTATTGCTGCCTTGTTTCTACTGTAAGTGCTCTCAATCCTGTTGTCTAATCACTTCGGGAAACATTGGATTAGCACATTGGACTTACGTTCAGATGTACCATTTAACCAGGCATTCCTTATTCCTGCCACCTCAAATTTTGTTGTCCTAGAGCTGTTAAAACTCAATTTAGAATTTCAGATTAACACACTGAAATAAGCCCTGTCATTGGCAGTTTGAATCATGTGACACAAAGTTAACAGCCACAGGTGACGTTGTCACCATAGTTTGAATTGTTGGAATTTGCTGTCCCTTTGTAATCTGATTGCTGTTTACTGCATAATTCAGATGAAATAGTAAGAAATGGCTAAATGTGTATTTTAAGACAGAAATTAAAGTGGGTCTAAGTGATATTCATAACTATTCAAGTTAATGTTATTATGGGAACAATTTCAAATATCATTGTTGTAATATTGATAAACAGGTTTTCTTAATTACTCCAGAAAAGTAATTTAACTTTCATAGGTATATATATTGAAGCTGCTGTAAAAGATTTAATATGTTTTGAGTTGGTGAGACATTTTACTGCTAAATACCACTCTTACTGAAGTTAAGTTAAATATAGAGCAATGAATAGTTGAGTGAACTACAAGGTAGTAATCTACTTCATGGTTCAGATGACATCATTCTAAGAATACAAATTCATGGTTTATGATCAAGTGAACTTTGAGATTAGGGTGCGGATTTATAATTGCTTCCTGGTTTATCATTTTAGTTCATTGGTTTTTTTTCAGGGATTCATAATGAACTTCACGTTGATGAAAGAGTGATGACTTCTACACCAAAGCATTGGGTGTTGCTTTATAATACAAATTGAATAAGAATGAAATGTGCACTTTCTTGTCAACTTGTGTATATTACAACGCTTAAAGGATTGTACATAGACTTGATGTTACAGTACATAGTAATTCTGAAAAATGCATATTTGGCAATAATACTGATGTCTTTAGAAATAGGAAAGATGCTGTTAAACTTGAGAGGGTGCAGAAGTTTATTAAAACATGACGGGCATGGATAGGGTGAAAAGCCAAGGTATTTTTTCTGTGATGCCATGACAGTATATGATGGAACGTCTTTAAGGATGTGACAAAATGGTATAAATACAGAAAACCAAATAACTGTAGATGTGGAAATCTGAAACAAAATCGGAAATTGCTGGAAAAACCCACTAGGTCTAGAAGAATCTATGGAGAGAGAGCAGAGTTGACATTTCAGGTCCAGTGACCCTTCTTAAGAACTCATGATTTCTGAATTAACTCAGCTTTCTCTCCATAGATGCTGTCAGATGCGCTGAGTTTTTCTAGCAGTTTCTGATTTTGTTTCTGCTATAAGTACAGTCCAAGTTATCTTTAAGTTTGATCTAATTTCTTAAATTGACAAATCTTGTTGAATGTTTATAGCAAGTAACCAATATCAATTGTATGTGAAAATCATCCTGTCTACAATGAGATTTAAACATGATGATAGATATTTTTAAACAAAATCTAGTTATGTTGTTGGGTTTTTTCCGAGACTTCAATATTTTTGGTTTCTGTATTTTAGATTACTATTCAAGATGTGGCCCAATGCCCTACAACTTGACAATTACTTTTAGCAGTAATTTCTAGCTAGCAGAACATTTCTACTTAGTATTTTAGTTACTGGAATTTCTTCTAAATTTGTACAGGCATATTTTTCTCCCTATGAAAATCAGCATCATTTCAGATTGGACCTTATTTCAGTCTTTGAATATGAAACAAATTTATGATAAATAACATTTCTACATTCCTTGAAAGAAGTCAATGGGTATTTGTACATTGTTTCAAATTAATAGTTTACATAAATTTTTTTTTAAATTTAAGGGAATTTTGGCATCGCTCGCTAGGCTCACATCGATGCTCATCCCTAGTTTCCCTGGACAAAGTGACTGTGAGCTGCCTTCTACCGCTACAGTTCTTGGGGGTGTAGGAATGCCCAAAGTTCTGGTAGGAAGGGACTTCCTTTTTTTTGTTTTCCAGTGACAGTAAAGAAATGATGATATATTTCCAGGTGAGGATGGTGTGTGACTTGAAGGGGAACTTGAAGTGGTGGTATTTGCATACATCTGCTCCCCTTGCCCTTCTGGGGGGGGTAAGGGTTGAGAGTTGGTCAGTTGACCAGTGTCATAGGGTCATGCATCATGTCCATGGCAGTCAGAAAAAAAAAGCACTTAACTATTCTATTTATCAGCACTTGGCCCAAAGCCTTGTATGCCTTGGCATCGCAAGTGCATATTATAGATTGTGAACACAGCACTGAGAAAAGAGGCAGCAAGTTTAAAAAGGAATTCAGAGAATGGGGAGTAGCTTCATTCTGAACACAGCACTAAGAGAGAAGGGAACAAGTCTTCAAAGAGCAGAGAATGGCTTCATTTTGTATACGCTGTCAAATGTGAAAAAATTCAAGAGTGATGTTAC
This sequence comes from Chiloscyllium plagiosum, assembly GCF_037043375.1. NCBI lineage: Eukaryota > Metazoa > Chordata > Chondrichthyes > Orectolobiformes > Hemiscylliidae > Chiloscyllium > Chiloscyllium plagiosum. Next base: position 19,632,354 of record NW_028270159.1, read on the forward strand.
AGGAAATCTGTAAGTTTATTGATTGTTGAGAAGCTATTAGGGCATGAGTCTAAATAGTTTAAAACAGAAGACTCAATGATATTAATGAAGAGGCAGCTACTTAGATTTCAGGAAGGAGCATTAGTAAAAGGCAAGTAGAATTAAATCCAGTGTAAACTGTGGAATTTATGTATCTAAGTACTTATTGTAAGTTTATATTTCTTGGATTAATAATGGTAAGTTTCTATGTGTCTGAAATTAATAATTAACTTGGAAGTATTTGTGTAGCCATGATTTCTTTTAAAAACAATTTTGAGGCCTGGCTTTAGAATAGATGAGTTTTGTTTATTCCAGATTGTTTACCTTGCTGAACGGCAAAACAATGAGGCTTTGAGATTTATTAGAGATTTCAGCAATTCTTTCTTTTTAAGCATAAGGGAAACACCCATGGCCTATTTAGGGTAGCAGCAAGGGGGTGGGGGGAGCAGTTGGTTCCAGTTTTTACTTTAAGTTTGGAGCAATTCTGTGAAATTGTCTGAATAAAATGGCTATATAGACTCATACACCTGAGAGGGGAAGGATATATAGTGAACTAGGATACCACGGAATGAGGAGTTAGTGTTATTCTCAGACCAGAATTGTTGATATAAAACCCTGAAGAGATTCCTTAAAACTAAGTACATTGAGGTGCTCCAAGATGAAGCCATCTGCAGTTCCAATCTAAAAGTTTCAGTTGCAAGTGATTTAAGTTAACCAAGGTGTTAGGTACAGGGACTCTGAGTATTGTCCAAATGGTGTTTTGGAAACTGTGTGCACACGTTTTGACTAGTGTACAAATACTGTTTATATTCTATACAAAAGCTTTTTTTTTCCAAGTTGTAAAGGAGTGTTTTGGTATTAATGGGAGTATACTTTTACTGTGTGTTTTAAACATTTTGCATTTGCATTATAAATGTAAGTGAATGATTGGCTTATACTATTTTATTTTCATTTCTTTTGTTCATAAATTTCTGTTTTATCATTAAAGCAAAGTCTGCTGTATTGCATGTGTATATTTCAGAGACATAACTTCATTAAATGCAAAACAAAATTGGTCTGTCAACCTGGGTTCCTGAAAGGGATTGTTCTTGTGATGCAATACCATCAATTGGGATCTTCTGGATCTCGTGTATATGGATTTTCAGAAGGCTTTTTGATATGGCTCCATAAAGGAGGTTGGTTAGGAAATGGTATTTATGGTATTGTATTGACATGGATTAAGCATAGCTAACAGACAGAAAACAGTGCAGGAATAAATGGGTTATTTTTGTGATGGCAGTACTGCACGCAACAGTACTTGGAATCCATTGATTTGGATATGGGAACCAAATGCAATATTTCCAGATTTGTCGATGATGTAAAGTTAAGCAGGGATATATGTTGTGGGGAGGATGTAAAATGTTTTCAGGAAGATTTGGACAGGCTTAGTCAATAGGTAAGAACATGGCAGATGGAATATAATGTGGAAAAACGTAAGATTGTCCACTTTGGTAAGAGAAACAGATCTTTTTCTTAACGGTGAGAGAATGAAAAGTGTAAATGTGCAAAGAAACTCAGGTGTCCTTGTCAACAGTGCTAATGTGTAGATGCAGCAAATTATTTGAATACAGATCGTTCTGCTATAATGCGATTGACGATTAGGGACAGTTTCTAAAGCACAAACTTTTAAAACGTGTTGGCTGTAACACGATTGCATCACCAACACTTTAAGCGTTGTTTCTAAAGCATGATTTTTCTATAATGTGGGGTTGCACAAGAACACGAACATCGCGTTATTGAAAACTACCTATACAGGAGTACTGAAGTCTTGCTTTGGTTGTTTAGGAGCTTGGTTAGACCGCACCTGGAGTATAATTTTGGTCGTCTTATTTCAGGAAAGCTATGTTGCCTTGAAGAGAATGTAGCAAATACTGAAGTTCTAGCTAGACCTGTTCTTGGGTTGACAGATCTGTTCTGTGAGGAGAGATTGGGTGAACGAAGCATGTATTGTCGAGAGTCTTGAAGAATGTGAGGTGATTTCATTGAAACTTACCCTATTTCTTCCTTTAAAATATTTTGTAAGTGAAAGTAAACTGTTTCCCCTAGCTGGGAGCCTAGAGTCAGGGGACCTAATTTGAAAATTAAAGGGAATGGCATTTGGGACCAAGCTGAGGACCTATGCTTTTACAAGTGTTTTGCGTGTGATAAGTCAAACAGTATGAGATGTTTTCTTTTATGTGCTGGATGTGATTATGGAACATAGTTATACTTGAGAATTACCAGGCATTAGTTAATTGTTTGTTGTGTAGATGAAGGTTACATATGCACACCTGACCATTTTTGTAGATGTATCATGTGTTTTGTAATCCTTATCAGAAGATTACTGACTATGTATTAAATAAATAATCTCCACTCCTCTGGTCGGAGGAACAGCTTTGATCCAAAAATTAGAGCTGAGCTGTTTGGGGTGGTCAGGAAGCCTTCTTTTCATAGAGTGTAATGGAAATCTGGATCAGTGTCTGTTAACTAGCTGCTCAGACTAAATCAATTAAAAAGTTCAGAACAGTTATTTGCTTAGGTTAATCAGGGATATATAGAAAAGGCATATAGTTAAGGTGCAGGTCGGATATGATGTAATTGATTGATGATTCAGTCTGAAGGGGCTGAGTGACCTAGTTCTGTTCCTGTGTTGTTCCTGTTTTTGAAAATCAGCCTACTGTAGAATTTCACTGATGGACTTTATGGTAGGCTGTGAACAAGTAAATGGAAGCTAATGGACTGGAGCTGTAGAAAAGGTTAGGGTTAGGTTTAGGTTTAAAAAAAAATGCTATCCTTGGCTAGTGATTCGAGTTATTTTAAGATGACTGGGGGGACTTATCTGATTTACCATTCAGATATATTTAAGAAAGAAAAGATTGAAACTCTGGAAATCTGGAACATCATCTGATTGGGTTAACTTGTTCAGTACTTACAAATTTCTTTGATATTTTATGTTAATATTTAAGTAGTTAACCATAATCCATGAGGCATGCGAGGCAACATTACTGTTATAGAGAAACAAGTGGTTTTATAGTTTGAGAGCCATCACTCCAATCACTTGTAGACAAAGGAAAGAGAAAGATTTTCATTAACTACTACAGTTGGTACATAAATTGAACCAACACCATTGGTGTCAGTTCACACTGGCCTAGTGGTATTATCACTAACCTATTGATCCAGAGATCCCAGTAATGTTCGAGGGACCCAGGTTCAAATCCCACCAAGGCAAATGGTGGAATTTAATTTCAATAATCAAAAACAAATTGTGAGGAAAAACCCATCTGGTTCCCTAATGTCTTTTAGGGAAGGAAACTGCTGTTCTCACCTGATCTGGCCTATATGTGACTGCAGACCCACAGCAATGTGGTTGACTCTTAACTGCCTCCTGGGTAATTAGCGATTGGCAATAAATGCTGATCTAGCCAGTGATGCCCTTGTCCTGTGAATGAATAAATAAATAAATAAAAACATCTAGCCTTCAAGCTAACTTAAGAAAAGCTACCCTAACTAGAAATATTTAGGATATATTCTTTCCACAAATGTTCCTTGTGTTTTGCTTTTTGATTGAAGTGCACTTCCAGTTCATATCTATGCAAGGAATTTTTCTTTGAACAGGGGACCTTTTAGAAAAGCAACATCTTGGTCATTGGTTATTTGGTTAGTTCTTTGCTTGGTTACGTAATGCATTCATTGCCACGCTCTCTTTAAGGTCTTGATGAGTCAATCATCTATTTCAAAACTTGAAATGATAGATTTGAAAGCATAGCATTTTCCAAATTGGTTTATAGCTCATTTTGTGTTTGTCTAAAATTGAATAATGTTACTTAGAGTCATAGAGATGTACAGGATGGAAACAGGTCCAACTTGTTAATGCCGACCAGATATCCCAACCTAATCTAATCCCACTTGCTAGCACCCGGCCCATATCCCTCCAAACCCTTCCTATTCATACACCCATCCAGATGCCTTTCAAATGTTGCAATTGTACCAGCCTCCACTACTTCCTCTGGCAGCTCATTCCATACGTGCACCACCCTCTGCATGAAAAGCTTGCCCCATAGGTCTCTTTTATACATTTCCCTTCTCACCCTAAACCTCTGCCGTCTAGTTCTGGACTCCCCCACCCCAAGGAAAAGACCTTGTCTCTTTACCAATCCATGCCCCTCATAATTTTTTAAGCCTCTATAAGGTCACCCCTCAGCCTCTGATCCTCCAGGAAAAACAGCCCCAGCCTATTCAACCTCTCCCTATAGCTCAAATCCATTAACCCTGGCAACATCCTTGTAAATCTTTTCTGAACCTTTTCAAGTTTCACAACATCTTTCTGATAGGAAGGAGACCAGAATGGCACGCAATATTCCAAAACTGGCTTAACCAACATCCAATATAGCCACAACATGACCTCCCAACTCCTATACTCAATACTGACCAATAAAGAAAAGCATACCAAATGCTGCCTTCACTATCCTATCCTATCCTTGAAAGTGACTCTACTTTCAAGGAGCTATGAGCCTGCACTCCAAGGTCTCTTTGTTCAGTAGCACTCTATAGGACCTTACCATTAAGTGTATAAATCCTGCTAAGATTTGTTTTCCCAAAATGCAGCACCTCACTTTTATCTAAATTATACTCCATCTGCCACTTCTCAGCCCATTAGGCCATCTGATAAAGATCCTGTTGTAATCTGAGGTAACCTTCTTCGCTGTCCACTACACTTCCAATTTTGGTGTCATCAGCAAACTTACTAACTATACCTCTTAAGTTCACATTCAAATCATTTATATAAATAACAAAAAGTAGTGACCCAGCTCTGATCCTTGTGGCACACCACTGGTCACAGGTCTCCAGTCTGAAAAACAACCTTCTACTACCACCTTCTGTCTTCTACCTTCGAGCCAGTTCTGTATCCAAATGGCTAGTTCTAACCTGGCTAACCAGTCTTCCATGGGGAACCTTGTTGAATGTCTTACTGAAGTCCTTGTAGATCACGTCCACTGCTCTGCCCTCATCAATCCTCTTTGTTACTTCTTCAAAAAACTCAATCAAGTTTGTGAGACATGATTTCCCACGCACAAAGCCATGTTGACTATCCCTAATCAGTCCTTGCCTTTCCAAATACATGTACATCCTGTCCCACAGGATTCCCTCCAACAACTTGCCCACCATCGACGTCAGGCTCACTGATCTATGGTTCCCTGGCTTGTCCTTGCCACCTTTCTTAAATAATGGTACTATGTTAGCCAACTGGCACCTTACCGGCAACTATTGATGATACAAATATCTCAGCAAGAGGTCCAACAATCACTTCCCTCGCTTTCCACAGAGTTCCAGGATATACCTGATCAGGTTCTGGGGATTTCTACACTTTTATGTAGAAAATAATCACTTTCTATCCTAATGAACAATATTTTACCTTTCTTTAAAATACTCTTTGAAATATCTCCACAAAGGCCAGTATCCCATCCCCAAGTCACCCTTTATTTACACATGGTAAGGCCTTGACAATGATGCAGCTCCCTTAGAGCCAGCTCTCAAAGTGTTCAGTCTGACACTCATGTTTGTATCTTCTGTCAGCCAGGACTTCCTGATTGGACCAGGTTAACAACCCCACTCCGGGAACTCATATTCGATGAGATTTACCTGGCTGACCTTGTTCCAATCACTACAATCTTATTGCACTTTTTCTGGTTTGGCAGAACCTCCATCTTTCTATCAATCATAATAGTATAATATTAGTAGGTCTCGTATACTCGAAGTGTTCTGTGACTTGGGAACAGATGGAGTGAATATTTTTTCTTCTTTGAATTTGCTTTAGTTTTGGCATCATTTCTGTTGCCAGTGCAGTGCTTTGCAGGAAATGAATAATGAGACATCAGGTAATAGGACATTTCCAGGTTGGATAGGGAGCATATAGAGTTCAGCAGGTTGCATTCCAACTTCGTACCCATCTGGCCCTCACTAGTCAGAAGTTTTATAGGATACAAGCTACTGTGAGAGAGGTGCCCACTGACCAGTATATCCTTTAGATTCTTGAGACCAATAATTAGTGAAGAGAAGGGATATGCTTGCGGGATCCCTGGTAGTTTTACATTTCATGCTGTCTCGAGTGTGTGCTCTTACTGCTAGTGCGTGTGCACTGTTGCTGTCCAGTTTGTGCATCTCACTCGCTCTACAAAGTGTATGTCTTGCTCCCTCTTATGTTGCTGTCAGCACTGGCTCTTCTCACCCTGACCTCCCATGCCCTCATCTTGTCTTGCTTATGAGCGCCACCCTTTGCTTTGACTTTTTTCTTCCCCCCCCCCCCGACATTTGCATTTTTTTCTGCCTTTCTTTGTGTGTCTGTTTATTTGTGAATATGGTAATTTAAGAGGTAAGGGTTAAGTGGCGTGGTAATGAATTGGCAATTCATTTTTTTCTTTTGGTTTCCATTAGTGAAGAAAATCAACTTGATTGGAATAAATTAGTTATTTTCTTGTTCATATCAGAAATCTGGTGTGTATTTCGTTTAACTTGAATCTGGCAGCTTGGTAAATTGGGCAGTTTGGTAATTTTATTAAATTTTCACATTTGTTGCTACTCAGAATTGTGGGACTTGATATTGACGCAGTATCCCAAGTAAGTGATGACAAAGTTAGGCGGTTCTTTGTCAGGATATTTTGGAACTAGTACAATTGCAAGTGGAGTTGATGAAAATGGTGAAGACTAAAAGGATAAATGCCGGGCTTTTGTAATTCATTGAGGTTGTGTCTCATAAATCAATATTCCCAGAGACATTACAAGATGTAACTAAACTATCCATAGTCCCCACTTTACCTGACTGACAATCTTGGGTTACGAGACAACATCTGCCAGGTTTCTATACTCAACAAGAAAATACCTTTTTTTATGGACAAATTGTCTGTAATAAATGACAATTATGAAATATGAATTGCTAATGTAACTGTACAGCTTAACTTTATCCCTTCCAAAAATTTCCTTTTCACAAATAGATGGACACACCAAGATATGGAAAATATGGATGGAGAAAGGAAAAAAAGATAAGCAAAATACAGCTCAATAACTTCAGAGGTAAAATCTGCTGAGTGTAGGTGAAATGAATAGGGATTTTATGAAAAGGGAAGGTAACTCCTTTTTTTCAAATATATATCTAATCATGTAACTATATTAATGAACACAGGAACAACTCAAACTTCTTTGCTGCAGAAAAATTTTATTTTCTCTTTAGAGGGTCCAATGAAAAGCAAAGTGCTAATAAACTGATAACATGAAGAGTATACCCCAGTTCTGTTCTGTAAAGTAAAATTTGAATGTGACTTCTTGTCTATAACAGTTGCAGTCAAAAATATAAGAAATACCCGTGGATGGAATTGATTTATCCTAGTGATTTAGCTGGAGTAACAGTTACAGCTTCACCCAAAATCTCAGAAAATCAGAATAAAGTTAAACAGACAGAATAGTTACCAGGTGTTTTTCTGTTTGTGTGTAGTCACCAGGGCAATGGCTAAACAAAGTCATGATTTGGAGATGCCGGTGTTGGACTGGGGTGTGCAAAGTTAAATATCACACAACACCAGGTTCTTGTCCAACAGTGTGCTTCCAATTTTACCTGTTGGACTATAACCTGGTGTTGTGTGATTTTTAACTTTAAACAAAGTCAGACATCAAAGTAATACTACAAGCTGACACTAGAGTAGTCAAAACTGTTTTTAAAGTTGTGGAGATACACAAGAAGTATTTAACCTGCTTTTGCTAAGCGAGGTTCAGAAAACAGATCAAGAGTTAAGTAAGAATACAAGCAGCTCACATTGAAGTTGAGGCTAAGGAATTCTGGAGGTCATTGTGTTAAATATGGAATTCTGATGAGGAAGTAGAAACATCCTTATAGATCCCAGATGATCCCCCAAACTTTGTTATGACTTGCTTGGAAGAATGCGCAGATATTGAGTCCACGTTCACTGTTCCCTGAGTTAGTTTGCAATTACAGCAAGTAATTAGGCAAGCTAACAAACAGAATGCTATTGTTCTTTGGAAGAGGAATTGAAAAGTAGGGAGGCTGTGTGTCTGATATATATGTTGTGGAGGTGCCGGTATTGGACTGGGTTGGACTCAGTTAAAAATCACCCAACACCTGATGAAGGAGCAGTGCTCTGAAAGCTTCTATTTCCAAATAAACCTGTTGGACTATAACTTGGTGTTGTGTGATTTTTAACTCTGATATACATGGTATTGGTGGGACCACATCTGGACTGTTGTGAACAGAATTAGTCTTCCTATTTAAAGAAGGATGGAAATACATCAGAAGTACTTCAGAGAAGTTTCATTAGACTAACACCAGGAATGGGTGAGGGAAATTTAGAAGGGCTACCATTGTATCCACTGGAGTTTATCAGATTAAGAAGTGGCTTGACTGAAACATGTAAAATCCTGTGGGACCTTGACAGGGTGGAATGGATAGGATGTTTTCTCTTGTGAGAATCTAAAATTTGAGATCACTGCTTAAAAATAAGGATTGTAAATACTGAGAAATATTCTGAGCAGAATGTAGTGAGTCTTCCTAAGATGGTGGAAGCAGACCCTTTGATATATTTTAAAGCAGAGATTGATAGATTCTGGATCAATAATGGTTGAAAGGTTTTTGGAGGGTAGGTGAAAATGTGGAGAAATTCGATCAGACAGATCAGGCTCGAGGGAATGGGTGGCTGCATCCTCTTCTTAATTTATATGCAACTCCATTATGTTGTTGAGTAGAATCATGTTTACATTTCTTGATCTCTGCAAAGTTACTCCAGAAAAGGTTCAAAGCATAATATAGTTGCAGCCCTCTTTCCAAAGGAACAGCTCTGATTGGAACTGTTGGAGTATGCCTGCATAATTTTCTTGGAAATGAGAGTCTGAACACTGCAGACTTGATCTACGTTGTTTAGTTTTCTAAATATATGAAACAAATACAGAAAAATAACAGTGAACAATTTGCAAATCTTATTTCATACATTTAGCTTGATTATTTCAAATTTAGAGTTTCTTTATTTAAAAATGTCTATGCCTGAAAACTGAGGGAAAACATGTTTGCAGGATTTGAATTTAAAGGACAATTCAGCTTTTGTCTTTAAAAAACCATCACTAGCTGGGCCAATGCTCAGTCATACAGCATGGAAACAGGCCCTTCAGTTCAAATCACCCATGCCACATTTGGTCTTTTTAAAATTCATGATTGAGGGTGTCTATTTAATTTGACAGTTGGAATTACTAGTGGAAGATGGTAAATGAAAATGTGGATTCCAAAATATTTGATTGAGGCTGTAAAGATGTTTAATCTAAATGGGGTACATTTCTAGTTTGGGAATTCTCTATTGATTTTTTTGATACTTTCAACTTTCAGAGTGGACTTACGAATTGAGACAGATCAGGTAACTGCTTATGGAGTCCTGTAGCATGGAGACAGGCCCTTTGGCCCAAACTCGTCCATGCTGATCAAACTGTCCATCTGCTCTAATTCCATTTCCCTGCACTTGGCTCATATTCTTGTAAACCTTTCATATCCATGTATTTGTCCAAATGCCTTTTAAATGTTGTTAATGTACCCTCCTCAATCAGTTCCTCTGGCAACTCACTCCATGTGCGTACCACCCTCTGTGTAAAAATGTTGCCCCTTTAATTCTTTCTCCTCTCATCTTAAACTGATGCCCTCTAGTCTTTGATTCCCCAACCCTGGGAAAAGCACTGAGTGCATTCACCCTGTCCATACCTCATGATTTCGTACATTTGTATAATATCTTCCCTTAGTCTCTAACTCGCTAAAGAAAAAATGTCTTATTTTATCCAACCTCTCCCTATAACTCAGGTCATTGGGTCCTGGCAGCATCCTTGTAAATATCTTCTGCACTCTTTCCAGTTTAATAACTTTCTTCCTATAGCAAGGTAACCAAAACTGAACACAATATTCAAAGTGTGGTCTCACCAATATCCTGTACAACTGCAGTATAACTTCCCAACTTCTATTCTCAATGCCCTGACTGATGAATGCCAGTGCACCAGAAGGCTTTTTCACTGCCCTGTCTACCTGTGACTCCACTGTCAGAGAACCTTGTACCTGAACTCCAATGTCTCTTTGTTCCACTACACTCCTTAAGGCCCTACCATTCACCATGAAATTCCTACCTTGATTTGACTTTCCAAAATCCAATATCAAACTCATTTGCTTCTGAAATTTTCCCAACACTTTTCAATCTGCTCTTGTTGAGGTAGCACCTATTAGCAGTAGATGCACTAAATATTGAGATTTTTCCATGAATCATCTACTTTGGTCTCTCTGAAAATATGAATTATTTTTGTCTATATTCTGGAAATTTTCACTGTTCTCAACCAGCATATTTAATACCAGTGGGCTGAGGGAACCCTAGGGTCAATTGCATATTTTATTCATAAATGTTTTGACATACATTACAAAATATTCCATTTTGAAAATGACAGAATTTGCAATGAATTCAATTTGTCACCATGCAACATGTTCCTCACTTAGGTTCCTCAATACCATTGTAATAGTTTTGACATTTATAATATACATTCAGTATCAGACATAGAATCCAATGGTTTCTGCACAATTTCTACCCCTTTGGTCCATTTTGGCTGAAAGGTATTGATAGTGGCCTATTCCTGTTATACTTCTATGGCTGCCCCAGCTATTCATATTATATAAATGACCTGGATGAGGGAATCTAATACAACACTTCCAAAACTGGGCAGGATTGAGAGTTGTGAAGAGAATGCAAGGTGGCTTCATGGGCGATTTGAATAAGTTGAATGTGTGGGAAAACACATGACAGGTGCACTGCAACATGGCTAAATGTGAAATTATGCACTTCAGTGTGAAAACCGGAAAGAGAGAATATTATTTAATTGGTAATATATTTGGAAATGTAGATGTAAAATGGATCTGGGATGTCATTGTACACCAGTCAGTGAAGGTAGACAGGTGCAGCAAGAAATTACAGAGGAAAATGATGTTTGACCTTCATTGCGAGACAATTGAAGTTCAGAAATAGGCATGTATTACTCAAGTTATGCAGGGCCTTTGTGAGGCCACGCTTGGAGTATTGCTTGCAATTTTGATTTCCCTACCAAAGAAAGGATATGTTTTCCATAGAGGGAATGTAGCAGGCTGATACTAGGGATTGCAGGAATGTCCTTTAGGAGAGATGGGTTTGGTTGGGCCAATATTCACTCGAGTTTAGACAGTTGAAAATGGATCTGCTTGAAATGTATAAAATTCTAACATAGCTAAATTCAAACTAAATGCAGGAAGGATATTTTTCCCTGGTTGGGGAGTCTAGAACTCCAAAATCCCACAGTATCTCTATAGAAACGTCTGAATATAAAACCTACAGAGCTGAAAATGTGTTGCTGGAAAAGCGCAGCAGGAGATTTTCAGTTCTGATCTCCATCATCTGCAGACCTCACTTTCTCCTATAAAACCTACAGCTCAGCGAGCAAACCTACACCCTAAATCTCTAGAGCCTTGTGGGTTCAGTTAGGAAACAGGCAGTTGAGTAGATGGGTTTTAATCAGAATCTTTTGGGCCATTGGCGTCTCTGTCTCTTTGGTTAAAGAATGAACTGCATCTAGGATTGCCTCACCTGTCCATTTCATTATACAAAAGATGGAGTTGCCCATCTTGGTGTAAGCTTTTGTTGTTGTCTCTGTCTCTGTTGAGATTCCAAGCAAGCTCCTCTAGGTCAAAGAAGAAAACTTTGTCATTTGATTAACTAGCTTTACTCTGCTTATCCTTTTTGGTATCTTGTGCAGTTGTAGTTCTTTTGAACTCTGAGTGGTGGAAACAGCTGCAATTCTGTCTTCTGTAACATCTTCCACACCTCCTCCATCATAAATATAGCCTGTACAATAGTTAACTTGTGCTCTTGCTTTTTAGCAATGGCTTTAAAAAGGTAAAGGATCAGCTGCCATCAGTTTTGGGTTTTCAAATTCCAAATCACCTCTGACCCATTGCATGAGGCTTGACTGTGGTGTTTGGAGGCAGGCAATATTGAGCTGTGGTTGTCTGTAATGATAATAATCTTCCTTTTATTCCATTAATACATTCTGTCAATTTGCCTGATCTATGCCTTAAAAATGCTGAATTTCATCCAGGAGTCTTGAGTCTCAAATTGTGTGTGCAATATCTTGACATTTGCAAACAGTGTGTCATCTTAGACTTCTGGATCATAAAAAGCAGCAAGTTTTTGGTGGTATCTGTGTCGGTGCAGAGTATAACAGTGGCGCATTCCTTGTTTCACTTTTTGCCATTACATGTTTTATCTTTAATCATCCAGGAATGCTGTGCCCAAACACAGTAAAATGGTGCAGTTCCATAAGCATTAAAAACATCTCCTGGTGTATTTTTGTTCAAGATGTGGGTGAGACTGTTTTGTAGCACCTGTCTGATAATACTTCCATAACTTCCTCACTGCAAATTGTGTGGAAGACAATGCTGTGTCTTGTCTTGAATTGGTGTAGCCATCACTTGTTGAAGTTCACTTCCTTGTTGCCTAGCCTTTATACAAGATTGAAACCCCTTTCCTGCAGGAGTGGAGTGAAGATGGGAATGTATTCTGCTCTTGTTGCATTGAACCATATTAGCGGAGTTTCTTTAAACATTTGGATAGACAGTTTAGATTAGATTAGATTACATTACATTACAGTGTGGAAACAGGCCCTTCGGCCCAACAAGTCCACACCGACCCGCCGAAGCGAAACCCACCCATACCCCTACATTTACCCCTTACCTAACACTACGGGCAATTTAGCATGGCCAATTCACCTGACCCTGCACATCTTTTGGACTGTGGGAGGAAACCGGACCACCCGGAGGAAACCCACGCAGACACGGGGAGAACGTGCAAACTCCACACAGTCAGTCGCCTGAGGCGGGAATTGAACCCGGGTCTCAGGCGCTGTGAGGCAGCAGTGCTAACCACTGTGCCACCGTGCCGCCCACAAATGGGCGGCACGGTGGCACAGTGTTGTTGTCATCCTCCTTGTTGGAGAGAATGTCTGCTTGCCAAACTGTTCCAAGATGTTTGCCTTGTGCTTCAAAAGGTTGATAAATTCACTAGTGAAATATCCCACCTTTTAGCAATGTCTGCTTTTCAATATGATTTTATTCTTTCTATAACAAGTTAACTTTGTCTCCAGTGAGTAATACTTTAACTTACTCACAGGTTTAGCTTCGTTCTAGGGTTTGGACATTCTTTCACAGAGAGGTTTCAATGTCAAATGGTGGCTTGTTACATCTCTATGATTTTATGATCCTGTCTGGCCTAGTTTCACTGCAGTTATTTGACATGTCATATGGCAAACTTGCATGAGTTTGGCTAATCTGGAGATACTAGTTCAGACCAACATCTTATCATATCACTCCATTGGATTTGTTTTTCTTCTGGTGAGAATGGCTGATATCATCAACATACCTAGAATTTTGGGTTATCCAAATTTGACTCATTGTGATTGAACTCTGCAAGATTTTGTGCATATTTCAAAATTAAAAGAAAAAAGCAGCATTGTACTAAATAAGGTATGAAAACAGTTTGGAAATAAGCATTTTATGTAAAGGACAATAGTAATTAGTTAAATTGCTATCAGCTTGAAATGTCTTCTTTGGAAAATAACCTCATAAATACAACCAGATGTTTCTCGTCTTTGAGCTTTTCCCACCAAACACATGTTCATTTAATGGTTGACAACTGCTTTTCTTTCCCATACAAGGCAAATATGCACATTTATCATGCTTACACACAGAAAGGACAAGTGACTTGCTTGGAAAGTTTAGAATTTGGTGTAAAGAAAATAGAATGTAAGTTAGCTTTTCAAAGGTTAAACAAATTTGCGTGGCCTAACGTGTTTATAGATTTCATCTGGCTGGAAGAGTCAAGAGTAAGACTCTAATTGTGTTTATCTTGAGCAACAGAATAAGAGTACTTGGAGAGTTGAATGTTTTAAAAAAAAAGCTTGCTGATCACTAACTTGTTTGGAGACTTCCAATTCTGAGTCCCTTTTGAACCAAAAGACAACTTTTTTTTTCCTTTTTATTTATTGTAGCTGCCGCTCTTGATTTCATCCTGCAAAGACCTGGTTGTTTTGGAATCTTTCATGCTTCATATGTCACTTCTTTCAATATGAGGCAAGTGAGTAAGGCATCATCAGCTTTGAGGTTCTTCGTGAGGTCTTAGTCTCAATCATTTTGTTATCTATTCTTGCACTAAAATTTATTGACAAATGAGTAGTCAGTGTATTTCAAGTGGAATGAAACAGGTGATGAATCGTGAAAAACTGGGAACTTAGAAAATCTACATGATCCATTAAGTCTGTACCATTCAGTTTTCCTTTTATGGTAGGCCACTTTGCTTTTTAAAGTGTTCAGTTGGGAATCAATGAAAAATTTCTGGAAATGCCATTGTTCAAGAAATGACTCCTAATTAATTTCTCAAAAAGAGAAGCTATTGATTTTTATTTGGCTAAAAATATGTACTCAAAGCTTTTCTCATTTGCAGGTTTAACAAGAGGTACAGAAGGTGGAAAAAATCTGTCCCGATTATTATATCTGTACATATTAGTAAAGTTGACATACGTGCTACTTTATTTGACCTTGCTATGCACAAATCGGATATCTACATGCAGTAACAGTGCTTCAAAATATAATTTACAGGCTGTGAAATGTTTATGATTTTCTGAAGGCGAGAGTGTGTGAGGTGGGGTTGGGGGTGTGTGTGGGGGGGGGGGGGGGTGACAAAAGCAGATCTTTAATGTGCTTCTAAAATACTCTTGTCTCAATTAACATAACTGAGCAGCTAAAAATTTCAAGTTTACAAATTCTTCCTATTGTTGAAGCTACAGAATTTTAATAGGAGACAGCTTCAGAGATAAAATTGCATTAGTTCAGTGGATGTTCTAAAGGATTGAGCTTGTGCAATAAGTGTCAGCAAACTATTCCATTACAGGTGCCACCGTAACCTGTCATGCCGCCGTTCTTGCTTAGTGTCCAAGCATGCTTTTGAACACGTCCTCGGTAAGCTTCTGACATTTTCTTCCCACATTCATTACTGAAGGGTTGCAGATGCCTTCTGCTACATTATCTCTGCTGCTTCTCCTTTTCAGGTTGGTTACATTGCAGACCAGAGGTTGAATCTATGACTATTCTGATAATTTGTGCTTAGATGTAAGGTTGCATAACGTTTGATATGAGGTTATTTACCCAGTTAACATCAGAATTTAAAAAAATAATAATATTTTGTAAGGGTGCTGGCTATCAGGAAGATTTTGTGCTGCCTTTCCAAAAGGTTCCAAGCACTCAGCACCTTAATTTGCCAGAAATCTGGAATGGGAAGGCCACCAATCCAGAGAACGACTGTCTAATTTTAATGCCAAAGCTGCACTGTGGATCACCTTATGGAATCAGGTGGGTCGTCTTAACTCTTGGTTGATTTAGGGCTACACAATCTTTGATTTGTTAGCAAAGATTAATGCCAGGAAGCATCCACTCCACAGGAGGCCCAGTATGTTTCTCCTGAACACAACTAGACAGATTGTGTAACAGACAATCCAGAGTTCAGATTGTGAGCAGGGTGATCACAGGTTAAAGAAAATATTGGTAATAGTGGCAGATGGACTGGAGATAACTGGAAGTTTTGAGTGATGGACAAGGGATCCTGAGCTAATGGAAACCTGGCTAACCAGTGTTGAAGCTGAAAGCAAGAGAAAGCCTTTGCCATCAATTGAATTATTTAAATGGGAAATTGGCCTCCTTGGAGCAGATTGGTAACTTGGCTCATGTTCTGATAAAACTAGAAGAGGATAGGCTTGAGGCTGGTTGGGTTTGTGCTTGAACTTTTTAATTTTTGACTTCTTACCCCAATGCAAATGTATTTGTTCTTGGAAGTTGAAATGAATTCCCTTGTGACAGATCTTTTTATACCCAGAAGTGCTATTATGCACAACTGAGTGACCTCCTCACCACCAAAATCATTGTGATGTTTTTAAAACTTCCTTTTCATTTTTCTACCTGCTAACCACCACCAGTAATTGCCCGTGTAGCTAATTAAATATTTACAAGCAAAGCCCATTCTGGCCAGTGCAAGCCATCAAAAGTGAGGGGAGAGGGGGAAGGGATAGCCCTTGTGACAGTTCCTTTGTCATCCAAAATCAGTCACGGGTGACAGTATTTGAATTAACTATTAATTAAAACCTGAATATATTCCTTCCTGGTGGTGGAAACTGAATAAAGATTCGTGCACCTTGTGTCTTTCACTGTGTCTCACAGCTGCACGCACACAACATGGGTGCTGGGGAAAGAAATAAGCGCTACCGCAGTTAGGCGGTAGTGTGGGGGTAAAGAAAAAAAAACAGGAGTGTCAGAAGAAAAAAAATTAACAGGAGTGTCACACATCCTGTTCACTCTGAGAGCTGGTTTTGAGGGAGCTGGATCACTGTCAAGAACTTCCCACACATGAATAAATGTTGACTTGGTGACAGGATACTGGCCTAAGTGGAGTTTTCTCACAAGGGTGGATCTTCTAGCCTCTCAAGCCTACATACCATCAATAATAACATTGGTTTCCAGTTCAACTCCATTTTCCTGATTAACCTTGTTTTCCAACAAAAAAAAGAGTAAAACCTGAATATAGGAATGTAAGGTAAGAGTTTAATCCAATATGCATGTCACATCGAGGTTGAATGGACTTTTTTGTGATGTACATGAATTAAAATTCGACATGTAATTAATTCTACAAAATGTAGAATCTTGCATTTTGTTGCATGAAAGAGAGCTTAGGAATTGATGATAGATGTTCTGATCTTTTAGTGTCAAAACGTGTGGTGCTGGTAAAGCACAGCAGGTCAGGCAGCATCTGAGGAACTGGAGAGTCGACGTTTTGGGCATAAGCCCTTCATCAGGAATATAGTTATCTTTTCACCAACTAAATAGTTTGCAATGTTCATTTATCCTTTGCAAAGTTTGCCATAACTTACTTAGTTATTCCTCCTATATGGACACAGATTTTGCGATTTTCTTTGCTCTACATTTTTTGTTCAGAGATTGGGACTTGAACTACTTTTCTATCAGATATTCCAACTGAACTATTTTAGAACTCAGAGCTGCAAAACATATTTTAATAATTTTTCCATGGGCTAGTTCAAATTTCTTGCTCCATTAGAATTGTTTTTCATGTGAAGGTCTGAATATAACTTGATGTTGTGATTTCACTGAGGAATGCATCTGCTTTAGGTCCACATGGGGAATGTCTGAAAATACCCTGCATTATTTGTGGCACATTGAGGTGGGCCTCCTTCACCGCCGCTCCCTCACCACCAGACGCCTGGAGGAAGAACGCCTCATCTTCCGCCTCGGAACACTTCAACCCCGAGGCATCAATGTGGACTTCAATAGTTTCCTCATTTCCCCTTCCCCC
The DNA here is from genome assembly GCF_037043375.1 of Chiloscyllium plagiosum. Taxonomy (NCBI): domain Eukaryota; kingdom Metazoa; phylum Chordata; class Chondrichthyes; order Orectolobiformes; family Hemiscylliidae; genus Chiloscyllium; species Chiloscyllium plagiosum. The sequence goes on from NW_028270159.1 coordinate 19,649,846, forward strand.
ACCTCACCCTAGTTCCAAACTTCCACCTCAGCACTGTCCCCATGACTTGTCCTACCTGCCTATCTTCTTTTCCACTTATCCACTCCAGCCTGCCCCCGCCCCTGACCTATCACCTTCATCCCCTCCCCCACTCACCTATTGTACTCTATGCTACTTTCTCCCCACCCCCAACCTCCTCTAGTTTATCTCTCCACGCTTCAGGCTCTCTGCCTTTATTCCTGATGAAGGGCTTTTGCCCGAAACGTCGATTTTACTGCTTCTCGGATGCTGCCTGAACTGCTGTGCTCTTCCAGCACTACTAATCCAGTAAGCCTGTACTGGTTCACTTTACATCCTAGCAATTGTGGAGCCATATTTTCTATCCCAACTCTGGGCATTGGTGAAATTAAGTATTTTTGAAATCCAAATTTGTCCTTTTTTAAAAAAATCTTTAACAAGAATTTCAGGATGTGTTTATTGCAAAATAATTTGTGGAATACCAGTCAGAAATTAATTTGTAAATTAAAAGTAGAATTATTTACAAGCCACAAAACTCACCTCCATCAGGACTGTATGAACATTTTGTTCATCACTTGAGAAATACATTCCTTTTTCATTGCGTAAATAGTGAGCAACAGTGTGTTTAAAGGAACCTTCTTCCATATCAAATTGCATAATTTTAAAACATAACATGTGGCCATCATGCCTAAATAGCTCTTACTGAATAGTTATCCATTCAATCTTGCCACATAATCTGATTAGAAATATCACTAAAAGTAATAATCATCTGTGAAAGTATATATTGATGAGGTAGATGTACTTAAAGGCATATGGATACACACAGATTACCATTGAAATTTGATGTTTTCGGAGGAATTAATTCAGAATCCAATGTGCAACTGCTCAAACTGCATTAACCTTTTCTTACTTCTCAACTAAACCAATGAAGTTTTGTTAAAACCGAACCATTCAAAAGCAACCTTAAAACTTTTACAAAGACAATTTTGTTCTCAAATAGCACCATGTGATGGTCATTAAGGGAGATCAATGGAAAAGAAAGGGTCTATCAGTTTAGCAACAATGCCTATCTGTGTGCTTAATTTAGTTGAATTGGCAGTAACTCAGTAAGGTTGTTCATCTACTTTCATTGTCGTCTTTATTTATTCAGGGCATTTCTTCATGCTGTGATAACAAATTAATGTACTTAACTAAACTGATACATTTCAAATTAGATGGCTGTTTTTGTATTCTTTATCATTATTTTCTCTCCCTAATATCTCAAGCATCACCTTCATTTTTGCTGACTGAGCAGGCACTTAATATTTCACGCAATTTTCTGAAGTTTGAGATGATCAAAAGAAATAACGTGATTTCCTTCTACAGCGACTCAAATACACAGGTTAATAAGCAAAACAATTGAAAATTGTTATTTTATATTGAAATTTTTGAATTAACCTTTCAACCACTATCTTAAATTGATAATAAGTGATCTACATAAGTCCGGTCATAGTTGGTATTTGTTAACTGTTCATTTTGTTTGTTCTTGAAGGGGATTATGTAACAGCAGTGAATCTTGAATAACTTTTGACAGATTTGTATAATTCTATGTATGCATCGTCACTGTTCTGTGAGCGCGATTGTGTCGAAGTACTCCCCATTTGGAGTGCTGTGTCCAGTTTTGGTCCCCACACCTCAGGAAGGACATACTGGCACTGGAGTGTGTCCAGCGGCGATTCACACGGATGATCCCTGGAATGGTAGGTCTAAACATATGAGGAACGGCTGAGGATCCTGGGATTGTATTCATTGAGGTTTAGAACATTAAGGGGAGATCTAATAGAAACTTACAAGATAATACATGGCTTGGAGAGGGTGGACGCTAGGAAATTGTTTCCGTTAGGCGAGGAGACTAGGACCCATGGACACAGCCTTAGAATTAGAGGGGGTAAATTCAGAACAGAAATGCAGAGACATTTCTTCAGCCAGAGAGTGGTGGGCCTGTGGAATTCATTGCCACAGAGTGCAGTGGAGGCCGGGGCGCTAAATGTCTTCAAGGCAGAGATTGATAAATTCTTGATGTCACAAGGAATTAAGGGCTACGGGGAGAATGCGGGTAAGTGGAGTTGAAATGCCCATCAGCCATGATTGAATGGCGGAGTGGACTCGATGGGCCGAATGGCCTTACTTCCACTCTTATGTCTTATGTTCTTATTGGGATTGTGATTTTGTTCACTGGCTTTTAAGATTACAACAGTAATCACTAAATATGGTGACCAGACACCCTGGTTTTGTTGGATAGTCCTGTTTTTTTCCTTAAACATCCCAGCATTCTGATAATTTGCTTGAACTAGTTGAAATTTCCTGGTTTGCAGCTTTCGGCTCTTTATGTGAACCATTATCGGAGCTTTCTGTCAGCACTTTATCTTCTCACGCTGGATCACTCTTTTCATTTCTTTGTCTTCCTTCTGCTCTAGCTTGCACTTCATTTAATATCCATGAGTCCCCCAAAAAATGATCTTGGCTAAACCATGTAAATTGCAAGCTTTTCCATTTGCTGTGTTCATTTGTTGGGATGATTGCTTCTGTGGTTCAATATTTGGTCCGTATGTGTTGTTTTCCTGTAGAAGCTGGTTTGAAGTTCCCCTTTGGCTGTTCGCTCTACTGTGACATCTAGGAATGTCAGTATGTTGTTGCTTTCCTCCTCTTTAGTGGAATTTATGCCAGTAAGGGTATTATTGATGGTCTTGAAGGTTTCCTCTAATTTGTTTTGTTTAGTGATGACAAAGGTGTCATCCACGTAGCGGACCCAAAGTTTGGGTTGGATGGTTGGCAGAGTGTTTGTTTAAGTGTCTGCATTACTGCCTCTGCTAAGAACACTGATATTGGAGATACCATGGGTGTTCCAAAGGTTTGTCTGTGCACATACGGACCAAATATTGAATTCAGAAGCAATCATCCCAACATCCACAAACGAAGCTGCATCAGAACATTATTTCAATGAGCCAACACACACTGCAGCACAGAGGAACTACACAGAGCAGAGGAAAATCACCTATACCGCGTATTCAAAAAGAATAGATACCCAATGAACACAGTCTGCCGATTTCTCAGCAACAAACCCAAACAAGCAGACGAAACACGTCCAGAAACCCTAGCCACTCTCCCCTACTTCAAAGACATCTCGCAAATGACTGTCAGATTACTCAGACCCCTTGGCATCATGGTGGCCCACAAACCCACCAATACTATGCAAGGACTGTAACAAACACTACATTGCACAAACAGGCAGAAAACTAGTCACCAGGATACATGAACACCAACTAGCCACAAAACGACATGACCCTCTCTCACTAGTATCCTTACATACAGTTGAGGAAGGACACCACTTCGACTGGGACAACACATCCATGCTAGCACAAACCAAACAAAGGACACACGAGAATTCCTAGAAGAATGGCATCCCAACCAGAAGTCGATCAACAAACACATCGAGTTAGACCCCATCTTACCGCCCGCCCTCCCCCCCCCCCACCCCTGAGAAAAATAACACGAAATGACTTCACCACAGGAAAGGAAGTCACTAACCCAAAGAAACCCAAAATGCAGGAATTATCAGCAGTTCTTTGCCTGAGGCCCATTGAAGATGTTACCTAGTAGGCTGATAAAACGTCATAGAGTCATAGAGATGTACAGCATGGAAACAGACCCTTCAGTCCAACCAGCCTAAGCTGAGCAGATATCCCAACCCAATCTAGTCCCACCTGCCAGCACCTGGCCCATATCCCTCTAAACCCTTCCTATTCATATACCCTTCGAGATGCCTTTTAAATGTTGTAATTGTACCAGCCTCCACCACTTCCTCTGGCAGCTCATTCCATACATGTACCACCCTCTGTGTGAAAAAGTTGCCCCTTGGGTCTCTTTTATATCTTTCCCCTCTCACCCTAAACCTATGCCCTCTAGTTCTGGACTCCCCGACTCCAGGGAAAAGACTTTGTCTATTTACCCTATCCATGCTCCTCATAATTTTGTAAACCTCTAGAAGGTCACCCCTCAGCCTCTGACACTCCAGGGAAAACAGCCAAGCCTGTTTAGCCTCTCTTTCTCTCTCTCTAGTTCAAATCCTCCAAGTCTAGCAACAGACTTGTTAATCTTTTTTGAACCCTTTCAAGTTTCACAACATCTTTCCGATAGGAAGGAGACCAGAATTGCACACAATATTTCAACAGTGGCCTAACCAATGTCCTGTACAGCCTCAACATGACCTCCCAACTCCTGTACTCAATACTCTGACCAATAAAGTAAAGCATACCAAATGACGCCTTCACTATCCTATCTACCTGCGACTCCACATCAGGGAGCTACGAACCTGCACTCCAAGGTCTCTTTGTTCAGCAGCACTCCCTAGGACCTTACCATTAAGTGTATAAATCCTGCTCAGATTTGCTTCCCCAAAATGCAGCACCTCACATTTATCTGAATTAAACTCCGTCGGATCCTGTTGTAATCTAAGGTAACCCTCTTTGCTGTCTACTACACCTCCGATTTTGGTGTCACCTGCAAACTTACTAACTGTACCTCTTATGCTCACATCCAAATCATTTATGTAAATGACAAAAAGTAGAGGACCCAGCACCGATCCTTGTGGCACTCCACTGGTCACAGGCCTCCAATCTGAAAAACAACTCTCCACCCCCACCCTCTGTCTTCTACCTTTTGAGCCAGTTCTGTATCCAAATGGTACTTCTCCCTGTATTCAGTGAGATCTAACCTTACTAACCAGTCTCCCATGTGATACCTTGTCAAACGTCTTACTGAAGTCCATATAGATCACATCTATCGCTCTCCCCTCATCAATCTTCTTTGTTACTTCTTCAAAAAACTCAATCAAGTTTGTGAGACATGATTTCCCACGCACAAAGCCATGTTGACTATCCCTAATCAGTCCTTGCCTTTCCAAATACATGTACATCCTGTCCCTCAGGATTCCCTCCAACAACTTGCCCATCACCGACATCAGACTCACTGATCTATAGTTCTCTGGCTTGTCCTTACCACCCTTCTTATACAGTGGCACCACGTTAGCCAACCTCCAGTCTTCCGGCACCTCACCTGTGATTATTGATACAAATATCTCAACAAGAGGTCCAGCTATTTCTTCTCTAGCTTCCCACAGAGTTCTAGGATGCACCTGATCAGGTCCTGGGGATTTATCCACCTTTATACATTTCAAGACATCCAGCACTTGCTCCTCTGTAATATGGACATTTTGCAAGGTGTCACCATCTATTTCCCTACATTCTATATCTTCCATGCCTTTTTCCACAGTAAATACTGATGCTAAACACATATTTAGTATCTCCCCAATCTCCTGCGGCTCCACACAAAGGCTGCCTTGCTGATCTTTGAGAGGCCCTATTCTCTCCCTAGTTACCCTTTTGTCCTTATTATATTTGTAAAAACCCTTTGGATTCTCCTTAATTCTATTTGCAAAAGCTATCTCATGTCCCCTTTTTGCCCTCCTGATTTCCCCATTAAATATACTGCCTTTATACTCTTCTAAGGATTCACTCAATCTATCCTGTCTATACCTTACATATGCTTCCTCCTTTTTCTTAACCAAACCCTCAATTTCTTTAGTCATCCAGTATTCCCTATACCTACCAGCCTTTCCTTTCACCCTGACAGGAATATACTTTCTCTGGATTCTCATTATCTCATTCATGAAGGCTTCCCATTTTCCACCAACCCTTTACATGCGAACATCTGCCCCAAATCAGCTTTTGAAAATACTTGCCTAATACCGTCAAAATTGGCATTTCTCCAATTTAGATCTTCAACTTTCAGATCTGGTTTATCCTTTTCCATCACTATTTTAAATCTAATAGAATTATGGCCGCTGCATAAAGTGCTCCCCCACTGACACCTCATTCACCTGCCCTGCCTTATTTCCCAAGAATAGATCAAGTTTTGCACCTTCTCTAGTCGGTACATCCACATACTGAATCAGAAAATTGTCTTGTACACACTTAAGAAATTCCTCTCCATCTAAACCCTTAACACTATGGCAGTCCCAGTCTATGTTTGAAAAGTTAAAATCTCCTACCATAACTACCCTATTATTTTTACAGATAGCTGAGATCTCCTTACAAGTTTGTTTCTCAATTTCCCGCTGACTATTAGGAGGTCTATAATACAATCGCAATAAGGTGATCATCCCTTTCTTATTTCTCAGTTCCACTCATAACTTCCCTGGATGTATTTCCAGCATTATCCTCCCTCAGCACAGCTGTAATGCTATCCCTTATCAAAATCGCCACTCCCCTTCCTCTCTTGCCTCCCTTTCTATCCTTTCTGTAGCATTTGTATCCTGGAACATTAAGCTGCCAGTCCTGCCCATCCCTGAGCCATGTTTCTGTAATTGTGATATTCGAGTCCTATGTTCCTAACCATGCCCTGAGTTCATCTGCCTTCCCTATTAGGCCCCTTGCATTAAAATAAATGCAGTTTAATTTCTTATCTGGAAATGAACCTTATAGCACAGTGAGCAAACCTACCTCCAGAACCTCCGCCTGAGCTCCAAATCTTCTCAAAACTGGCTGAAAATGTCTGTTGTTAAAACTCAACATACAAATTAACCAACATTTTTCAATGGTGATTGCAGAATAGAAGATTCTGGAATTTTATGACAAAAAAGCTTTGATTCAGTTTCATTTGAGAAAATGTGTTTTTTGTTATTCATGGGTTGTGGGCATCAGTAAAGAGTCACCCACATTGCTGTGGCTCTGGAAGTGCATGTTACCATGACAAGGTACAGACGGCAGCTTTCCTTATCTAAAGGAACATTAGTGAACCAGATGGATTTTTCAGACAATTGATAATGTTTTCATCGTTAAACTCTTAATTGCAGACTTTTATTGAATTCAAATTCCACCATCTGCCATGGCAGGATTTGAACCAAATTCCTGGAATTTTCCCTGACTCTGAATTAATAGGCTAGTGATAAAACCATTCAATATGCCATTGAACAAAAGCGATTCATAACTGCTGACTTCAAAATTGAGTTTCTTTCTAAGGTTGACATCTCTGGTTTGACATACAGTTCATTCTATTATAATGTGCATTTTGTCAACCCGAATTTGCTGTAACGCAATTGATGAATTGGAGACATTGTTTCTCAAGTGCAAACTTTTAAAATGTGTGTTGGCTGTAACGCAATTACAGTACCAACACTTTAAGCGGTGTTTCTAAAGTGTGATTTTTCTATAACATGGGATTGCACAAGAATGCAACCATTGCATTATAGAAGAACTGACAGTATTTCAGGCAATGTTGTTATGATCTCCTATCTTCAACTGTTCCTTTCTCAGACTGCTATCATTGATTACCGACCCTCATGGAGCCCTGCCTTTCCAAGGCTTATCACATTTTGCTGGTTTTTACTTGTGAAAGCCTGGTCACCCTATAACTGAAGTAAGGCAGGCGGCATTTGATAGGCAGACCTGTCTTCTTTTAGCAGCTTGGGGGTTTGAATTGAAATTTTAAACTGGAGTTCAATTCTGAACATTCCTTTTGTTAGTAACTTCTTTGGTTAGTATATGAAACACATCTTGGGAAGATATTGTGAAAGTTGAAGTTTCATTCTTTAATCTGTGAAACTACTGTAAGTTGCAATATGTACTATAATTATAAAAAGTAAAAGATGTAACCTTTTGCAGATTTGGGTATTGAATTAAAGAATTGAGTTAACAATTGAAGGTTTTTCAAGTTGCTTGGCAGAACATACGTTGTGTCATGGATATTTATAAATTCTTTGTGCTGTTTAGTTGCTTTATCCAGCATGAAGTCCCACAATTGTCACCGGTTTAAATTAAGCAGCAACAGGATGTGGCCTGTAAGTGGGCATTAATTACTGAAAGCCTTCCTACCTGGTTTAATCAGGGAAGACAGTAGGCTCTACACTTTGCTACTAGAATGCAACCCCCTCCCCCCTCCAAGCAAATATCAAATTTCACCTGATGTTTCCAATCTCTTAAAATTGTGTTCACAGTTTGTATTTACACCATTTGTTGAGAGTTTTTTTTGGTGCCTCTTCCTTCAATCTGAATCTTGTAGCAATAGTCCATTCAGGCGCACCTTGTTGGGTAGTTGATCATCCAAATTAAATGTAATTTATCCTTGCTACTTTCACATTTGAGACCAATCTGGACGAAAGCCTATTGCATTCACCATAGGAATATCATTATATTTTGTCTTTCCTGGACTCCAGTTACCGCCATGACCACCTTATGGGACCTTGTCATCGTTGTTAATGTAGATTATGTAGTATATTTTAGACCTCTACAACGAGAAGTATTTTTACTATATTTACAACCACAATAATCTCAACCTTTTTAATCTAATCTTTACATTCCTGCCAGCATTACAAGTTTCTAACAGTATCCTGTAAGGTTTGTGTAAATATTTGTAGCTTGGGTACCAGTTGCAGTTGTTACGGATATGTTTGCTGAGCTGGGAATTTGTTTTGCAAACATTTCATCCCCTTTCTAGATGACATCCTTAGTGGTGTGGAGCCTCTTGTGAAGCACAGCTGTACTGTGTCGGTTGGAATTTATGGTTTCATTCCCACTGCTTCTGGTTGCTGGTTCCAGTTATTTGTTGCAGTGCCTCACAGGAGGCTCCACAGCACTGAGGATGTCACCTAGAAAGGGGATGAAACGCCTGCAAACCAAATTCCCAGCTCAGCAAACATACCCACAACAACTGTATCATGTAAATTTCTTGATTACTTTCATAAGCTTAGTACTAACGCTAAGGTCTTTTAAGTTGAAATGGCTCTAAGGATTGATATAATCACAGAGGAAAGAAAGTATGACAGGCATTCTTTTTAAGTGCAGACATTTTGAATTAATCTGGTTGCAAGTAGCTTTTATGAAGTTAATCATACACCATGTTAAACTATGCTAGATAATCATGAAGTATTAAATTGCAGTGTAAATGAAGCAGAATTTCTGCAGGGTTATGAAATTGCTGGTATAAAAACATTTTCCTTGAGGTGAACTGACAGAGGAAATCTGTCACCATTGAATGAGATGTGAGGCGCAAGATAAAGAATTTGAAAGCACTTTAGACTCATCAAGTTGATTCTTTTCAAAAGGCTTTTCACTTGCAAAGAATGACAGACAGATGGTCTACATTTCAAAGTGAGATTTTTGTTTGCTTAGAATGAGGCATATGTTCCTGTAAAGAGGAAGGTTGGTATATGGATATGGGAAGAGGGTGCACATCTCCACTGAAGTAAATTGGAAAGAGGTTTGATGTGGAATGTTAAAGGAACTATTCCTTGATCAGTCCCTTGAAGATAATGAATGTTTTTCTTTACTAAAATATATAATTGGCTCCTCACAAGGAATCTTGAGAAAGCTTTTTGCATTGGCAAGTTTGTAAATGCCCTTTTTGTCAAGATTGCATAATTCATCCAAAATAACAGTGGCCTCAGACAGATGAGTGAGAGGACAATTAACTTTGATTGAATCACAAAATTTTTCAGGGAATTCATACGGCTCTCAATATACCTGGTCATTGGCACTGCTGCTTGCATGTTTAAAGTATGTAGTGCTGAGAAATAACAGCAAGCACTCATACGGCAGTCTTCTCACCTCAAAGCTCTATTGCAACAGCAAGAATAAGATCGAGGATGCCTTCTGTGATAAAGGCTGTCTGGAATGGTTTCCTGATTTGTTGTTTCAGAACTTATGGGCGGCACGGTGGCACAGTGGTTAGCACTGCTGCCTCACAGCGCCTGAGACCCGGGTTCAATTCCCGCCTCAGGCGACTGACTGTGTGGAGTTTGCACGTTCTCCCCGTGTCTGCGTGGGTTTCCTCCGGGTGCTCCGGTTTCCTCCCACAGTCCAAAAGATGTGCAGGGTCAGGTGAATTGGCCATGCTAAATTGCCCGTAGTGTTAGGTAAGGGGTAAATGTAGGGGTATGAGTGGGTTTCGCTTCGGCGGGTCGGTGTGGACTTGTTGGGCCGAAGGGCCTGTTTCTACACTGTAATGTAATCTAATCTAAACTTGGAACTACAATAGCTGTAGGGCACTAATGCAAAAGGCAAGGATCCTTAGCAATGTCCCAGCTATTCTTTACAAGATAAACTTAGTTGAATGCTTTAGTGTGTTTGAATTCTGTACTAGATTGTGATCTGTGTCAGCTAATAGCTGTTACTTAGCACAAAGCTACTTTTGCATGAGAACATAACTGATTAGAAGCAGAGACATGAGCTGGTTTTAGTTCACACTTCACACTCTCAATTAGTTTTTGTTCTCCCTGTCGTATCACCATGTAGTTGAGAGTGCTGACAATTAAAACATTCTCGCGCATAACCAATGCTGTGACTCTAGGCTTGAATTTAATTATTCTATGCTGTTTCTGCCTTCATTCCCATGAGAAATGCTGCATTTCTAATTAGAACTTAGCATGACAGTAAAAAAAATTAAGAACATGAAATTAAGAAAAGTACAACTCTGGAATCTCACTTGGAATCAAAGCAATGTATATAATGCATTGTCTAATATTGGACTGGCATTAAAATGTTTCTAGATATATGTGGAATTGTGTTGAAAACAACAGAACATTACTTTGATCCACTGAATTTTTACAGTTTCATTACTTCTGCCATTAACATTGATCTATGTTACTGTGACAGTAGTAAAATGTATCTGTTATGAGTTAATTGTTGTTTTAAGTCTGTCCAAGAGAGAGGCTGCAGTAGTGGGTACAGTGGATTCTTTCTTGATTATATGTTTTTGGAGATAAGTCTCTTGATTAAACTTAAAATATAAGCCATAGCTATTAATTTAACCTGGGGCAGTGTTTGTAGAGGAATAAGACGGTGTTATTTTCTGGGTCTGTAGGTTGGGAAGGAGCAAAAATGGCCTTTACAATGACATGTACTTCTTTTCAGATGTGGGAGTTTAAAGAGAGTTTAAGGGTTACTGCGGATTATATCTGCCATAAATGCTGTTGGATGCGAATCTTATCAGATCAAGTGGATCGGTTGGAGAGACAAATAGAAGCGATGAGGAATTTGCAACAGCAACAGTATGTGATGGATGACAGTTATAGAAAAGGGGGAAAGTCTCAGATACAGTCACATAGATGGGTTAACTCCAGGAAGGATAAGAGAGGTAGGCAACTAGAGCAGGAGTCTTTTGTGGATATACCCATTTCAAACAGGTATGCTGTTTTGGAAAATGTAGGGGTTGATGGATTCTCATGGGAACGTAGCACAAACAGCCAAGTTTCTGGTATTGAGACTGGCTCTAATGCAATGAGGGGTACGTTGGCTTCCAAGAGATAAATTGTGTTAGGGGATTCTGTAGTTAGAGGTACAGACAGACGTTTCTGTGGCCAGCAGAGAAAAAGCAGAATGGTGTGTTGTTTCCCTGGTGCCAAAATAAAGAATGTCTCAGAGAGGGTGCAGAATGTTCTCACGGGGGAGAGGGGACAGCAGGAGGTCATTGTCGACATTGGAAGGGAAAAGGTTGAGACTGTGAAGGGAGATTACAGAGAGTTAGGTAGAAATTTAAAAAGGAGGTCCTCAAGCGTAGTAATATCTGGATTACTCCCAGTGCTATGAGCTAGTGAGGGCAGGAATAGAAGGAACTTTATTGCTGGAACAGCACAGCAGGTCAGGCAGCATCCAGGGAACAGGAGATTCGACGTTTCGGGCACAGGCCCTTCTTCAGGAATTGCAGACCTCACTTTCTCCAGGAATAGAAGGATAGAGCAGATGAATGCATGGCTGAAGAGCTGGTGTATGGGAGAAGGATTCACATTTTTGGATCATTGGAATCTCTTCCGGGGTAGAAGTGACCTGTACAAGAAGGACGGATTGCACCTAAATTGGAAGGGAACTAATATACTGGCAGGGAGATTTGCTAGAACTGCTTGGGAGGATTTAAACTAGTAAGGTGGGGGGTGGGACCCAGGGCGATAGTGAGGAAAGAGATCGATCTGAGACTGGTACAGCTGAGAACAGACGTGAGTCAAGCAGTCAGGGCAGGCAGGGACAAGGTAGGACTAATAAACTAAACTGCATTTATTTCAATGCAAGAGGCCTAATAGGGAAGGCAGATGAACTCAGGGCATGGTTAGGAACATGGGACTGGGATATCATAGCAATTATGGAAACATGGCTCAGGGATGGGCAGGACTGGCAGCTGAATGTTCCAGGATACAAATGCTACAGGAAGGATAGAAAGGGAGGCAAGAGAGGAGGGGGAGTGGCGTTTTTGATAAGGGATAGCATTCCAGCTGTGCAAAGGGAGGATATTCCTTGAAATACATCGAGGGAAGTTATTTGGGTGGAACTGAGAAATAAGAAAGGGATGATCACCAATAGTCAGAGGGAAATTGAGAAACAAACTTGTAAGGAGATCTCAGCTACCTGTAAGAATAATATGGTGGTTATGGAAGGGGTTTTTAACTTTTCAAACATCGACTGGGACTGCCATAGTGTTAAAGGTTTAGATGGAGAGGAATTTCTTAAGTGTGTACAAGACAATTTTCTGATTCAGTATGTGGATGTACCGACTAGAGAAGGTGCAAAACTTGACCTACTCTTGGGAAAGAAGGCAGGGCAGGTGACTGAGGTGTCAGTGGGGGAGCACTTTGGCGCCAGCGACCATAATTCTATTCGTTTTAAAATAGTGATGGAAAAGGATAGACCAGATCTAAAAGTTAAAGTTCTAAATTGGAGAAAGGCCAATTTTGACGGTATTAGGCAAGAACCTTCAAAAGCTGATTGGAGACAGATATTCGCAGGTAAAGGGCCGGCTGGAAAATGGGAAGCCTTCAGAAATGAGATAGCAAGAATCCAGAGAAAGTATATTCCTGTCAGGGTGAAAGGGAAGGCTGGATGACTAAAGAAATTGAGGGTTTGGTTAAGAAAAAGAAGGAAGCATATGTTCAGTACAGACAGGATAGGTTGAGTGAATCCTTAGAAGAGTATAAAGAAAGTAGGAGTATACTTAAGAGGGAAATCAGGAGGGCAAAACGGGGACATGAGATAACTTTGGCAAATAGAATTAAGAAGAATCCAAAGGGTTTTTACAAATATATTAAGGACAAAAGGGTAACGAGGGAGAGAATAGGGCCCCTCAAAGATTAGCAAGGCAGCCTTTGTATGGAGCCACAGAAAATGGAGATACTAAATGAATATTTTGCATCAGTATTTACTGTGGAAAAGGATATGGAAGATATAGACTGTAGGGAAATAGATGGTGACATCTTGCAAAATGTCCAAATTACAGAGGAGGAAGTGCTGGATGTCTTGAAACGGTTAAAGGTGGTGGTGGGGTCTCACCTCCAAAAAGACCCCACCACCAGGGATATATTTCCCTCCCCACCCCTTTCCGCTTTCCACCAAGACTGTTCCCTCCGTGACTACCTGGTCAGGTCCACGCCCCCCTACAACACACCCTCCCATCCTGGCACTTACCCCTGCCACCACAGGAATTGCAAAACCTGCGCCCACACCTCCTACCTCACCTCCATCCAAGGCCCTAAAGGAGCCTTCCACATCCATCAAAGTTTTACTTGCACATCCACCAATATCACTTATTGTATCCGTTGCTCCCGATGGGGTGTCCTCTACACTGGGGAGACTGGACGCCTCCTAGCAGAGAGCTTTAGGGAACATCTCCGGGACACCCGCACCAATCAACCACACTGCCCTGTGGCCCAACATTTCAACTCCCCCTTCCACTCTGCCGAGGACATGGAGGTCCTGGACCTCCTTCACTGCCACTCCCTCACCACCAGACGCTTGGAGGAAGAACGCCTCATCTTCTGCCTCAGAACACTTCAACCCCAGGTCATCAATGTGGACTTCAACAGTTTCCTCATTTCCCCTTCCCCCACCTCACCCTAGTTCCAAACTTCCAGCTCAGCACTGTCCCCATGACTCGTCCTACCTGCCTATCTTCTTTTCCACCTATCCACTCAACCCTCCTCCTTGACCTATCACCTTCATCCCCTCCGCCACTCACCTATTGTACTCTATGCTACTCTCTCCCCACCCCCACCCTCCCCTAGCTTATCTCTCCACCCTTCAGGCTCTCTGCCTTTATTCCTGATGAAGGGCTTTTGCCCGAAACGTAGATTTTACTGCTCATCGGATGCTGCCTGAACTGCTGTGCTCTTCCAGCACCACTAATCCAGAATCTGGTTTCCAGCATTCTGCAGTCATTGTTTTTACCTTATATCCTAGGGAGTATTGCTGAACAAAGAGACCTTGGAGTGGAGGTTCATAGCTCCTTGAAAGTGGAGTCACAGGTAGATAGGATAGTGAAGAAGGCGTTTGGTATGCTTTCCTTTATTGGTCAGAGTATTGAGTACAGGAGTTGGGAGGTCATGCTGCGGCTGAACAGGACATTGGTGAGGCCACTATTGGAGTATTGCACATAATTCTGGTCTCCTTCCTATCAGAAAGATGTTGTGAAACTTGAAAGGGTTCAGAAAAGATTTACAAGGATGTTGCCAGGGTTGGAGGATCTGAGCTGCAGAGAGAGGCTGAACAGGCTGGGGCTGTTTTCCCTGGAGCATCGGAGGCTGAGGGGTGACCTTCTAGAGGTTTACAAAATTATGAGGGGCATGGATAGGATAAATAGGCAAAGTCTTTTCCCTGGGGTCAGGGAGTCCAGAACTAGAGGGCATAGGTTTAGGGTGAGAGGGGAAAGATATAAAAGAGACCTAAGGGGCAACTTTTTCACGCAGAGGGTGGTACGTGTATGGAATGAGCTGCCAGAGGATGTGATGGAGGCTGGTACAATTGCAACATTTAAGAGGCATTTGGATGGGTATATAAATAGGAAGGGTTTGGAGGGATATGGGCCGGGTGCTGGCAGGTGGGACTAGATTGGGTTGGGATATCTGGTTGGCATGGACGGGTTGGACCGAAGGGTCTGTTTCCATTCTGTACATCTCTATGACTCTATGACTCTGAGTATTCCTGTTTTCTTTCAGCTCCATGGTCTAGTAAACAAGTTTTGCCTATCTGTCTTCTAACCTGGCAATTGAAATACTGTACATTGCAGATGTCCTGCTACCCACAACATATGAGCACTTGTACATCCTGTTATGAGTCCCTGTACATAAGCAATTGCTGGATTGGGAGTAGAATGGTAATTTTGACACAAAAGATTTCAGAGCGTGACTGTATTGCTATTGCCTGGTGGAGTTAGAGAAAATCCCCCCATTGATACCTTGCCTCTTGGACTATTAGGATGACAGATCCTCAACTGAGAGATTAACTAATTTCTTCTCTTCAAGGATAAGTAACTGATCTGTTGAATGTTTCCAACAGTTTTCATTTTTGTTTAGCTTTTGACTAAATTTTCCATACAGCATGAACAAATATTTTGTGAATGATTGATTGTTGATTTAATTCTGTTAGATTGAGTGAATAATCCATCACGTCCTCTTCCAGTGGTCCCCAGCATTACAGATACCAGTCTTTAGCCAATTCAATTCATAGAAACTCTACAGTTCATATAGAGGTCATTACGTCTATTGAGTCTGCACCGATCCATTGAATAGCATCCCACCAAACTCACCCATCCCCATAAGCTTGCATTTTTACCATGGCTAATCCACCAAGCCTGTATATCCCTGGACACTAAGGGGCAATTTAGCATGGCAGATCCAACTAACCTGCACATCTTTGGATAGTGGGAGGAAACCGGAACACCTAGCAGAAACGCATGCAGCTATGAGGAGAATGTGTGGAGTTTGTACAGACAGTCACCCAATGCTGGAATTGAACTCTTGTCCCAGGCACTGAGAGGCAGTAGTGCTAACTACTGTGCCATCATACCACTTTTTACATGATATCAATAAATGATTGGAGACAAAGGGCTCAGTTGTTGTTTCTGGGGATGGAGTCGGATACTGGGCGAGGTATAGTTAGAATTGTGTGTCATGTTTGGTTGGGGGAGTGGTGGGACTATCAGTTAATAGTTGTCAAGAGTTCGGCTGGGTTTATAATTGTCCCGACTATGCCTGGGTATCAATTAACTTGACTGCAATGAACCCTTTGTAATCTCCAAATTAAATGTTTAATTTCAGAGTGTTCCAGACGCAGAAGAATTGCCTTTGGATTCTTCAGTTTTTAAGACAATTCTCTCAGAATCTGCTACATTGGGATTTTGTGGAATCCCCAATGTTCTATACTCTGCAGAAATGACTAGTTGGCCATTAGAAAATTCAAGCAAATGTTTCACTTCTCACCCATTCCATCCATTTTAACTTCTTGAAGTGAGAAGTTGTTAATCTTAAACAAGTGTATTCCTAGTCTGTAGTATTGAGCAGCACAGACCAAGTAAATGTAGGAGTGTATCATTGGCCTCAGCTGACTTAACTGGCTTCAGTCATTATGATTGTTCATGCATTATAGTTGTCCTGAGCAACTTTGGAAAAAAAACTTAAAAGTTAATCTGATCCTTCTGTTTTCCGATTGACAGATGTTGGGTGAGGGCAGACTTCGTAATGGTGCACTGCAATTGACTGATACAATTTGATTTCTAAGAATAGTTTTATAGGATAAGTACTAATTACGAGACTCTCAAAACACATGATTAGCACAGCTTGAAATCACTGCAGGAAAATGCTAATTTAAGTTAGCGAGCTAAATAGTACAGCAAAATGCAGAAATTAAATGTTTTAGAAACAATCACCTTGGGTTTCGCCATAAAGTGATGGTCTTCCTATTAATATTCACAAATATAATATTTTAGGTGCATGTTTGATGTGTTCATTTCTGAACTAAAACCTTTAACTTTAACAATAAAGCATAAGAATATTCTGTGCTGATATGCAGAGATCAATAGAGTAAAACTAACTGTTCTTTAATTGATAAAATAACTAATTAATTTTGAAAACCAAATGTCTGAAAGCCTTGCTGAAATAGGTGATAGCACTGAAAATGATAGGAAATTAATTACTGTTCCTTTTTAAAATTCTTTCATGCAATATCGGCATTGCTTGCTTGGCCAACATTTATTGCATGTTCCTTACCCTCCAGAAGGAGGAGATGGTGAGCTGCCTCTTGAACTGTTATAGTCCTAAGGGTGCAGTGTTACCCACATTGACTTTAGGAATAGCATTTTAATCCAGTGATCAGTAAAGGGACAGCAATGTAGTTCCAAGTCAGGATTATGTGTGAGTTGAAGGGGATCTTCAGATGAGTGTGTACCAATGTACCTGAGCTCTTGTCCTTTTAGGTGGTAGGATTCATAGGTTTCGAAGGACACTTGGCAAGTCACTGCAATGCATATTGTAGATGGCGTATACACTGTCACTTGGTGTTGGTGATGAAGGGAGTGAAATTGAAGATGACAGATAAGGTGCTTATCAAGTGTCTGCCTTGGTGCATGGACGGTGTTGAATTTCTTGAATGGGTTTGGAACTGCGTACATCAAAGCAAATGGGGAGTATTTCATTACACTCCTGACTTATGCTTTGTAGATTGTGAGTAGACATTGGGCTCACTGGAATTGAGTTCCTCACTGCAGAGTTCCTGGCCTCTGACACACCTAGTTCAATTTATGGTTAATGGTAACCTCAAATATGTTGATCATGGGAAACTTAAATGTGATAACACCAATGCATGATAAAGGATTCTACTTATTGCCTGTCACTTTTATGTGGTGCAAACTTTACTTGCACAATTGTTGTATTGCTAAAAATTTGAAATGGCAAAAATATGTAGGACAACAGAACTAATAGAAGAATCTCTTTCATAGAGCTAGCGCAGGCAAAAAGGGCCAAACTCCTATCCCTGTCCTGTGATTTAACTGGTCAAATGTCAAGGGCAGTTACTCTTGCCTCTAGAGTTCTTCTCTTTTGGTCCATGTTTGGATCAAGGCTGTAATGAGGTCAGTGGTGCTGGTGGTAGTGTCCCAATGTTTGACTTAATGTCATGAGACTTCATTTAAGATGAGAGTCAATGCTAAAGACTCCAAGTGCAACTGCCTCCTCAGTCTATACTGCTCTGTCACTACCTTGGTAGGTGTGTCCAGCCTGTGGGTAACATTCCCCCTAAACTGCATGGATCTATCTGTAGCTGGTGGAACGCTTCAGGCAGGTCAATAATATGCTGACACATTGGTTTCCACTTTCAGAAGCCACTGCAGCACGTGAACTTCTCTATTTTATCCTAGCTGGGTGAACGCAGGATAGTTAAGTATCAACACATTGTACATAGACTCCAGTGGGCAAGAGGAGCAGAATCTTTTTCTTTAAAAGGACATATGGGCCAGGACTGAATCTTACAATTACCCAGCAGTTGCATTGTCACTGCTGCTAGTATTAAATAAATCTAGAATAAAAATTAAGAAGAGAATTTAGATTGCCAACTGCCATGATTCGAACTTATGTATTCAGATTCTCAGTTCAGTTAAATAACAAGTCCAGTAACATAACCATAATGTTAACATTTCTGAGAGAGAAATATACATTTTTGACTCTGTTTAACCCTCAGCTGGAATTCCTCATATTCAAGCCATTAAACTAAGGAAAACAAATGGCAAATTAAAAAGACAAAAGGCATTTTGAATGATTTGCGAAAACTAGGTAGCCAGATTGCTGAATCACAGTTACATGTTCACAGAGGCTGGATTCACTTTAGGAATTCAAAATGACGAATGTGGACACAAAACTTGTTGTTTATATGAAGTTGGGTTGACAAGAAATGTAGCCAGGTACACCTTCTTCATATAGTTAGCCTTTTAAAATTGTGTAAGTTAAGTGCTATTGTTGAGTTGAAGCCACTTGTGCTGCAGTCATTTTGGAAACCAGTATTTGTGAAACCCAACTACTGGGTTCATCATGTCTTTGTTTTGGAGAACAGCAAGATAAAGGAAATGCACCCAAAAAGGAGATATTCCTATAAATGTTAATAGAAGATAAAGAAGATGAGATCCTCAAAAATGATACAAGGCTAACTTCAAGAGGAAGAGGTACATAGTAGACTGTGAAGTTATACAAAGAATGAGATATGGGAAGACAGTATTAGACTTCACAGAAGCAATGGAGAAACAGGGTTGTGCAAACAAAGTGCTGTAAAATTATTTCAACAAAAACACAAGAGCTTACGTGAATGTGGAATTTACATTCATCCAACAGTGAACGCTAATCCAGTGTATCTTTGATAAAACTACTCTGTGAGTACCAGAATCATGGCAGTTGGCAATCTAAATTCTCTTCTTAATTTTTATTCTAGATTTATTTAATACTAGCAGCAGTGACAATGCAACTGCTGGGTAATTGTAAGATTCAGTCCTGGCCCATATGTCCTTTTAAAGAAAAAGATTCTGCTCCTCTTGCCCACTGGAGTCTATGTACAATGTGTTGATACTTAACTATCCTGCGTTCACCCAGCTAGGATAAAATAGAGAGATAATAAATGTGACTATATGAATGTGTCAAAATTCTTTCATCTACTTTAATGCTTTAATTAAGGTATCTGTTTGGAAGCTTTACCCTCTCCCAAAAGCTGGGGATTAGATGAAACATATTTGCTCAGAGCTGTTGCTCAGTGAGCTAAATTTCAATTGTATGGTCTGAACATGTCCAATGTACCCAAATACCATTTTTACTTCACCATAGTTATACTAACTAAATACTGAATAGATTCTGTTCAGTGGTTTATCAAAGAAATTTGAATATACATTTGTTTTTTTCTTTCAAGAACTTACACTTACCCTTTCGTCACCTCCCTCCTCACTGTCCAAGACCAGCACTTCACTTGTACTTCTTTAAATCTATTAAAACTCCATTTTGATTACAAACCCCTGTGTTTCTTGTATTTTCTTTCAGCAGAATTAACCTGTTTTCAGATCTATCATCTGCACCTATTTTACATCTCAATGTTTCCTTTACCTCTGTTAGCATTCCCTTCGTTTTGCTCTGGGTACCCTTACCATCTGTCTCTCCTCCCCCTCAGTCAACAGCATTAAAAAAAAATTCCAGCCTCTTTCAGTTTTAAAAAATCATATTGGACTCAATATAGAAACTCTATCCCTGCAGATGCTGTCAGACCTGCTGAGTTTCTCCATCATATTCTCTTTTTCGGCCCTGTTGTAGCCTTTACTGTGTGCAATAGATGTAGAAATTGTATTAAGCTTGGAAAAAAATGGCATATTTTCCTCATTGTATTTACATTCACTTTTCATAAAACATGAGACGAATTTTAAATCACCAGCCTTTAATTATCTCTAATGATTACTGCCAGTTTTGCTGACAGTCAGAATATAACAATTCTAATCACTGCCAGAGAGTTCAATTTTGAAATCTGTAATTATCTGTTTTGTTGCTATTTAATAATCAGTGTTTATATTCCGAATATAAACTGACAATGGGGGTAATTTTGATTTTGCTGGTTTAAAATGCAGAGTGTGAGCTCTACCAGTTGTTAGATATCTCCTCACTTCTGTTTGAAGTGGAAATTGAGAGAGTTGTGTTTTAACAGTTATTCAAGCTAATACTTTACACTATTGTCCAAACATGAAGCTGTGCTTTCAATGTGTGTGCATGCATGTGTGTCTGAAAGAAGATAAATAGTAACAACATACCAATTTGTGTATATAAGTGTGCCTGAAAAAAGAATCGCATTGTTATTGCTAGATGCTATTCCTTAGTGGTAAGGTCCTGGGGAGTGTTGCTGAACAAAGAGACCTTGGAATGCAGGTTCATAGTTCCTTGAAAGTAAAGACACAGGTAGATAGGATAGTGAAGAAAGCATTTGGTATGCTTTCCTTTTATTGATCGGACCATTGAGAATAGGAGTTATGAGGTCATGTTGTGGCTGTACAGGTCATTGGTTCGGCCACTTTTGGAATATTGCATGCAATTCTAGTCTCCTTCCTATCAGAAGGATGTTGTGAAACCTGAAAGAGTTCAGAAAGTTATACAAGGATGTTGCCAGGGTTGGAGGATTTGAGCTATAGGGAGAGGCTAAATAGGGTAGGGCTGTTTTCCCTGGAGCTTCAGGTGCTAAGGGGTGACCTTTGTAGAGGTTTATAAAATCATGAGGGGCATGGATAGGATAAATAGACAAGGTCTTTTACTTGGGATGGGGGTGTCCAGAACTAGAGGGCACAGGTTTAGGGTGAGAGGGGAAGATATAAAGGGACCGAAGGGGCAACCTTTTCACACAGAGGGTGGTGCGTGTATGCCAGAGGAAGTTGTGGAGGCTTGTACAATTACAGCATTTAAAAGGCATCTAAATGTGCATATATGAATAGGAAGGGTTTAGAGGGATATGGGCCAAGTGCTGGCAAATAGGGCTATATTAGGTTAGGATATCTGTTGTTGTGGTTCTGATCGCCTAGCTGGGAATTTGTGTTGCAGACGTTTCGTCCCCTGTCTAGGTGACATCCTCAGTGCTTGGGAGCCTCCTGTGAAGCGCTTCTGTGATGTTTCCTCCAGCATTTATAGTGATTTGTATCTGCCGCTTCCGGTTGTCAGTTCCAGCTGTCCGCTGCAGCGGCCGGTATGTTGGGTCCAGGTCGATGTGCTTATTGATTGAATCTGTGGATGAGTGCCATGCCTCTAGGAATTCCCTGGCTGTTCTCTGTTTGGCTTGTCCTATAATAGTAGTATTGTCCCAGTCGAATTCGTGTTGCTTGTCATCTGCATGTGTGGCTACTAAGGATAGCTGGTTGTGTCGTTTCGTGGCTGGTTGGTGTTCATGGATGCGGATCGTTAGCTATCTTCCTGTTTGTCCTATGTAGTGTTGTGTGCATAACCTCAACACCAAGAAGAGGGAAGCACTAAAAGCACTAAGAAACCATAAGAACATAATCATACTACCAGCAGATAAAGGCAGAATGATGGTCATCCTGGACAAAGCAGACTACATCCAAAAAGCGCAACAACTACTTGCAGATACCAAAAGAGGGAGTTTGACGCCACCCCACAGCTCACCAATAGGATAAACAACACACTAAGGAATCTACAAAAAAACGGACAGATAACCAGGTTTGACCTACAGAGATTGAAACCTGAAAGCAACAATATCCCCAGATTCTATGGACTACCTAAAGTGCACAAACCAGACATCCCACTCAGACCCATAGTATCACTACCAGGGACACCATCACACAAACTGGCTAAAGAACTACAGCAGAAACTGAAACACCTGATCAGCGGATCCAGACACTCTATATAGTCAACACAGGAATTCTTGGACATCATCAGAAATATACACATAGACAAGGAAGAAACTATGGTCTCATTCGATGTAACGGCACTGTTCGCCTCTATCAACAAAACCCTAGCCAGAGAAACAATAGCCAACCTGCTGGACATATAGAACAGACAAGACGGGGAACCTATCAACAAAGACTGCATACTCAAACTACTGGACCTGTGCCTCACAACACACTTCACATTCAACAACCAAATATATGAACAAATCAATGGCACACCCATGGGCTCACCCATCTCTGGACTCATAGCAGAAGCGGTAATGCAAAGGTAAGAACAAACAGTCTTACCGCAAATTCAACCCAAACTCTGGGTCAGAAATGTAGATGATACCTTTGTAATCATTAAAAACACAGAAATAGAGAACACACACCGGATCATCAACGCCACACTCACAGGAATCCGATTCACTAGAGAGGAAGAAAAGGACAACTAACACCCATTCCCAGACGTGTTGGATCAGAGAACACCGAACGGAGAATTCACCACAAAGATATACAGGAAAGCCACACACACAGACCAAGTCCTAAACTACGAAAGCAACCACCCCAACACACGCAAAAGAAGTTGCATCAAGACACTGTTCAAAAGGGCCACAACACACTGCAGTACACCAGAACTGCAAAAAGAGGAAGAAGAACAGCTATACAATGTATTCGCCAAAAACGGATACCCCCGCAATTTCATCAACAGATGCCTAAGGGAAAGACAACGGAACGAGGACATGCCGCAACCCAAAGGACTAGCCACACTACCATACATCAAAAACATTTCTGAACTGACAGCCAGACTACTGTGACCACTAGGACTCATAACAGCACGCAAACCAACAGCCACTCTCAGACAACAACTCACCAGAACGAAGGATCTGATACCCAGCAGGAGCAAAACCAATGTAGTGTACAAAATCCCATGCAAGGCCAACACTACATAGGACAAACAGGAAGATAGCTAACGATCCGCATCCATGAACACCAACTAGCCACGAAACGACATGACCAGCTATCCTTAGTAGACACACACACTCAGATGACAAGCAACACGAATTCGACTGGGACAATACTACTATTATAGGACAAGCTAAACAGAGAACAGCCAGGGAATTCCTAGAGGCATGGCACTCATCCACAGATTCAATCAATAAGCACATCGACCTGGACCCAACATACCGGCCACTGCAGCGGACAGCTGGAACTGACAACCGGAAGTGGCAGATCCAAATCACTATAAATGCTGGAGGAAACATCACAGAAGCGCTTCACAGGAGGCTCCCAAGCACTGAGGATGTCACCTAGACAGGGGACGAAACGTCTGCAACACAAATTCCCAGCTCGGTGAACAGAACCACAACAACGAGCACCCGAGCTTCAAATCTTCGCACAAATTTAGATTATCTGGTCGGCATGGACAAGTTGGACCAAAGGGCCTGTTTCTGTGCTGTACATCTCTATGACTCTGATTCTAAACATACAGTTCCTCCTGTACTGAAACTGCCCGCTATCCATTTCAGTGAAAGAAGAATTTATCTTTTAAATTGCTGTGAGTCTTTTACTCTGATGTTAACAATTTTATGGCATTAGCCCACCTGTTCTTTTTAAATAATTATTCTGCTATGAATAAACATTTGCATTGTTCAAAAAGAAGAGAATATCTTACAGCAAAACCTCTTGAGATATAGCAGACATAAAGTGCTTATGGTGACGTGACTATTTCTAACCATTTTAATCTCCACTTCACTCCACTTTATTGGACCTTGACAAAAATTGGACACGATGGAATGACAGTGTACTAATGACCAGGTCTTTCATGCCTCAGACATATGCTGTAATGCTTTAAGAATTAAACATTTAGTCAAAATATCTAATTTAATAAATGTATTTGGTTGTATAGGACATTGTTGTCAAAGATTTTCATTGGGCACTTATTAGTACATCTTTCAAGAATACAAATTCACAGGGAAAACCAATATTTTATATTGCATGAGTACAGAGTACTGTTTAGTACAGTCTGTAGGGACCAATTTCTTTGAAAAGCGGGGTTGAATTTCTCAATTACCAATGCAAAAAATCATGTAAGGTTTCACATATTAAGATTGTCACTGTAATACAAAACTAAAACAACTATACACCATAAGGTGATTCTGTAATACACTAAACTACAGAAAAGGTTTTCCTGTTAGTTTATTAATGCAAATGAACAGCCCATACCATAGTTATACATTACTCTGCACTCTTAGCAGAATTGTGTGGCTCAGTCCTGGTTGCTGCTAGTACTGCAGTCAGGGCCATGAAGAACAAAGCATGGACCCTGGACTGAACAAGTCCAGGTTGGTAAGGGCTTGAAAATGTCAGGATGAAGGATTGGGATAGGTTTTTCAGAGCTGGCAGCAAGTAAGAAGTGGGGGGTGGGGGTGGGGGAAATGCCTTCCAAGTGCAAAGAGCTTCTATTGAAGATCGCAGCCTAGCCCAGCCATCGATTTTATAAACTAAATTGAAAAGGCCTTTTCACAACCATTCAACTGTCTGTACCAAGTGTATTTTGGTGTGGGAATATAAAGTTCAGTAGACTCTTTATAGCCTGACACCTTCTGTGCTATGGTGATGAGTTTGCAGGTGGATGGGAAGAGAATTGGCTAGCCACCTGAGTAACCTATTTGTCCAACTGTGAAAACAGATATCCTGGGATATGTATTATCAAGTCTGAATTCTTGCAACTGAAGTCCCAGGCACTTCCTAGCTTACACAGGATATATACTACTTGCCCCACCAGGTCCCAACATTTCAATGTACTTCTCAGTCAATTTGAGCATAATTGTATTGACTTCCTGTAACAAGGCACTTTCTGGCATCTTCTTTTGGTATTTAATTCTTTGCAAATTTTATTTCTTCAAACTGAGGATTCATCTTCCTCAGCACTCTGGTTTGAATTTGACCGGATATCAGACCTTACCTTTGCTTGGCAAATCTCTATCGTATCATAGGTCTCGCACCATAAGTTTGGACTTGAGTTTCTGTCTCCAGAACAAGCAAGTTGCAGGTTTCATATGACGTCACATCTGGGTCTCTGTTTTGCCTAGAATTAAAAGAGACAAGCTAAAACAAGCATCCTATGATGGCTAGTGTTTGTAACACTAATAAGTTCAATTCTGTGTAAACCTGATATTCTCATTTGACATTAATTGTTCATAATATGGCACATTAATACATTTGGATAGTTTCAATTTTCGTTAAAATAACCAAATCATTCTAAACTTTGTGTTTGTTACAGTATAAATATTTCAGGAGGGCAAAAAATTGATCTAACCTCTGCAAGGTGCTGGTATGTCTGTACAAGGAGACAATGTAAATGGGTAAACAGAAACAGTACTTGTAGGAATTCAGTGGCTTAGCTTGGAGCTTTCTGGCTTGGTAATGAGCTTTTGTGCATTTTATCTGAGTAATTTAGAAAATAAAATAGATGACCAACTTTGTGATGCTTTACTAAGGAACCTGTTACATACAGTCTTTAAATGTACAATGATAGGTTTTTTGTTATTTATGTAAATGATTTGGATGTGAGCATAAGAGGTATAGTTAGTAAGTTTGCAAATGACTCCAAAATTGGAGATGTTGTGGACAGCGAAGAAGGTTGCCTCAGATTACAATGGGATCTTGATCAGATGGGCCAATGGGCTGAGAAGTGGCAGATCGAGTTTAATTCAGATAAATGTTGGGAAAGCATTTTGGGAAAGCAAATCTTAGCAGGATTTCTACACTTAATGGTAAGGTCCTTGGGAGTATTGCTGGATAAAGAGACCTTGGAGTGCAGGTTCATAGCTCCTTGAAAGTAGAGTCACAGGTAGATATGATAGTGAAGAAGGCATTTGGTATACTTTCCTTTATTCGTCAGAGTATTGAGTACAGGATTTGGGAGATCATGTTGCAGCTGTACAGGACATTGATTAGGCCACTTTTGGAATAATGTGTGCAATTCTGGTCTCCTTCCTATCAGAAGGATGTTGTGAAACTTGAAAGGATTCAGAAAAGATTTACAAGGATATTGGCAGGGTTGGAGGATTTGAGCTATAGGGAGAGGTTGAATAGGCTGGGGCTGTTTTCCCTGGAGCGTCGGAGGCTGAGAGGTGAAATTATAGAGGTTTCTAAAATCATGAGAGCATGGATAGGATAAATAGACAAAGTCTTTTCCCGGGGGTTGGGGAGTCCAGAACTAGAGGGCATAGGTTTAGGGTGAGAGGGAAAAGATATAAAAGAGACCTATGGGGCAACCTTTTCACGCAGAGGGTGGTACGTGTATGGAATGAGCTGCCAGAGGAAGTGGTGGAGGCTAGTATAATTGCAACATTTAAAAGGCATCTGGATGGGTATATGAATAGAAAGGGTTTGGAGGGCTGTGGGTTGGGTGCTGACAGGTGAGTCTAGATTGGGTTGGGATCTCTGGTTGGCATAGACGAATTGGACCAAAGTGTCTGTTTCCTTGCTGTACATCTCTACGACTCTATATCCAACATCATAAAATCCCTACAGTGTGGAAACAGACCATTTGGCTCAACAAGTCCACACCGATCCCCCAAAGCGTATCCCACCCAGACCCATTCCCTTATCCTATTACTCTACAATTCCCGTGACTAATGCATCTAGCCTACACATCACTGAACACTATGGGTAGTTTAGCATGGCCAATTCACCAAACCTGCACATTTTTGGACTGTGGGAGGAAACCGGAGCACACGGAGGAAACCCACACAGACACAGGGAGAACATGCAAACTCCACACAGACAGCTGCCTGAGGGTGGAATCAAACAGTTGCCTGAGGGTGGAATCAAACCCAGGTCTCTGGTGCTGTGAGGCAGCAGTGCTAACCACTGAGTCGCTGTACTGCTCATAAAATTCCTTGCCATTTCTGTAATAAGCATGTTGCTTGTTAATTAATGGTGAATCCTTATATATTATGGTGAATCCCTAACCTGCACATCTCTGGACTGTAGGAAGAAACCAGAGCATCCAGAGGAAACGCAAGCAGACATTAGGAGAAGGTACAACCTCAATATCTTCTACAATAGTTCCAGGAATGAGGGATTACAGATAAGTGGGTACTGAGAAACTGGGATTGCTCATCTTTAGAGCAGAGAATTCAATAAGTGACTTAATAAAGATCATTAAAATAATGAAGTACTAAGGTGGAGGTAATAAAGAGAACATGTTTCCAAAGGTTAAAGTGTTGATTTAAGGTGACATGGGAAAATTGTTTTTACTGCAGTAAATGGTTTGGATTGGATTGCAGTGCCTGAGGTAACATGATGGATGCAGGTTTAATAGGAGTTTTCAAAAGGGAATTGGATGAATACTTGAGAAAAAACAATTTCAGAGATATGGGGAAAGAGAGGTGGAATGGGACCAATTGAACTATCTTTGAGTCTCAGGTAGGTGCTTTGACATGCTGTATTATCCTTATGATTTAAGTTTATAGATAAGAATATTTTAAATATGTGAAATTTCCAGTTTGGCTTCATTATCAATTGAGAGGATGAATTCGTCTCAATTCGACAAATGAACAAGCTAGTTAGCTTGTTAGTTTGGGAGGAGAAAGTGAGGTCTGCAGATGCTGGAGATCAAAGTTGAAACTTTATTGCTGGAACAGCACAGCAGGTCAGGCAGCATCCAGGGAACAGGAGATTCGACGTTTCGGGCACAGGCCCTTCTTCAGGAATGAGCAGAGAGTGTTCAGCAGGAGAAGATAAAAGGTAGGGAGGAGGGACTTGGAGGAGGGGCGTTGGAAATGTGATAGGTGGAAAGAGGTCAAGGTGAGGGTGATAGATCGTAGTAGGATGGAGGCGGAGAGGTCAAGAAGAAGACTGCAGGTCAGGAAGGCGGTGCCGGGCTGGAGGGATCCGGCTGAGACAAGGTGGGGGGAGGGGGGATGAAGAAACTGGTGAAGTCCAAGTTCATCCCCTGCGGTTGGAGGGTTCCCAGTCGGAAGATAAGACGCTCCTCCTCCGACTGTCGAGTTGTTGTGGTTTGGCGGTGGATGAGTCCAATGACCTGCATATCCTCGGTGGAGTGGGAGGGGGAGTTGAAATGCTGTGCTACAGGTTGGTTGGGTTGGTTCGTCCGGGTGGCCCAGAGGTGCTCTCTGAATCGCTCCGCAAGTAGGCGGCCTGTCTCCCCAATATAGAGGAGGCCACACCGGCTGCAGCGGATGCAGTAGATGATGTGGGTGGAGGTGCAGGTGAATCTGTGGCGGATATGGAAGTTTCCTTTGGGGCCTTGGAGAGAAGTGAGGGGGGAGGTGTGGGCGCAAGTGTTGCACCTCCTGCGGTTGCAAGGGAAGGTGCCGGGAGTGGAGGTTGGGTCGGTGGGGGGGTGTGGATCTGACAAGGGAGTCGCGGAGGGAGTGGTCTCTACGGAAAGCTGATAGGGGAGGGGAGGGAAATATATCCTTGGTGCTGGGGTCTGTTTGGAGGTGGCGGAAGTGACGGTGGATGATGCGCTGTACATGGAGATTGGTGGGGTGGTAGGTGAGGACCAGTGGGGTTCTGTCCTGGTGGCGGTTGGAGGGGCGGGGCTCAAGGGCGGAGGAGCGGGAAGTGGAGGAGATGCGGTGGAGGGCACCGTCGACCACGTCGAGGGGGAAATTGCGGTCCTTGAAGAAGGAGGCCATCTGTGTTGTACGTATTTTGAACTGGTCCTCCTGGGAGCAGATGCGGCGGAGACGAAGGAATTGGGAGAATGGGATGGCGTTTTTACAGGGGGCAGGATGGGAGGAGGTTTGGTCCAGGTAGCTGTGGGAGTCGGTTGGTTTGTAGTAGATGTCCGTGTTGATTCGGTCGCCTGAGATAGAAACAGAAAGGTCTAGGAAGGTGAGGGAGGAGTCCGAGACTGTCCAGGTGAATTTGAGGTTGGGGTGGAAGGTGTTAGTGTAGTGGATGAACTGTTCAACCTCCTCGTGGGAGCACGAGGTAGCGCCGATACAGTCATCAATGTAGCGAAGGAAAAGATGGGGGGTGGGGCCAGTGTAGTTGCGGAAGATGGATTGTTCCACATACCCTACGAAGAGGCAGGCATAGCTGGGGCCCATGCGGGTGCCCATGGCTACTCCTTTTGTTTGGAGAAAGTGGGAGGATTGGAAAGAAAAGTTGTTCAGGGTGAGGACCAATTCGGTCAGTCGAAGGAGGGTGTCGGTGGAAGGGTACTGGGTGGTACGGCGGGAAAGGAAGAAGCGGAGTGCTTTGAGTCCTTCGTGATGGGGGATGGAGGTGTACAGGGACTGGATGTCCATGGTGAAGATGAGGCGTTGGGGACCGGGGAAGCGGAAATCCTGGAGGAGGTGGAGGGCGTGGGTGGTGTCACGAACGTAGGTGGGGAGTTCTTGGACTAATGGGGACAGGACCGTGTTAGTTTGGGAACATTGGTATTATTGCAGTTCCTGCTGAGGGAAAGTGCATTATCTGAGATACCACATTTTGGATGAGGGCTATTTAGGTTAATATAAAAGAGCCCAAGGCATTATTTGGAGAAAAGCCTGGTGCTTTGACCAGTATTTGTTCTTTTAACTAGCAGTGAAAACTTGCCTCAATACAAATTATCTCATTGTTTCTAGGAAGCTTGTTGTCTGCAAATAAGATGTATTGATTGATTTTTTGGTTCAGCACATACAATAGCTGTGTAGCACTTAGAAATATCATAAAGTTGTGTGGAAATTTCAATATAATGTCTATCAAGTACTAGTCAGTCTAAACAACAATTGGAAATTTTCTAATTATTAGTTTTAGATATTGCAGTTTTGAGTATTATTTTAATGCCCAGCATATTGCCAGAAACACAATGATTGTACTGTCTTAAATACTAATTCTGAAATTCATTGAGCTGAACATTGAATTCAATATTCTGCAGGAACTAACAATTGATGAGTTAACCAACTAATAAAAAAAAGTGTTTTTCTTTATCTTCATGGCTATTTTTAGTTTAAAAGATTCTGGGGAGTGTTGCTGAACAAAGAGATCTTGGAGTGCGAGTTCATAGTTCCTTGAAAGTGGAATCTCTGGGAGATAGGATAGTGAAGAAGGCATTTGGTATGCTTTCCTTTATTGGTCAGAGCATTGAGTGTAGGAGTTGGGAGGTCATGTTGCGACTGTACAGGACATTGGTCAGGACACTTTTGGACTATTGTGTGCATTTCTGGTCTCCCTCCTATCGGAAAGATGTTGTGAAACTTGAAAGGGTTCAGAAAAGTATGTTGCCAGGATTGGAGGATTTGAGCTATTGAGAAAGGCTGAATAGGCTGGGGCTGTTTTCGCTGGAGCGTCAAAGGCTGAGGGATGACCTTAGAGGTTTATAAAATCATGAGTGATAGGGTAAATAGACAAGGTCTTTTCCCTAGGGTGGAGGAGTCTAGAACTAGAGGGCATAGGCTTAGGGTAAGTGGGAAACCAGAGGGGAAAGGGACCTCAGGAGCAATTTCACGCAGTGGGTAGTGCATGTATGGAATGAGCTGGCAGAGGAAGTGGTGCAGACTGGTGCAATTACAACATATTAAAAGGCATCTGAATGTGTATATGAATAGGAAGGATTTAGAGGGTATGGGCCAAGTACTGGCAAATGGGACTAGATTTGGTTAGGATATCTGGTTGGCATGGACGAGTTGGACTGAACAGCCTGCTTCCGTGCTGTACATCTGTGATTGACTTATGTAAACATTTAACCTTTTCAATATATTTAGCATGCAAATAATTTGTATCAATTTGGACAATTTTAGAAAAATTGTTTCTGTTTCTGCATATCAAGGTGCTACATAATATTTGTGTTAAACTATTTAATCTCCTTCCTGCAAATTTTCTTTATTTTATGAAATGACATAGATTTTAACTGATGAAAAGTAATTGCTCTTGATTCCATTCCTTATCCTTTGCTAGTCAGGGTATTCAACAGGCCTTTCATCTTTGATACATGTTGATAATTTGATGAAAATATGTCAATTTCCGAATGTACCTTTTTAATGCAATTGGCATTCTCCACCTATTTTGGAATTCCAGGCTATTGAAATATTTATATTGATTTGAACTACATTCACTCTACAATCCGTGTTCTGCCATTTGTGCCAAATCAGTTAGTTGAAACTGATCAGGTTGGTTTTGGAGTCAATGTTGATGGAAGGGGAACCCTGTCTTGCTTCAAACTTTCAAATTTCTATTAGGTTTATTTCATGTGAAACCTGTTTTGGAGTTAATCTGAAATTAAATCATTTAGCTTTTTTCTGAAATTAATTATTTCCACTGAGAAATCTAAAAAAGAAATGAGAATTTTAAAACCGATCTGTTGCTAAATTAGGAACCAATATAAATCAGTGAAAGAGATGGGTGAGCAAGGCCTGGTGCTTGTTAAGTAATGGAAAACACGGACTTAATGATCACAAGCTTGCTGAAGGTAGAATGTAAGACACAAGCCAGGTGTGCATTAGAGGTAAGGGATTCATGGATGATGGCTGTATCATTTTGGTCATGACATAAGTGGAGATGGATAAATGAGGTTTTAATAATGATGTGGATTTGTGTTGGAACAATAGTCTCACCTCAGGCCAATACCAACATTGTGAACTGTCTGATTACCAAGGAGAGAGATGGAGTTTGTGGCAAGATACTGGAGTCTTTGGGGACTGATGATAACAGTTTGTGACTCTCCATTATTGGAGAACATTTCTGCTTATATAGTACACATGGTGAACAAATGACAGACAATTGGAGGTGGAGGAGAGGTCAAGAGAGGTTTTGGAGGCAGAACTGTACTTGTGGAGGCTAACATTGTGGGGCCACCTTTTGTAATTGGGGAAACTCCATGGACATTTAAGAATAGCAGTTGGGACCAAAATATGCAGGTCCTATCCTTATTTCCAACAGATCCCATTTTCACAAGTAGAGAAAACTGTAATATGTGTAACCCTCACAAAAAGGAAAACTTGAACTCTGCAGGGCTATTTTGAATTTGGTGCAACCAAACATAATTCTCACTGCCACAAGGGACTTGATCTGCAGATACAAATAGAGAAGACCGCACTGCTTGTGAAGGAAACATGTTTGTAGAATTATCAAGTAGGAAATTGGAAAATCCCCAGCTGTTCACAAATTTAAATAATTAGACTGGCTGAGTCAGTGAGAATTGACAAAAATCTGTGAAAGCAGTTATAATAGCTGTTTGTTGACATTGCCCTAATATTATGTCATAATTAAAATTTTGGTACTTTCCACAACCTATCATTATCTCAACAGGGGTCCTAGATTCACAGCTCGATTGACAATTGGAAGAAGTTATTAACAGATTAGCTATATGGTGTAGGATTATGAATATAAATGTGTTTGTTCTTTGACAGATTAAGTATGAGTGGATTTAATTTTTTTCAATATATGTTTCCCGGTGGAATTTTTATGTTTGATTGGTAATGGCTGTAATAGATTTTTGGGCTCATTGAATTTTACCTCAAAGTGGCTCCTGAGATCTCCCTATTGTGGATTTTGGGTGAGTTAGCATGTAGAGTGTAAGGAAAGTTGAGTTGGCATGGGGTATTTGGGGGCAGAGTTGGGCTGTGGACATGAAGAATGGGAGAGAATGTGACGGACGATGAGAGCTAAAGGTCTTTGTCTCAGTAGTTTCATTAAATACTATGTTCTAGAGAATTGAGGTGAGCTATTTAAGCAGCCTGTCTCAGCACTTAAGTGTTGACGGTTGCCTAAGATCTGTTTCTGATAAAAAGGGAATTTTTCCAACTTGCATGACCTGCCTCAGGAGTGAAAATCTGGCCCCAAGTTTTCCGAAGGTCCTGAAATGAGAAAATAGTTATGAGAAAATGGATACTAGTGGAGATGTGGGAGGAAGTCTACAAAGCATAATACAATATAACTCAGAAGAGATGTACTGAGATGAGGCAAAAGTATAATTCTTAAAATGAAATAAAGGAAGTATTTCATTGTTACTTTGCTGAAATGAGTAAAGTTTAGACTAAACTCCGTGCAATTGTTTGTTAAAACTGAACAGGAAATAAGTTTAGCAGAAGATAAATTTTGAGTTGTGGTCATAACAGAAGAAAATTTCATTACTGCTTTATATTAGCTTTGCACATAATGTTTTTGTTAAACTTTACACCCAGAGGAAAACGTTGTTCTTTGTTGTGCTACATACTTAGGCTTTTAACCACTTGTACAGTAAACCATTCATATAAGAATGATGTGGATTGCATGTGTACTGGGAAAGCATGGATGTTAACACAGTTGAAAAAAAAGTTTCCAATGTGATGTTGAAAATATCCAACCAATTGAAGCTATAGGGGTTTGTAGGGATTTGGGCCAGGAGCAGGCAGGTGGGACTAGTTTAATTTGAGATTATGTTCAGCGAGGACTGGTTGGACCAAAGGATCTGTTTCTGTGCTGTATGATTGTGTAAGATGATAACTATGGGTTTGGTATAATCTGAGGAGATTTGATTTGAAGTTCAAAAACTTTGAGAGCTTTTAGTTAGGACGATTATGGAATTTTCTATATCATTTAAAGTGCAACATTTCATATAGTTCTGCAGCAGTTTAGCAATTTAATGACCTAGTTTTAGACAAGTTATATTCATGATTTTGGTGATAAATTGATTCTCAGAGCTTAATCTGTTTTTCTTTGAAGAGATTGAAAGAGAATGTAGTCCAGCTCTTTGATTGCTGAGATTGGACACAAATCTGACAAACATTTGTACAAAGCTTTAAGCAGCTCTAGAATTCTTAGGATATTTTCTTAAGATTCAGTGGTAGCTGTGTTTTTTAAGTTCTTCAAAAGATTGTGTTCACATAACAAAATAAGCATAAATGTTGTTATGATCCTAGCAAATTTTATTATCAAAGAGGTCAGATCTCAAATAGGAAACAGGCTTGAAAGATAATATTTTTGAGTTGTTTCAGTTTTCAACAAAGTTGAAAATTTGCTGAAACAGAAGTATGCAATGTTGCAGTTTTGCTTTGCCAATAAAACATAAATTTATAAACAAAAGAAATGAAGATAAACTGGATCAAATGAAATCAGCTACTTACAATACAGATTCAAAGATTTTTAACCATATAGTAAAAGTATATTCCCATTAATCCCAAAACGCTCCTTCATAAAGCGAAAAGAAACAAAATGATTTTTGTACAATACCCAAACACATGTCTGGTACAGTACTCAAAGCACCACTGGAACAATACTCATTCCAGAGTCTATGCATCTACTACCTCAGTATTAGACACTTGTGACTTCGCCTTTCAGACTGGAACTGCAGATAGCTCCGTGTAATAGCTCCTGGAGCTAATATATATTTGTATATAAATATGCTCAGCTTTAACTAAACTCTTTAGAGTTTTGTCCCATTTCTGGTTGAATCAGCACTAAATTTTGATTCCAAGGAGACCTAGTTCTTCCTTCTCATAAGTACTGATGTGTACAGCCATCTTATTCTAAGGACTTCACAGGACTGTTCCATTTAACGTAATGAAATGAAAGTCAAAGTTTCCCTTTCTAAGCATTAGGTGCTTTCCTTTCAGCTTGAAATCAAATGTTTTGGGTTAAATTTCTAGTTCTCAAATGTCCAGGAAAATTCAGTCACAGCAATGACCAGTTGCTCTGACTCTGACACTAAAATGACAGATTATGTGAGGAGCTGCTGCTCCAGTCAAGTGCTGTTTCTTTCTGGAGCTCAAACTGTCAAAATTAAGCATGAGAGAGAAACACAACCTGTGATTGGAGGAGCATTGAGAAAGTTCACTGAGCAAGCTGTGGCAGTTTCTGTTGGTGGAGAAGCAGGAAATACCAGTCTGAGTCTCTTGCTAGAATCATTGACATTGTAGGGGAAAGGGGAAATGTTGAACTCAGGCCATTTCTAGTTTGGGAGATGCTGGTCAAGGAACTTGAAAAAAGAGGAAAGGAAGGAAGCTGAAAAGGAGAAATGAGAAGGAGACTTATAGAAGGGAGGAGATAGTGGCTGCAAGAAGATTGGGCCAAGAAAGCTGTAAAAGAGAATGGGGGCAAGGATGCTGCAAAGTGGAGAGCAGTTTTAAATGTGTCAGCAAAAGAATAGTAATTGAAAATGAAAAAGGAGCCCCTGAAAACCCATGAGAAAATCTTAAGAAGAGACCTTGGCATGATGAGAATTTTTCATCCCTGTTAGGAACATAGAAACCAGAGTAGACTGCTCAACTCCTTGACCGATCATGGTTAATCTGATTCCTAACTGCACCAAAACCCCTTTCTTCAACACCCTTTAATATCTTTGGAAGCACTAAAGATTAGAGGGACCTTGATGTGCTTGTCACTCATCCCTAAAAAAAAATCAGGAGAAGTGGATAGAGTGGTTAAGAATGCATATGGAATATTTGCCTTTAATTGCCAAGGGCATAGATTTTAAAGAGCAAGGAGGCTATGCTGAAACTATATAAACGTTGGTTAAGCTACAGCTAGAGTATTACGTACAGTTTTGGAATCCAAATTATAGGATATCACTGATAGGTGCAGAGGAAGCTAATCCAGATGTTGCCTGGATTGGAGAGTTTTAATAATGAGTAGAGATTGGACAGACTAAGGGGAGAGGAGGGTGTGATTGAGATGTATAAAATTGAGGGGCACAGATAGTTTACACAGGAAGGAACCTCTTCTTCTCGGTTGAGGGATCAATGGCTAGGGCACATCAAATTAATCATCGAATCCCTACAGTGTGGAAACAGGCCATTCGGCTCAATAAGTCCA
Organism: Chiloscyllium plagiosum; assembly: GCF_037043375.1. Lineage (NCBI taxonomy): Eukaryota > Metazoa > Chordata > Chondrichthyes > Orectolobiformes > Hemiscylliidae > Chiloscyllium > Chiloscyllium plagiosum. The sequence goes on from NW_028270159.1 coordinate 19,685,837, forward strand.
CACCGACCCTCCGAAGAGTATCCCACCCAGACCCATTCCCCTACCCTATTAGTCTACATTTCCAATGACTAATGCACCTAACTTATACATACCTGAACACGATGGGCAATTTAGCATGGGCAATTCACCTAACCTGCACATCTTTGGAATGTGGGAGGCAACTGGAGAATTTGGAGGAATTCACACAGACACTGGGAGAACATGCAAACTCCACACAGGCAATCGCCCAAGGCTGGAATCCAACCCAGGTCCTTGGTGCTGTGAGGCATTAGTGCTAACCACTGAGCCACCGTGCCACCCTAAAGATAAGGGGCAGCAGGTTTCGATGGGATTTGAGGAAATATCTTTTCACTCAGAGGGTGGTAGAAATCTAGAACTCACTGCCTGTAAAGCTTGTAGAGGCAGAAACTCCTCATTATCTTTGAGGAGGTAACGAGCAAGTTAGACAAAGGAGAGCCAGTGGATTTGATTTATTTGGATTTCCAGAAGGCCTTTGACAAGGTGTTTCACAGGGGGTTACTGATTAAGATAAGAGTCGGTGGTCTTGGGACAGGTTACTCGCATTGGTATAGGATTGGCAGAAGGCAGAGAGTAGGAATAAAGAGATTTTTCAGGATGACAGCTGGTGACTAGTGGAGTTCCACATGGGCCTGTGTTGGAACCACAACTATTCACATTAAACGTTAATGAGTTGAAAGAAGGAATTGCGTGCATTATTGCTAAGTTTACAGATGACACAAAGATAGGCAGAGGGACCATAGAACCATGGAAATGATACAGATGGAAGAGATCCTTTCAGCCATCTTGTCTATGCCATCCCAAAGACATCCCATGACTTTCTAATCCCATTTTCCTTCACAAGGCCTAAAGCCCTGCAGACAGGTAGTATTGAGAAGTTGGGAAGCTAGGAAAGGACTAAGACAGACTAGGAGAGTGGGAAAGAAGTGGCGGATGGAATACAATGTAGGAAGGTGTGAGGTCATGTACTTTGGTAGGAAGAATAGAGGTGTAGACTATTTTCTAAATGGGAAAAGACTTCTGAAATCTGAAGCAGAAAGGGAGTCCTAGTTCAGGATTATCTTAAGGTTAACATGTGGGTTCAGTGGCAGTTAGCAAGGCAAATGCAATTTTAGCATCAATTACAAGAGGGCTCAAATACAAGATTCTGTTGAGGCTCTGATCAGACTATTTTTGGAATATTGTGAGCAGTTTTGAGCCCTGTATCCAAGGAAAATTGTGCTGGCATTGGAGAGGGCCCAGAGGAGGTTTAGAAGAATGATCCTCAGGATGAAGACCTTGTCATATAAGGAACAGTTGAGGACTCTGGGTCTGTATCTGGAGTTTTGAAGGATGAGGGGCATCTGATTAAAATTTACAGAGTACTGAAAGGCCAGGATAGAGTGGACATGAAGATGTTTCCACCTGCAGGAGAGCTAAGGACCCAAGTGCACAACCTTGGACTGAAAGGATGACCCTTTAGAACTGAGATGAGGAACCATTTTTTTCACCTAGACTGTGTTAATCTGTGGAAACCATTGCTGCAGAGGTCTGTGGAGGGGAAGGCATTGAGTGTATTAGAGATAAGTTCTTGACTGGTAAGGAGGTTAAGGGAGAAAACAGATCAATGGGGTTGAGAAAGATATCAGAAATGATCAAATGGTGGAGCAGACTCAATGGACTGAGTGTTGCATCTATAAAACAGGACCAGAACCATATAATATTGAGGTATTATGTTTTTCACGAATATTTTCATCTTAAAAGCTCACCAAGTTTGACTGTAGAATCCTATTGTATGAAAAGCTGAACTAATTGATTTAAGATTCATACAATAAACTCTTATTGTAAAAGTATATGTGGCAGGCTTCCAAAAACTACAGAGCAGTTTTAATTGGTTGCCTCTACAATTTCTAAATAGAACGACATTGAAGAGAGAATCATTAGGGTTTATGCTGATTGACAGACTTACTTCTAGCTACCAAATTAAGATCAATATTTTTCATTGCTTTCAAATTAATAATAGAAAGAAACCATAAGATAATTCTCAGCTTGTTGTTCAAGTATTCAAGGCAATCAATGATATGATTTTGAAAAAAAATTTAAATTAATCTCCAGTATTCCTTGCTATGGATGAGTTTTTGCTCTGATTTATTTAAGACAGTTGTCTAAAATCAGTTGATGTAAAATTTGTAATTTGTTTATAATAACGTGACCATTTTTCCATTTCGTTCAAAATTATTGGTTTTATTCCCTTTAATGTGGTTATCCTTCTCTTTGGTGACAAAATAACAAGTTATTAATCTGTGACTTTGGTTTTAAATGTTAAGCAATATTGTTAACTATTAAAAGAGCAGGATATACAATGCATATTGTACCCTATGAAAGCAAACAGTGCAGATCCTTGAAAGTTGAATAAAAACAAAAGTTGTTTTCAAGATTTAGCAGGTCAGGCAATATCTGTGGCTAGAGAAATAGTCCACTCTTCAGGTTGATGACCCTTCAGATACATCTGATCCGCTGAGTATTTCTGATATGTTCTACACTTATATATTTTTCAGTGGCATGATCCCCAGTTAATGGTAATACGAACCAAGTCAGCTTTCAGAGTGAAGTTTATTTTTAAATTTTGGCTGCCATGGTGGTCAGTCACTGAGCATACTCATAGGAGCTGCCAATGTTCTTTCAAAAAAAGAACACAAATTTCCTATGCAAACAAAAGAAAAGCTATGTAGGAGACAATTTTAAAATACATAAATGGCAAAAATAAAGATTTAATCCTTTTCCCATTCTTTGCAGTTAACTAATCCCAGTGAATTATCACTGTTGTCTTAATTTTTCAATTTTTTAAATTAAAATTACTTCTGTGCACTACTTAAAATGCTTCAGCTATCTAAGGAGACTTTTTTTTCCAATTCTGATGATTTGAAGACTTCTTTCCAGCCTTTGAAGGTCTGGGTAAATGTATCTTACAGCCTGGAGATTCCTACAAACTAAACTGTGTGGAGACTTATACAAAGTAGAATACTGCCCTTCTGACTTCGCTTCTTCTGAACTCTATTTGCTAGTTCCCATGGCTGTCTGACTTTGTGCATGATTAAAAGTTCAACTTTAACACTTCATCAATTAACTTCCCAGTTAGGTAATTAAGTCACATGTTTTCTTGGTAAAAAAACTGTCTGCAATGCACTGTTCAAAATTACTTTGACAGTTGTTTAGAGAAAGTCGCCTTCATCGAACTGAAACTGAAAATCTATTTTTCTTCCACTTTAAATCCAGTTTCCTAAATAATAACAATATAGTTCAAACTTGCACCATGAGTAAAAGTTAAATTAATCTAGCTCCTCAATTGAGTTGAAATTGCCAAGCATTCATGATAGCAGCACTATATATTACGACACAGAGGTACTCTTTTACAAGACCACTGCCAGCACTTCCAGAAAACACAAACTTCTGCAGACTGTTTTGTGTTTTCAAATTAATGAACTTTTTTTTAGCCTCTCATTCTTCTACAAAGCAAGCAAACAGATTCTCAACTCTGCACCTGAATCTTTCCAATCTGATTTTAGCAGCGCCTGCAGCACTGAAACACATTTAATTAAAGTCACAAAAGGCCTCTCTGCGACGATGATATTGTCTAGTTGCAGATGATTTGTCTCTCGGTAGTGTTTTCACCAGTTGCATTTACTGTAGTGTTAGGATGTGGCAGCTAATTGATTTCTTGGTCCTTCTCTGAAGATCCCCTTTCTCAAATGATTGCACAAATCTGTACAATGAATTTGAGCTTGTTAGAACCCTGCTGGTTTTCCATTTATTTTATTTTATTCTTTAATCAATTTTGGTTTGGAGTTTTTGGAGTTGTAAAGTGAGAACTATGATCCAAAGAACACTTTTGAACTGTGGGTAACAGTTTGTGTTAAAAAGAAAATTGACCAAACTTTTATTTATTCATAGTTAAGTACAGGTTGGTTCCTGATCATAAGTCTCTGCAGATGCTTCATCGCGGGGAAGAGCATTATGTTTAAACTGATAGCAGAAGTTGTCTATTAATGAGGTCAGTACCTGGGAATCGGTTCCAGCAAATCTCAAAAGACCTTATGCATAAGGAGTTAACAGAAGTTAAATGGTAATTGGGACCCCATGGAGGAGTTGATTAATCAGGAAATGGTCTGAGTTTGAATTGAGTTTTGCTGTGTGTTTTCTGTGAAAAAGATATCTGACTGTTGGTGATGAATTGTCAATTTTTCAAAGCTCTTTGTCTGCAGACCCCTGAGCTCTTGGTGGTTCAGAGAATAGAAAACTAAATTATAAGTATTACTGCCTTCATCTAACTGAACTGTAAAGGCCACCCCAATCGACACCTTAAGAAAATTAACTAAGAAACCATCAAGTATGCCTGTGGGACAATGCATTGTGAAGACAATTAAGTAATCTGGCCAGTTCTCTCATTTTCTTTTATTAACTGTTTGCTAGCCTTTTTTTTTAGATTAGATTACTTACAGTGTGGAAACAGGCCCTTCGGCCCAACGAGTCCACACCGACCCGCCGAAGCGCAACCCACCCATACCCCTACATTTACTCCTTACCTAACACTACGGGCAATTTTAGCATGGCCAATTCACCTGACCTGCACATCTTTGGACGGTGGGAGGAAACCGGAGCACCCGGAGGAAACCCACGCAGACACGGGGAGAACGTGCAAACTCCACACAGTCAGTCACCTGAGGCGGGAATTGAACCCGGGTCTCTGGCGCTGTGAGGTAGCAGTGCTAACCACTGTGCCACCGTGCCGCCCTAAACAATTTGTATGAAGGGACTGAAAATAAAGGATTTTGTAAAAGAGGACAATTACAGATTTCTTGCTATTAAAATGAAAATCTATTTTTCTTGCATTTTGAATCCAAGTTTCTAAATAATAACAGTATAGTTTAACCTTGCATCATGAGTAAAATTTAAATTGATCTGGCTCCTGAATTGAGTTGAAATATTGCTCAAGTAAAATTGTTATATTATTAATAAATTGCTAAGACTTTGTTTATGCTACAAACTGGAATTGAGAACTGATTATTCACAGATTCTGGGATTTGGTATTCAAAAATTCTGGTTAGATACCATTGGGGTCAACTTGGAGGATCTTTGAAGGTTTAAATGTTACTGTGGTCAGGATAGAGAGGTAGGAAGGCTGTCTGTCACCATATTCATAACAAGCTGCCATTCATTTTCAAGTGGTTGTGAACAATAACAGATGATGTTACATTCTGTGGCCAAGTTCTTTGATAATCTGAACTAAACTCCTATATTGAAATGTGCTCTGAGGCATGAACGCCACCTCAATTTCCATTCAGTATATAAGGAGTGCTATATAAAAACACTGCTATACTTCAGTCTCAAAAATTTAGGAAGAGTTTTTAGCTGTCACTTTTCACTGAATCAGGTGATGTAGCTAGGAACCAAGAAATAGGTAACCAATATCCTAAGCACCAGTACCCATCAAGATTTTTTTCAATTATGTCAATATTCTAATCTATTGCTGACTAGCTACTTAATTCACATGCATTTGTAAATTGGATTATGTTTCTAAAGAAAAGCACCTGACATTAAAAAGCTATTGTCAGCGAATTATATCATTTCAAAAGTAAGTTTCAAATGAAGCTAACATGAGAAATGGGGAAACACTTACAGAAAGCAGCCACATATTTAACTCAAGTTAACTATAAGTTTCCATTTATCACTAAGTCCATTGCGGGGGAAGGAACGTATAGTTTATATGGAAGAAATCAAGGCAAGCAAGTAGTTGACCTTGATCCAACTGTAAAATTATTACAAGAAAAGATGTACCATTATTGTAACACAACTGTACTGTTAATCGCCTTGCCTAAGCAACTGAAAATAACACTGAGGATAGAGCAATTAAATCAAGAGGGCTTCAGAAGCTAGAATTAAAGGAGCATCAATATCTTGGCAGGTAGTGAAATTGGAGGGGATCACAGAAATGAGGGAGGAATAAGGCCATGGAGAAATTGGAAACAGGAACGAGAATTTTAAATTGCTTGATCAGGAGCCAATGCAGATCAGTGAGCATGGGTAGCAGATGAACAGGACTGGATCCAAGTGAAGATTCAAGTCGCAAAGTTTTGGATGACTTCAAATTTATGAATGGCAGAATGTGTGAAGCTGCTAGACCAAGCATGAATGAGCATTTCAGCAGAGGTGGGCAAAGTGAGATCATCTCACAGAGGTGGAAAGAGGTTTTCTTGACAGTTACAAACACTGAAAATGCTGAAGAAATTCTGTAGGTCTGGCAGTATCTGTGGAGAGAGAAACATTGTTATCATTTTGAATCCAATATAACTCTTCAGAATAGCTTCTGAAAAAGAGTTACATTAGACTTGAAATATTAACTTCTTTTTTATCTCCACAGATGCTACCAGACCTGCTGTGTTTGCCTAGCATTTTCTGTACGATATTTTGGCATTTACTTCAGTGTTGGTGATTGCACAAAAATATCGTTAGAGCTTATTTCTGCTTCAGATATGATATCAACATTATGAACATTCTGATGCAACTGCCTCCTGTTGGTAGGGAGAGAAATTGGATGGTTAGATAGGGAACTAAGTGTGGACTGTCATCCCAGTATTTAATTGGAGAAAACATCTGCTAATCTAGTACTGGATTTCAAAGTAGTAGTCTGGTAATGCATCACTGGAAGAGTTGAGGGAGTTACTGGAGAAGTAACCTACTTTTGAAATTAACATTGAGCTTTCAGATGATGTCAATAAGAGGGAGCAGAGCACATAAACAGAAAATAGAAAGGTTAAGCATATATAGAGTCATAGAGATATACAGCATGGAGACAGACCCTTCGGTTCAACTTGGCTATGTCAACAAGATATCCCAATCCAATCTAGTCCCACTGCCAGCACCCGGCCCATATCCCTCCAAACCCTTCCCATTCATATACCCATCCACACGCCTTTTAAATGTTGCAATTGTACCAGCCTCCACCACTTCTTCTGGCAGCCCATTCCATGTAAGCATCACCCTTTGAGTGAAAAAGTTGCTCCTTGGGTCTCTTTTATATCTTTCCCCTCTCACCCTTAACCTATGCCCTCTAGTTCTGGACTCCCCCAGCCCAGTTAAAAGACATCATCTATTTATCCTATGTCCCTCATGATTTTATAAACCTCTATAAGGTCACCCCTCATTCTCCGATGCTCCAGGGAAAACAGCTCCAGCTTATTCAAACTCTCCCTGTACCTCAAATCCTCCAACCCTGGCAACATCCTTGTAAATCTTTTCTGAGTTTCACAACAGAATTGTATGCAATTTTCCCAAAGTGGCCAAACCAGTGTTCTGTACAGCTGCAACGTAGAGATAGTGGAGTGAGAACATGAAGAGAAACTGTTGGAAGTGATACATTGAATACAATTAGATTGATGAGAATGGAGCTGGGTGACAGCAATCCAACCTGGATAACAGTGGAGAGGCATGGGAAGAGGAGTGATCACCTATGTTAAAGACTACAAGCAGGTTGAGAACGATGAGGAAGGGATGGTTACCTTGTTGTGGTTCTGTTCGCCGAGCTGGGAATTTGTGTTGCAGATGTTTCGTCCCCTGTCTAGGTGACATCCTCAGTGTTGGGAGCCTCCTGTGAAGCGCTTCTGTGATGTTTCCTCCAGCATTTATAGTGGTTTGAATCTGCCGCTTCCGGTTGTCAGTTCCAGCTGTCCGTTGCAGTGGTCGGTATATTGGGTCCAGGTCGATGTGCTTATTGATTGAATCTGTGGATGAGTGCCATGCCTCTAGGAATTCCCTGGCGGTTCTCTGTTTGGCTTGTCCTATAATAGTAGTGTTGTCCCAGTCGAATTCATGTTGCATGTCATCTGCGTGTGTAGCAACTAAGGATAGCTAGTTGTGTCATTTCGTGGCTAGTTGGTGTTCATGGATGCGGATCGTTAGCTGTCTTCCTGTTTGTCCTATGTAGTGTTTTGTGCAGTCCTTGCATGGGATTTTGTACACTACATTGGTTTTGCTCATGCTGGATATCGAGTCCTTCGTTCTGGTGAGTTGTTGTCTGAGAGTGGCTGTTGGTTTGTGTACTGTCATGAGTCCTAGTGGTCACAGTAGTCTGGCTGTCAGTTCGGAAATGCTCTTGATGTATGGTAGTGTGGCTAGTCCTTTGGGTTGCGGCATGTCCTCGTTCTGTTGTCTTTCCCTTAGGCATCTGTTGATGAAATTGCAGGGGTATCCGTTTTTGGCGAATACATTGTATAGGTGTTCTTCTTCCTCTTTTTGCAGTTCTGGTGTACTGCAGTGTGTTGTGGTCCTTTTGATTAGTGTCTTGATGCAACTTCTTTTGTGTGTGTTGGGGTGGTTGCTTTCGTAGTTCAAGGACTGCACAAAACACTACATAGGACAAACAGGAAGACAGCTAACGATCCGCATCCATGAACACCAACTAGCCACGAAACGACACGACCAGCTATCCTTAGTAGCCACACTTGCAAATGACAAGCAACATGAATTCGACTGGGACAACACTACTATTATAGGACAAGCCAAACAGAGAACCGCCAGGGAATTCCTAGAAGCATGGCACTCATTCACAGATTCAATCAATAAGCACATCGACCTGGACCCAATATACCGACCACTGCAACGGACAGCTGGAACTGACAACTGGAAGCGGCAGATTCAAACCACTATAAATGCCGGAGGAAACATCACAGAAGCGCTTCACAGGAGGCTCCCAAGCATTGAGGATGTCACCTAGACAGGGAACAAAACATCTGCAACACAAATTCCCAGCTCGGCGAACAGAACCACAAGAATGAGCACCCGTGCTACAAATCTTCTCACAAACTTTGAATGGTTACCTTAACCATTCACATAGGATATCATTTGTAGCATTGCTAAAGGTTGTTTTAATACTATGACAAGGCAGAAACCTGAATGGACAGATTCAGGGAAAGATAGGTATGGAGCTGGGAAGTGCCAACACATTCAAAGAGTTTGGTAAGAAAAGGCAAGTTGGAAATGAGACAACAGTTGACAAGGACAGTGGAGAAAGCCAATGATAACAAGTTTAAAATAGAAGGGAACAACATGAAGAGCATATACTGTTAACAATATCATTTGATGTGAGATCAGGAGGGAAGTTGATCATTAAGATTTGTAGTCTAGTGGGCATATGGTCAAAGGAGAAGGACATATTGGATTAATTCAGAGGACATGAACGTAGACAGGAAGGAGATTTGAAAAAGATGCAATTTTGTGGGGAATATTGATGGAACTTTGACCTGATGGATTAGTGGAAAGAAAGAATGTGACAGATGCAGCTGATTGGATGACCTTGCTGAAAGTGAGGGTGGAGAGCACATAAGGGAAGGTATTTATGTCATCAATTTATGGTAGAGAATTTAATTTGTATACACACTTCAGAAGTTTTAGATCTTCTGAATAGTTTGGTAGAATGATCACCAGTTTTAATGGGCATTGCTGACACAGTCCAATCAAACTTGTTAAATATAAAAATGCGGTGGGAATGATTTGTGAACCCATTGTTATGGAGAATTGAAAAGTGCAGAGCTTGCTTCAATTGGGATGAACTGTTTTTGTTTAATTTAATTCAAGAGAAATAGTATTATTGCCAACCATGTGCGCACTGAGGTTTGTCTGAAACTGCAGTTCAGATTTCTATCTTGATATCTGAACAATTAGGATTTGGAAGGCTTATTCTAGATTGTATAGTATGTATAGGATGGGCATGCAGTTCTTCTGATTAACATAGTTGATTTACAGTAAACAGTGGAAATAGATTGAAGAATGGTAGTTGTAAAGATTAAGTAAATTGAAAACATACGGTGATTACTCTTTCTGAATACTTAATTTATTGCAGGTTAATTTAAATCAGGGTCATCTGCATCAGTTGATAACAGTATCACCTCTGAGAGTTGCTAGTTTAAGTCTGGACACAAATCTAGTCAATGCAGGAGTGTTTTACTGTCAGAGGAGATGTTAAACTGGGGACCACATCTTTTCCTTTGTCTAAACATAAAAGAGAGAATGCTATTTTGAGAAAACAAAGCAGGACAGTTCTCCTTGGTGACCTGGCAAGTACTTACCTTTAAGCCAATGTAATTTTATTGAAAAAAAACAACCTGGCCAGTATGATGTTGCTTGATACTCTTCATACTAATTTGATGCCAAAATGTCTTTGCTACCTGCAAAATGTGCTGGCATGGCTTGCAGTGAATGCTGTCTTGTGCGTGAGGAGTGTGCGCTATAAATATGCGAATAGACAGATCATGATGTCAGTCAGTGTGTCATACTGATGGCGGTGATAGAGCATTCATAGCCAGTCAGCTCAAATTGCTTCTACTATTCATTAATTATCCATGGGATGTGGACTTTGGTGGCTAGGTCAGCTTTTATTGCTGGACCTGAATTGTCCAAATGGCACCCCCATTGCTGTCTGGAATCTGTGTAGGCCAGACCATGTAAAGATGGCAGATCCACTTCTCTGAACAGCTAAGTGAACAAGGCTTTTTAATGACAAACAACATAAGGTAGCCTTTAAACTATTTCTTATTTCCAGATGTTTATTCAATTTAAATTTCATCACCTGTGATGTGAGATTTAAAGCCATATCCCCAGAATATTAGCATGGGGTTCTGCATTAATAGCCCAGAGAAATTGCCATTACACCAACAGCTCCCCCTACTGCTCAAAGATGGATTCTAAGGTCATGGAAATGTAGCTTTCCATGAGCCGTGTTGCAACCATGAGGCCAGTTTCAAGTAGGAGCACTGGGTCAGGCAGGTACAAAGGAAATGTAGAAACATTATTTAGTTGACTTTTGGATTGTTTTTTGGATATATTTAGTGTGGTCATTATTATGATATTTAAATGAATTTGTTAGCTGTTGTGGAATTAATTTTAAAATAGCTGAGTGACTGGCATTTATACCTGTCTTTCAATGATTATTCAGCACCAGTTGTCTGCCATGGATTTCAAAGATGTGATATTCCTGAGCCGATTATGCCCAGCAGGCTGCATGAACTTTGCAAGTCCTGTGCATAAGGCAGAAGATGCCTTGAGGATGCTCCTAGCTGCCAATGATTTTGATTTGCTTCTTTAGATAAAGATATCTCATCCAGAAAATAACTAATTTCCCATTCAAGGCAAGTTAAAATTGAATTCTGTTTGAATTTATTATAACGAGTCTTTTATTGTCAGTCTTTCCTCATCAGACTCTGCACATTTCATGAATTAAATTGAAATGTCAATTCTGAGATGAGAATAGTATGTATGGTTATTTTATTTGATGCAGCAGACACAAAGCTAATGTAAACTATAGTGTAATGAAAATGGAGATAAGAGATTCCAAGGTCTAAAAATTTAGTGGGCTGGTTAGATTGAAGTTAGGTGGAAAAGCTGATTTTGAAGTCAATAAACAAGGTGTGACTAATGCATGAATTAGTTCTTATTGTGTACATGAAACATTTCCTTTTTTGGCTCTATTATAGCATTAAAGTGTGGTAACCAATGATGGATTAACAAAATGCTATTGCCAGTAACCTGCAATAATTGAAAACCAAGTAAAAACAGAAATTGCTAGATAAACTCAGCTAGTCTGATAGCAGCTATAGAGAGAAAGCAGTGTTAATATTTTGGTCCGGTAGCAGTTCTTCAGAACTAGTAGCATCTAAGAAAAGATGGTATCTATGCTGAAGACAGGGTTTGCAGGTGGGATGAGGAGTAAATGATCAGTGGAGATGGAGCGCAGAAGGAGAGAAAGATAAGCAGACAAAGAGATGGATAATGGTAAACTAGGGAGAAAGTAGAAGTGTTAATGGGGACAACAAGTATGTCTAAATGGGTTGGCTGTGCTGAAAGAAGCCCATGTGATGAAAAAGCTAGGGGCATTGGTGTGTAAAAGATACGGAAGATACCCACCCTCAAACCCTGTTTTTAGTATATATACCATCTTTTCCTAGATGCTACTAGTTCTGAAGAACTGCTACCGGACCAAAATGTTTACACTGCTTTCTCTCTACAGCTGCTATCAGACTAGCTGAGTTTATCTGGCAATTTCTGTTTTTACTTGGTTTTCAATTATTGCAGGTTACTGGCAATAGCATTTTGTTAATCCATCATTGGTTACCACACTTTAATGCTGTAATAGAGCCAAAGAAGGAAATTTTTCATGTACACAATAAGAACTAATTCATGAATTGGTGTTCGGGCCCTAAAATTATTGAACTCAGTATGGAGTCCTGAAGACTGCTGGATTCCCAAGTGAAAAATGAGTTGACATTCTTTTAATTTGCGTTGAGCTTCACTGGAGCACTGTAGCAGGCTGAAGAGGAATGTTGGCCAGGGACCATGGTGATGTATTGAAATGGCAATATTAAAACCAATGAAACAATCTGATGCTTTGGGGTATAAATATCAGATGTTTTGAACAGTTACCTGGAGCGGCAAAGAGCACCAACAAAAACAAAACAATACAGACTGCCCGCAGAATCACTCTCTTAAGGTACCTTTATCTATCAAAGACCTGTGAAGCAAAATCCCTAAGAAGAAGAAAAGAAGACAGAAGAATCTACAGAGGACACTCTGCTAAGCTGACTGGTTTTGAAACGTGACTTTTTGTATATCATAATTGGGATTTTTAATCGGACTAGTATTGTAGAGGGGAAGGGAAAAGAGAAAGGAGTTGTAAATAGTTATTAGTTAATTATTCTCTGTTAGACGTTAAAAAAAGTTGTTAATTCTTACTTAGTGACTTTTGGGATAATTCTTTGCCTCTCGAATTTTAACAGATTACAGCACAGGGTGAATCTTGTGTTGCTGATTTAAATTAGCAGAGGGGTTTACCCCATGTCATAATAACGCTGACTGTTTTGCCATGGCTACCACAGCAAAATCTGTCCAATATGTTGCAGTTGCTTATTTTTAATGAATACCTATGCAAAAGAATCTTTTGATTGTTATATACAGATTAATGAGCAGTCGCTGATTTGCAGTGGAATTAAATTGACAATGCACAAGTAAAAGTTTAAAGCTACTGAACACTTTGATCATACTGTACGACATCTTGGTTACAGATTACTCAAGCCAGCACTCAGTAATTTTCGCAGTTTGGCAATTTATACACCTAAAAGGCAAATTATATCTTCTACAGCAGCTGTAGGTTTTGCTTATTAGTATTCTTTTACACTAAGTATGTGACAGGAAAAAATTAGCAGCATTAGACATTGTTATTGAATGCATGTGCAGAATAAATCAATAGCTGTTTATTTTGTCCATATATTTCTGTTGATATCGTTCATCTTATAAATCTTTCATCCAGATATCATTTTGTTGTATTCTGATCTTAAGTGGACTTTATTCTGGGTAGCTTGGATTGGAAAACATTCTTGATGTGAAATTGATGTTCAAGTTGTAGCTAATATACGCTGCTACAAAATAAAGTCCAATTTTGTGACTAAAACAGTGGGTTAAAATTTTACATACATTTACAGAATGACCAAATCATGTTATATTGCTCTTCTTTTGAAAATGAAACAACGAATACCAGAACTACAACAGTGCTGTCTTCATAATCAGTGCAGTGAGATGAGTCAGCAATAAATGCAGACTGGCATTTACATGGTCATAGCTTTCCCATATATCTGTCATTATCTGTTGTCCAATGAAAAAAAAACAAATTGGTATTCACTGTACATTAATTTATCTAGATTATTGCTTTCTAAAAAGAGACTTTTGTTTGGTCATTCAGATGAAAAATCTCTAGGGGCATAATCATTATTGTTGGACAATCAGCTTGCTGCTTGAATTGTATGCCACGCCTCCTATACTAACCAATATTCATAACTCTTCGTGATAACAATCTACTTTTCCAAAGAAACCAAACCTAATTTTTTTATCATTGTTTGTGAAAATAAAAGTACTTTTCTTTAACTTTCTTAATCTTTTGCAGAATCATGTCTGATTACAATCCTGTTCTTTCTTTTTGTCCCTACCTTGGAATGAATTTTCTGACCTGCGGATGCCGGCATATTGTACGTTCATCGATGCAATCCTTCACCCTCATCTCTAAATCCATTCCACTATATTGTTGGATAACCTGTGATCTGCATGATCATTCTCTATAGGTGAGTACTTAAATCCACATGAACAACCTAGCTGTTTTGCTTTTCTTGCTGAAAAATAACTTGCATTTAATTTTATTGTTGGTACGAACGTGCTTTATTTATGCTGCTATATTTTATTAGAATTCTGTGACCGGTGAAATTCATAATGATAGGTATAGTAGAGGCTTTATGAATACACTCAGATTACTGAATGCTGCAATACTGAAATGATGTGTCACTTGACTTTACAGTCTGACAAATTTCTCACAAAGTTGGTACCTGTAAAATTGCAGTTGTTGCTTCCCTTAAATAAGGAATTTCTTTTTTTTGTTAAAAGACTACTGGTGCTGGTTAAGCCACTTTTATATTATAGAAACTATAATCATACTTTTTGACTTGGTGGTATTGTTCTAAGGATGCTTTTATCTGTATATGTAGTATTTCTTTGTCAAAGATACCACCATTATTTAATGTGGAAATGTAATAAATATCAGTTGTACAGATGTGATGTGCAAGTTGCTGTCTTTATGGTGACTTACTATTTGCTTAGAGTTACAATGTCCAGTAGTGGAAAGTTAACATGTTGGTGACATCTGTGTCTCAATAGTTTTCAATTTTTTTTGCGGGTGACAAAAAAAGGGTTTAAGCAAAATACAAGATTTAAAAAGATTTAAAAATACAAGATTTATTCATAGTTTACATTCAATTTGATTTTTTAAAAATAAAATTAAGATTTCTATTTTATGAACTTAAGCCTTTGTTCATTTCACATTCATTTTGTTTCATCCACGCAATATTGAATTACAATATATGCATCCTTTCCATGGTATTTGCTCATCAGATATTCAGAAAACCCATGAAAAGTTTGCTGATAATTCTCTAGCCCTGATTGTAACCAAAGCCAAGCAAGCCCTTTGGCCTGGATTCTTCCCCCCTCCACCAATTGTGTTGGCTTGTTAAGAAATTAGCCAGTTTTTGAGAAGATTTGTAGCTCAGGTTGAGGTTCTGGATGTAGGTTTGCTTGCTGAGCTGGTAGGCCATTTCCAGACGTCTCTAGGTAACCTCTTCAGTGGACCTCCGGGCGAAGTACTGCTGATGATTCCTGCTTTCTATTTATATGTTTGGGTTTCTTTGGGTCGGTGATGTCATTTCCTGTTCTTTTTCTTAGGGGGTGTTAGATGGGGTCTAACTCTGTTTGTTGATAGGGTTCCGGTTGGAATGCCATGCTTCTAGGAATTCTCGTGCTGTCTCTGTTTGGCTTGTCCTAGGATGGATGCGTTATCCCAGTTGAAGTGGTGTCCTTCCTTAGCTGTATGTTAAGAAATCCACACTGCTTTTGCCTTCATGCCCCGTAGTTAACCATAGAGACCTCACTCTGCATAACTAAAAATTAATCCCAATGTACAAACTCAAGAACATATAGAATAGCTCTATGGCCTCACAAACCTGCTTCTCCATGCAATATGATCATAGATAATAAAAATCTGCAGCTTTCTCCAAATTTCCTGACTTGCTTAGTCCCTAGAAGCTATTCTATCTGTTGTGAATATATCCATTGCCTTAAGAGCTGTCTGGAGTAAAGTGTTTTAAATATTAAGAACTATGAGGAAGGAATTTACCGTAACATCTCAATCTAAATGAGACCTTTTATTTGGTGCTATCATGAATGTTATCACTTACGAGTACGAATTTACTATAAATTCTGTGTCCTATGATCCTGCCCCACTAGCTACCTGCAAAAGGTCTCCAAAAGCTTGTACTTCCAAGTAGACTCGTTGAACTATAACCTGGTGTTGTGAGATTTTTAACTTTGATCCTTTTGGAGTTCAGCAGATATATGGCGGTGAACTTTGTTTAGACCAATCACCCTTGTTCCCCACAATAGTATGATGTCCTCACCTGTGATCTGGTCTCTCCAGGTCTAAAAACAACTTTCACTTCTGGTGGTTGCTACCCTTTGGCTTCCCCCATCACCACCAGCTGTTTCAGTTTTGCCAGGACCAGATCTTGTGTCCAACGTCTAATGTTGTCAGCTGTGTGAAAAGAAATTTTAAATCCGTTACTGACTCTTCATAATTTTATATGTTTCTGTATGATCCTCCCTCATTCTTCTGAATTGCAATAAATATATTCCAAATCTGCTCAGTCTCTCCCCATGAACCAATCCCCTCAATTGCAGAATCAACCTAGTGAACCTCCTCTGTGCCAGCATATCCTGTCTCAAGTAAGGAGACCAAAACTGCATGCAATACACCAGAGGTGGCTTCACCTGCACTCAATACATCTGCAACATAGCCTCCAGCTTTTAAGCTCCATCCCTTTAGCAATTAAGGGCAAAACTCCATTTGCCTCTTAAATGACCTGTTTTCCTGTAGACTAACCTTCTGTGATTCATGCACAAGGACACCCAGGTCCCTCTGCACAGTAAGAGGCTGCAATTTTTAACCATTAAGATTAATTCTTTTTACTGTTATTCCTGCAAAATGGATGATTTTACATTTATTAACATTGTACTATGCCAGACTTTTGCCCACTCACTTAAACTATTTATGTCCCTCTGTAAAGTTCCACAGTCCTCTGCACACTTTGTTCTATCACTCATCCGCAACTTTGACATACTACATGTGGTGTCCAACTCCAAATCATCTATGTAAATGGTGAATAATTACAGTGCCAACACTTATCCCTGAGGCACACCACTAGTCACTGATTGCCAACCAGAAAAACACTCATTTATCCCCACTCTTTGCTTCCTGTTAGTTAACCAATCCGCTATCCATGCTAACACATTACTTGTAAAGCCAATACATCTTTATTTTATGCAGCAGCCTTTTGTGCATCACCTTATCAAATGCCTTTTGGAAATCTAGATACACCCTGTTGTCCACTGTGTTCGTATTGTCTCCATAGAATTCCAATAGATTAGTTAAGCATGACCTGCTTTTCATGAACCCATGCTGCGTCTGCCCAATTGGACAATTTCTATCCAGTTGTCTTGCTATTTTTTCCTTGATAATAGATTCACGCATTTTCCCCCACTACAGAAGTTAAGCTAACTGGTCTATAATTCCCCATATTTTGTCAACGTCCTTTTTAAAATGGTTGCATCACATTTGGTGTTTTCTAATCTGTTTGAACAGCCCCAGAGTCCAATCAATTTTGGATAATTACCAGAAGTGCATTAGCTATTTCTCTCTCCATCTCTTTTAGTACCCTGGAATACATTAAGTCAGGGCCAGGACACTTGTCTACCTTTAACTCCATTAGCTTTTAGCAAAGAGTGGTTTTGCAGTCACTGAAATGGCTGTGTCAGTATCGAGCTCAGTTAGAACCGGGTGACTGTTTAATCAGACATTTATTTTGATTGGTTAATTTGGATGTTGCTGAGTAATTTAACTGTTCCAAACCAGGTGTATATGGACTTTCCAGAGTGTGTTCTCTCCTGTATACCAGACAATGCAATTTCTTTTGCAATTTAGGTCTAGTAGGAGTCAACATACTGGCATCAACTACAACGGCTTGCCAGCCTAGATCCCTAAGAAAATTTTAACTGTTTGGCCAAAGCTTGGCTTTGTTTTGGGGTTTTAGATTAGATTGCCTAGTGTGGAAACAGGCCCTTCTGCCCAACAAGTCCACATTGACTCTCCAAAGAGTAACCCACCAAGACCCGTTTCCCTACATTTATCCTTGACTAGTGCACCTAACACTGTGGGCAATTTAGCATGGTCAGTTCACCTGACATGCACATCTTTTGGAATGTGGGAGGAATGCACCCAGAGGAAATCCACGCTGAAACGGGGAGAATGTGCAAACTCCACACGGACAAGGCCAGAATTGAACCTGGGTCCCTGGCACTGTGAGGCAGCGGTGCTAACCCTGGCCTAGAGACCCTTTGTTCAGGACATGTCCTGTCTGTGGCTGTTCAATTGCCTTCACTCACGTGGTGTTCCTGAAGCTCAATTGGACTGATAAGGATGTTAATTTCCACTGGAATGCCCTGCAACTCATATACTCCAACTTGCCACATTTTCCAATGATGAAGTGAGTTGCAGTGTCTGTTTGAAATCCATTTGGGCTTCAGCTAGTAGGCACTTTTGAAGGTTGCAACATTAATCCCATATGCCACCCAGTCTCTCAGCATCTCATTAAGGGTTAAATCAAAGTCCTGTGCCTCTGCCAGTTATCTTAACCTAGTCAAAAAAATCCCAATATGGATTTCTCCTGGCTGTCATATTGCTGTGTCAAAATGATAGAATCCCAGAACCAGAGGTAGCTAGGGGTCATAACATTCCTAAACTAAATCTGTTAACTCTTGAAAGGTTTTAGTATCTGGTGCCTCAGGAAACATTAGGTTCTTAATAACCAAAAAAAAAGCTGCAGTCTACAAGCTGTCAAGAGAATTACTCATGGCTTTTCATCTGCCTCACTGTTATTTGCCCGGAAAAAAAACAGTGCATTCTTTCCACATAGAGTCCAGTATTCTGCAGAGTTGAATGCGTCAAGCTTCCCAAACAATGGCATGATGCCAGAAATGCTTACCTCAACTCAAAAAGATTGTCGCATTTTTTCAGGAATGTCCTTTACTCTCGTCACCACTGAAGTAACTCCGCAGAAGCCAGCATCCCCATCACCAAGTCACATGTGGAAAGTCCAGCTCCTAGAGTGAAGAGGATGGCTGACACTTTTTTTTTGTTTTTGTCAGTAAGGGCTCCCTGATTGGACCAGATGAAGAGCCCCAATCAGGGAACACATTCTATGAGGTTCACCTGGCTGATATCGTTACAATCACTATAATAGGGAGGGAATTCTGGAGCTTACATTGCTAGACATGTGCTCACCAGTGGTGAAACATTTACAATTGTGAATTCCAAAGTGGCTAGAGTTAGATGAATGCAGATATCTCAAAAGGTTATTGGGGTAGGGGGTGGAGAAGAGGAGGAAATTATAGGAATTGGAAGGGATGAGACACTGGAGGGATTTGGAAATGTAGGCATGAATTTTAAAATTAATTTAACTAGCAGTAAATTTTGACTTGAGAATGAGGGACTGTATTACTTCATTTTTGTTCATAAAGCATTTTGGGAATGCCTTTACTTTCTTGAAACCCCGGGTGTTCAGTAAAATATGTTCATTATTAATTTGATTTCCATCTCTTTAAGGACTCATTAAGTTAGCATTTCAGATGTAGACATTTTCAAAAACAGAAGAAGGACCAAACCTGCAGCAGCATTTTTTACTCCTGATCTCATGCTGATTTATCTGTTGAGTCTTTCTAACATTTTCTATTTTTGTTTAATATATTCAGTATCTGCAGCCTTTTGCTTTGTGATTAATTTGATTTTGCCCATTTCAATAAGCAATTACATCTAATTCCATATTCAAACTTAATGTTCCCTATTAATTAGCATGTTTACCAATTAAACCATACTGAATCAAAGTTTTTTGTTGAATTAATTGTTTCTGGAATGTAGGGACAGCTCTATTTATTGCTCACCCCACTTCACCATGGCAAGTGAAAAGGGGCTTGATAGGTCTATGGGTAGTAAAACCCACACACAATAAGGCTTAGAGTCACATATAACCCAGACCAGATAGTTGAAGTTAGAACCCCTTTCATCAGAGGACCCAACAGAACACCCCAAATTGTTTATCTGACAAACTGTAATTTATAAGACTGTAAATGATGTTGCTGTCTAAAAACCCCAGAACGTAGAGGTTCGTGGGGAGCTAGCTGCAGCTGCATTATAGGAAGAGGAACATGTAGCAGTCACCAGAATGATTGTTTGTTTGAAATATTCCTTAGTGATGTCTATAGTGAAGTGCCTCCTTCCATTTAATAGAACCACTTTGTCACCACCGCAATACCAGCTTCATTAGTCTTGTGCTCATTGAAATTTTATTCACCTGAAGGTAGTGGGCATGCAAATGTGTGGACCTCTCTGTTTTTAAATTGGATCATCATCAGAGTTAATCTGTGGGCAGTAGTTTTGTTTTAGCAATCCAATACTGGATTAAACGAGGATGTGCAAGCTCTGGGGCCAGTGTGAATATTTTAATAGGGCTTCTATGTTTTCAATAAATATTCAGATATCTTTTCTAAAAGAAAGAACTGTGAATGCTGGAAATCTGAAACAAAAGCAAAAATTGCTGGAGAAACTCAGCAGTTTGGTAAGATCTGATTTCTTCAGCTCTGAAGAAGGATCACTTGATTTGAAATATTAACTCTGCTTTCTTTCTACAGATGTTTCTAGATCTGCTGAGTTTCTCCAGCAATTTCTATTCACATTTCTTTTGCTGTTTGTTATACTCATTTATATTATCAGTGCATAGAGCAGAATAGTACAGCACAGGAATAGGCCCTTTGGCCCACCACATCTGTTGTGACCATGATACCATTCTAAACTAATCCCCATGTGCCTACACGTGGTCCACATCACTTGATTACCTGCCTGTTCACAAGTCTTGCCTAAAACTATTAAGACCATAATGTTTCCATTGTATCTGCTTCTACCAGCTCCCTAGAAGTGTATTCCAGGCACATACTGCTTGTTATGTTAAAAAACATTTCTTGTACGTTTCCTTTAACTGTTTCCCCTGCTGCTTTAAATCCATGTCCCCAAATACTTGATATTTCCACCCTGGGAAAAAGACTCCAACAATCCACTCTATCCTCTCAATTTTATATGCTTCTTCTAGGTTTCCCTTCAGCTTCTGATGTTTGAGTGAAAATAATTCAAGTTTATCCAATCTCTCCTTGTAGGTAATAAATATTAATCCAGGCAACATCCCCGTAAGGTCTCCACTTGCTTCCCATACTGTGGTGACCAGAGCAGCACACAATAGCCCAAATGTGGCCTAGCTAGAGACTTATTCAACTGCAACATGAGTTGTTAACTCTTAAACTCAGTGACCTGACTGATGAAGGCAAGCATGCTGTGCACCATCTTTGCCATCTTTATCCACTTGTGTTGCCACTTTCTGAGAGCTATGCACTTGCACTCCAAAATCCCTTTGTATATCAATGCTCCTATGGGCTTGGCTATTTATTGTATACTTTCCTTTTGCATTTGACCTCCCAAAATGCATTACCTCATACGTGTTTGGATTAAATGCCGTCTGCCATTTTTCTGCTCAACTTTCCAACTGATTGTAACCAGCTGTATTCTTTGACAACATTCCTGACTGTTCACAACTCCTCCAATTTTCATGTCATCTGCAAATTTACTAATCAATGTTTTCATCCAAATCATTTATACATATTGCAGAACACCACTGGAAAGAAAACAGAATTAACATTTCAGATTGAGTGACCCTTCTTCAGAACTGAGGAAATTAGATCTTACCAGATTGCTCAATTTATGCTTTTGTTTCAGATCTCCATTTAGAAAAGCACCCCTCTGCAACTACCCTCTGTCTTTTGTCACCAAGCCAATTTTGTATCCAACTTAGCAATTCACCATGGATCCCATGTGACTTTATGTCCTGGAGACACCTACCATGATGGACCTTGTCAAATACTTTAGTAAAGACCATGTAGATAACATTCACTGCCCTACTTTTCTCAATCACTTTCACGACGTCCTCAAAAAACTCAATCAAATTGTGAGACATGACCTCCCCTGCAAAAAAGCCATACTGACTACCCTTAATAAGTCCATTCTTCTCCTGTAAATCCTGTTCCAACAATCATCTTCAATAGTTTCCCTACTGCTGACTTAAAGCACAAGACAAGGCTGGAGTATTCATAGTGATCTTCAGCTGGAAATGTTGAGTGGATAATCCATCTCAGACTCTTCCTGAAGTCCGCATCATTGTAGATACTACTCTTCAGAAATTTTACTTCTGTCCACATGATATCAAGAAACTACTAAAGTCACTGGATATAGCAAATGCTGTTCATCCTGACTACTGAAGATTTATGCTGTGGAGCTTAACCAAACTCTTCCAGAGCTGAACTCTGGCATCTCAACAATGTGAAATATTTGTCAAGTAAATTCCGGCCAACTGAAAATAGTTTTTTCTTAAACACTGTGTGAATCTACAATAAAAATTAAAAGATTGTTATTTCTTTTGAAGTGTAAACATTCTTGTGATCAGGCTAAACTCAGTTGATTCTAAAACTGTTTCTCCTGTGACCCCGTTTTGAAACTTATTGTGATCCCTTGGTGAGAGGGGAGGAGAAGATCAGTAAAAGCAAGAGGAGTTGGCCATTGCTATTTTGGAGCTCACAACCCCACCTGGGTTCCTGAAGCCCACAATTAGCTTTGTATCAACAATTGCTGAGTAACAATTGTCTAGCTTGTAAACTGTTTAAATCTGATACAAAGTCTGTACCTTTTTTTGTACAATTCAGGCAAAAAACACATACTTGTGCAGGTTGAAACAATATTTTGTGGCAATAACAGCAAATGTTTCTCTTCCTCTGTCTCCCATTATAATGAAGATATTAGATTTAATGGGTTAATTTTTTTAATGCAAATTGCCCAAATAGTTTTATTCAGAAGGAGAATCTCATTAGATTCAAAACATTAACTTTTTAACTTTCTGTTCACAGACGCTGCCAGATCTGCTGAGTTTCGGCAACACATTCTGTTTTTACTTTATTTTCTGATCTTGTTTAGGAGGGTGTAGTGGAAATAAATTTAAGTACGAACATACAAATTAGGAGAAGCAGTAGGTCATTTGATTCCTTGATCTTAATGGTAGATCAGGCACATGGTTGACCTGATTGCAACTGCAACAGCAAATTCATGCCTCCATCTGATATCGCTTGACTCTTGATTGTCAAGAATCTATCTAACTTTGGCTTAAAAATATTTAACTACCTCCATTGCCATTTGGAGGATAGATTTCAAAGATTCATTATTTTCAGAGCAAAAAAAAAGACTTCCATCTTTGTCTTAAATGGAAGACTCTTCATTGTTAAAATGGTTCCTCTAGTTCTAGACAGCCCTACAAGGGACTCATCTTTTCAGCATTCACCTTGTCAAGTCACCTCAGGATTTAATATGTGTCAATAAGATCACTTTTCATTTTACCGAAGTCCAGTGGTTACTAACATGTTCAATCTTTCCTCGTAAAATAAAAATCACCCATCCCAGGTTTTAGTCAAGCGAACCTTCCCTGAACTGTTTCTGATGCATTGATATTCTTTTTGTGAATAAGGAATCCAAACCTGTACTCAGTAACCAAGATGAGGTCTCCCAAAATTCTGTACAACTGTAATAAAACTTCATTACTTTTATATATTATTCCTCCTTGCAGTAAATTACATTTTATTTGCCTTCCTAAACCCTTACTCTACCTTCATAAAAACTTGGTGATTTTGTTTTTTTATTTATTCACTGGACACCTACTGGATGAGGATGTTGCTGGCTGTGTCACCATTTATTTCCCACCTCTACTTACCTTTGAACTTGATAGTGAGTTATTTTCTTGAATTGTTGCTGGCCATTTTGTGAATGTACACTCACAAGAGGGAGTTCCAGGATTTTGACCCAGCAATACTAAAGGAACATATACAGAAAATTGTTTTACTTCACACCTTATGAAAGGCTCCTTATGAACTGGCACTCATGATAAACTGGCAAAACTTATATACCTCAACTATCACAAAGTTTACTCTATTATCCAATTATTATAGTTTTTAAAATTTATTTACTTCAAAGTAAATGCATTTGTTCAATCAAATTACTACATGAAATATCAACAGTTGATTAAATTTTGACTTAATTTCTTAAATACTGCGATCTGCTGCAATTTCCAAGTAGCCAGTTGAAAATGCAAGTGCTTTCTGTTGGTAAGTTTTAGTTAAGGCAAAGTTGCATTATTATTTTAAGTGATTTATGTGGTAAATAAAGTAAAACAGTCATGTAAATAATATTACGTTTCAATGACTTAGTGTGTGTTGTTACATTGTTTATGTGGACCTCTTGATTATTCAGAATATTTGATTGTTTGGCACATAGGTACCAAATAATAACAAGTTTACTGTATTTCCAAGTCTACTTGATGAATTGCTTGGAGGAAAACTTTCGCTAAGTTTCCATCCTTATAAATGGTAGTGGTCGTGGGTTTGGAGGATGCTTTGTAAGGAACTTTGGTGAATTTCTGCAATGCAATTTGTGGGTAGTACGCATTGCTCTTACTGAGCATTGGTGGAGAAAGTGAATGTTTATGAATGTGAAGCTAATCAAGTGGGCTTCTTTGACTTGGATGGTGTCAAACGTCTTGAGAATTGTTGGAGCTGCACTCATCCAGGCAATTGGGGAGTATTCCATCACACACCTGACTTGTGCCTTGTAGATGGTGGACAGGCTTTGGTGAGTCAGAAGTGAATTAGTTGCTGAAAGGTTCCTAGCTTCTGACTTGCTGTTGCAGTCATAGTACTTGTACAATATATGAATAAAGCATTTTAAATATATTATTGATTTGTGATTGATAAATCACAATTGATCATGGCACCCACATCCTCTGTACCTGAGAGTTCTCCAATTTCTCTCCATTTAAATAATATGCTGCTCCTCTGTGCTTCCGACCTAAGTGGACAAGTTTATATTTTCCTACATTATATTCCATCTGCCAAAATTTTGATTACACGCTTAACCAATCTGTATCCTTCTGCGTACTCCTTATGTCATCTTCACAACTACTTTATTACAAAGGTGCTTTATATTGTATTGAATATTGCTCAGAGTACTTGTACTTGAAGTATTGTAGAAAAACAAATTGATTCCAAGTTTTGTGCACACAGCTGGAAATCACATGATTGTGATAACTGTATACTTCGCTGCTCGAGTTGTTTTTAAACAGTGACTAGGGCTTGTTTTGCTGGTTCAGTTGAAGGGAAGCCAACTAAGAACCAGTTAAATTGGTGGCAAGGCTACTAAGAAACAGCTGTTTTAGAGGAAAGACTGCTAAGAAAAAGCTGAGTTTGAGAAAGAATTGCAATGAACAACTGCCCAGTTAATCCCAGTTAATTTCTGGAAAGTCAACCCTCTGCATCAATTTAGGGTGAAAACTAAACATATTGTTGGTTGAAAAAATATCTTGTGATTGTATTTCCTTTGCAAACTGTGCCCACAAAGCTTGAGAGATAACAGTGTGTTGAGAGTGTGTTGCTGGAAAAGCTCAGCAGGTCAGGCAGCATCCAAGGAGCTGGAAAATCGATGTTTCGGGCCAGAGCCCTTCATCAGGAATGACGCTGGGAGCCTTGGGGGTGGAGAGATAAATGGAAGGTGGGTGGGGCTGGGGAGAAGGTAGCTGAGAGTGCAGTAGGTGGATGGAGACCGGGGTAAAGGTGATAGGTCAGAGAGGAGGGTGGAGCAGATAGGTGGGAAGGAAGATTGACAGGTGGGACAGGTCATGAGGGCGGTACTGAGCTGCAAGGTTGGAATGGGGTAAGGTTGGCAGAGGAGAAATGAAGAAACTGGTGAACTCCATTGATGCCCTGGGGTTGAAGAGGCAGAAGATAAGGCGTTCTTCCTCCAGGCGTCGGGTGGTGAGGGAGTGGCGATGGAGGAAGCCCAGGACCTGCATGTTCTTGGCAGAGTGGGAGGGGGAGTTGAAATGTTCGGCCATGGGATGGTGGGGTTGTTTGGTGCCAGGAGATGTTCTCTAAAGTGCTGTGCAAGAAGGGGGCCAGTCTCCCCAATATAGAGGAGGCCACACTCTCAACTCCAGCATCTGCACACCTCACTGTCTCCTAGTTAACAGTGTGTGCTGAGTAACTTGATGACACGTGCAAAATATCACAGCAACAGACTTCAGAACATTCTACACTTTACCTTTTTGCCTTCAAGAATAACCGATTGGCCAAAGTGCTTTCTTTTTCCAGAATTCACAGGCACCCCACCTACAGATAAATCTGATTTTTTTTTCCCCTGAGGAGTGTGCTTGTGTTTTGGGAATATTAACAGGGATAAGCTTTTATACTTCTATATTCCTGACCTTTGTACATTAACCAATTATTGCACCTTTACTGAATAAGTTTTTATTTGCTGATAATCCCATAATTGTATTTATTGAGAAACCTGATTGATTTTGATTTGTTTCAAACCTGACCTGATACAAGATAATGAGAGGCATAGATAGAGCCGATAGCCAGAGACTATTTCCCAGAGCAGAAATGGCTAACACCAGGGGTCATAGTTTTAAGCTGGTTGGAGGAAAGTATAGAGGGGATGTCAGAGGCGGGTTCTTTACACAGAAAGTTGTGAGAGCATGGAATGCATTGCCAGCAGCAGTTGTGGAAGCAAGGTCATTGGGGACATTTAAGAGACTGCTGGACATGCATATGGTCACAGAAATTTGAGGGTGTTTACATGAGGAACAATGGTTGGCACAACATCGTGGACTGAAGGGCCTGTTCTGTGCTGTACTGTTCTATGTTCTATGTTCTAGTTAGGTATTTAGTTTATTATCCTGGTAACTGGAAAAAAGTATTGTTATTTTATTTGTGACCTATGAAATAGGGATCAGTGTAATATTGCACTGCTTGAATGTGTTGCCACCTAATTTAGCACCCTACCTTCAGTTTCTTGATCCACATCCTTAATATTGTAATTAATAAAGACACCAGCACTGATCCCTGTGGCGTTCTGCTTGTCACATCTTCTCAGCCTCAAAATAGCTAACTAATCTCCAATCACACTATCCACTGCATTCTGAACACTTATTTTGCACTGAAATCTTTGATGTGGCACCTTGTTAAATGCCTTTTGAAAATCCAAGTGTAGCATAAGTACCAGTTTCCTGATGTCCAGGTTTAGACAAAGGAAATAGGGAGCATGAGTAGGTCGTTTGGCCCTCTCAAGCCTGCTGCATCACTCAGTAGGATCATGGCACATCTGACACCCCTAATGTTTCCTGCCCTTTCCCTGTTACCCTTGATTCTCCTATTGATATAACTATTTCAGCCTTAACTATATACAAGGATTCTGCCCCCACAGCTCCCTAAGACTATTGTTCCAAAGACACTCAAGCCTCTGAGAGATGAAATTTCTCCTCATCTCTGTCTCAAATTGACACCCTTTTATTCTGAAATTATGCCCTCTGGTCCTAGACTCTCCTATGAGGGGAAACGTGCTCTCAGCATTTACTCTTCCAAGCCCTTTAAAAATCTGATATGTTTTAATGAGATCCATCTCATTCTTCTTTACTCCGATGAGTAGACTCCCACCTTTTTAGCCTTGGCTCATTAGATATTCCCTCCATACCATAGATTATCCTAGTGAGCCTTCTCTGAACTACCTCCAGTATGTGTTTTATGCACAAGTACCCAGTCTTTTGTGTTGCAGCTTTCCTCCATTTAAATAATACTCTGTATAAGTTTCACCATCTGCCATGGTGAGATTCAAACCCAGATCCATATGATATTCGCCTGAGATCCTAGATTATTATTCCAGTGACATTACTACTGTATCAATTCTACTTCCCTGTTGCTTGTTATTCTTCAATAAACTCTGATAAGTTAGTCAAATGTAATTTCCAGTTTTCAAAACTATGTTCATTAGCTCTTTGCATTTTAAGTTGGAGTGTTCTACTATACCCTTCTAAATAAAAGATTCTGGCATTTTCTTATTTTGGTGATCTTTTGAGACCCATAACAGAATTCATTTGGCTGATTCAAACTGTTGGGTCTGTCTGTCATGGGTTTGCTATTTGAATGCTGCTGGTAGGCTGCAAAGAGATAGCTGACTGATGACAAAGGAAGAAGTTTGAAGGCCATCCACTAGTGCCAGGAGAAACTTAAGAACTGCAAGTTAGGTTGTTGGGGACTGGCTGAAGAAAGAATAGTCTGTGGATTTCATGGCTGGGGAAGAGAGCACAAGGAAATTCAATTCATAGGTCAGATTTCCTTAACTGTTATGTTTTGACCCTGCATATTAGAAACTTTCCTCTTAAAAGTTTGGTTTAAAACCATTTTTTGCAAACAAACAAGTTGGGAGCTGGAATCGGGCAATCAGATCCTTCTGCCTGCACTGCTGTTCCAGTAAGTTCATGGCTGATCTGTTTACTCCATTGATTTTTCTAACCTCATTGCTTATGAAGAATATATCTATGCCTCAAAGATATTCAAAGACTCTGTTTCCACCACCTTTTGAGGAGAAAAGTTCCAAAGATACGGAACCCTTTCTGCTGCTCTTAGTTTAAAAATATGAGTCAACCATTTAAGACAAATGACCTTGGTTCTAGATTCTCCCACAAGATAAAATATACTTTCCACCTACACCCTGAAAACACCGAAGGATCTTGTATGTATCTTTGCTTACTACTCTTCAGCTCTAATGTCGAAAAGTCTACGAGGTAAAAACAATGACTGCCTGATGAAGGGCTTTTGCCCGAAACGTCGATTTTGCTTGTCCTCGGATGCTGCCTGAATTGCTGTGCTCTTCCAGCACCACTGATCCAGAATGTCGAAAAGTCTAGCCTATCCAACCTTTCTCGGTAAACCCTGGTAAACCTGCTCAACTATTTCCACACTTTTTACATATCACGCGGCAAGTACAGGTGTGAGCTCACGAGTGCTCTGTATAACTGAAGCATTACCTCCTGTTTGTTTTTGCTTCTCCTTTAATAAACGGTAATATTCTGTTAGGTTTCCTAATTACTCATTGTACCTGCATACGAAACTTGAACTCTCATCCTTTTGAAATATCTGTAGAATCGTGCACCCAATGTTTTTGATATTTCTAGTTAGTTTTCTCTTATGCTTTGATTGTTCCTTCTTTCAATCTTTTAGTCCATTTTTAAAAATATTCTGACCTGCTGTCCATCTTTGTGCAAATATTTGCATTTCTTTATGTTTGATATTATCTTTAATTTTATTAATTGTAAGAGCTACTCACGCTTAGAATTGTTCTTTCTTACTCATTGGAATGTATCCATTTTATGTATTCTGAAATATCCCCTTAAATGTGTGCCACTGAATCTCTGTTGATCCTTCCATGAACCTAATTTACTAATTCACTTTAGCTAGCTCTGCATTCGTGACTCCATAAGTGTCCTCTCTTTTAAGGGTTGAAATACTAGTCTTGGACCCACTATTTTCTCCACCAAACTGGATGCAAATTCTGATCATATTAGGCGATTGGTTCCTGCTGCTGGTGTTGTGAAATCCAAAATTTTTAACCTTCCTCAGGCTCAAACTGAAATTGCAAAATGGCAGATTATCTTTACAGTGTTTCTCTCCTTAGCATTTATTAAGAATACAAAAATTTAGTGCAGTTAAAATGCAAGAAGCAGATAGGATAATGTCAGATAGCCAGGAAGGAAATCAAGCCAAGTGTGCTGGGAATGGAACCGATCCAGACAGAACTAAATAGAATCCAATAATGAAGGACGTGGCTATGCCACTTAAAATAAAATTCCAAAAAGGAGTGATGAATCTAATGTTTTGTATCTATTGAAATTTGGATTGAGGATAAATACATTCTAATGAGAGAGTACAACCACTCTTTCTCATATGAAGCAAACAGGTATTTTGTTCTTCAGGAACCACCTTTGTTGCCCTGACAGATTTCTGGGAATTGTTTAACAATAACGTAGGGAGCAGACATTACATTCTTTTTTTTCTTTTTCACTTGCTACTCATTGGTGAGATGTTGGACATTCATGATGCCTCCAATGGCAACATGATTAAGGTCAGTAATTCCAGGGAATGCCTCTACGGGTATTAAATCTGCATCTTACTTTTGCGCATTGCAGTAGACATTTATTTTCTCTTCAGGAGCTTAGTCATTAAGTGGACTAGTAAGGACAAAAAATGTTTTTAGTTATACTATAGCCAGATAGCCAGGAAGGAAATCATACCAAGTGTGCTGGGAATGGAACCGATCCAGACAGAACTTAATAGAATCCAAAAATGAAGGACATGGCTATGCCACTTAAAATAAAATTCCAAAAAGGAGTGATGAATCTAATGTTTTGTATCTATTGAAATTTGGATTGAGGATAAATATATTCTAATGAGAGAGTACAACCACTCTTTCTCATATGAAGCAAACAGGTATTTTGTTCTTCAGGAACCACCTTTGTTGCCCTGACAGACTTCTGGGAATTATTTAACAATAACGTAGGGAGCAGACATTACATTCTTTTTCTTCTTTTTCCCTTACTACTCATTGGTGAGATGTTGGACATTCATGATGCCTCCAATTACAACATGACTAAGGTCAGTAATTCCTGGGAATGCCTCTATTGGTATTATAATCTGCATCTTACTTTTGCGCATTGCAGTAGACATTTACTTTCACTTCAGGAGCTTAGTCATTAAGTGGACCAGTAAGGACAAAAAATGTTTTTAGTTATACTGTGTTTACTCTGATAACTATTTGAACTTAAAACATTTAAATTGGTATCCTTATTTCAAATCTGTAAAATATTTGGCAAATAATAGATCAAAAGCAGAAGGTTGAGAAAATAGTGAATCATAATTGCAAAAGAATTTAATACTTTCGAAGAACAGTTAAATTATGTCTTTTTCGGTGCTCTGCACCCTCTAGCTATTTTTGAAGATTTGTCCACCTTCCTTCTCTGGGGTTGTTTATGTTTCTTTCCCTCTTACAACACATCATTATTCACAAAGTACTCAATAGTATCAATCCAAATCAATACCACATCCTGCTTGAGGCTTGCATTTCTGCTGCCTCTGTAATGGCTGCTGCTGCCACTATCAGGAGTAAAATGACCTGTTAGCCATTATATTTGAAAATAGATGAAATCGTAAATTGCAAAACAATCATTTGTAATTCTTGTAAAGATGCTTTTACTTTTGATGCATTTATATACACACATTTACCAGCTGCTTCATTGACCTGTTACCTTAGAATATTTGAGCACCACCAATGCCCAGAACTCTCTCTGGTACTGTGTGTAAAATTGTTTCAGGCTGGAAATTCTGGTCTGATTTTGATCATACATTCCTTCTACAAGGTTTTAAAATCTGAGTTTGGTATCAACTCATCACTAATCCCTGATCTACATAATCTCTTTATCCCTTGAGTCTTGCTATTGGCCTACATTATGTATAGTGGCACTACCCATTAAAAAACACAGTTTCTCAATTCTAGTGTTTCCAGTTATTATGCTTCATTCCACTGTATCTGTCTGCCTTGTTAAAAACCATTTGAATATCATAAGCTTTATAATATTTACACTGATTCCAATGATGTATTTCAATCAATTTAGGAAGGTTACCATCCAGCATATTACATTTCAGATGAGCAAATGTATTAAAATGAAGAATCCTGACTTTACTGTGAAAATAACTAACTGCATTCATTACTGTTTATTTGCAAATGGTACAGAAATTCCCAGCCAGCACCAATCTATACTTAAAGCTGTAATATTGCACCATAAGCTTCCTGAAAATGGGATCTCTTGTTCTCATTATCTATTCAAATTTAACAACAGTGTGAATGAAGTTCCTGTATGCATTTCGTAGATATAGACTAAAGTCACCCAGAAAATATTGGATTTGTCCATTTCTAATATTAATTTATATTGTCTTAATTTGATTAGATTACTTACAGTGTGGAAACAGGCCCTTCGGCCCAACAAGTCCACACCGACCCGCCGAAGCGCAACCCACCCATACTCCTACATTTACCCCTTACCTAACACTACGGGCAATTTAGCATGGCCAATTCACCTGACCTGCACATCTTTGGACTGTGGGAGGAAACCGGAGCACCCGGAGGAAACCCACGCAGACACGGGGAGAATGTGCAAACTCCACACAGTCAGTCGCCTGAGGCGGGAATTGAACCCGGTCTCTGGTGCTGTGAGGCAGCAGTGCTAACCACTGTGCCCCTTGCCACCCACGCTTAATACATCTTTTAATCTCTTTCACAATCCAATATTTTCTCCATTTTATTTTGCTATATCTACCTGATTTGACTTGAATATTTCAACAGTGCTGTTCCTTAATATTCTTGGTAAAGGTATATAGTTGTTTACAAAGGCTGTAGATACCCTGTTAAAAAAGAGCCATGATTTAGAACAAAAGGTAAGAAATAGAAGCAGGCACAGGCAACATGGTCTCTTGAGCTAGCTTTGCCATTCAAGAAAATCTCCTTATGGTACTTACTTCACTTTCTTGCCTGCTTTCCATAGTCCTCATTTTCTAGTTCTAGGCTCTACCATGAGAGGAAACATCGCCTCTGCAACTACGCAGTCATGCCCCCTTAAGATATTTTGTTGCATTCTAAAACCCAGTAAGTACAGGCACAACATTTTATCATAAACAACCCCTACATCCCAGGAATCAACCTAGTATATCTTCTCTGAACTGTCTCCAATACAAAAATATGCTTGATGTGCTTGACTACAGTCCTATGAGTACAGGAGTTGGGAGGTTGTGTTGAAATTGTACAGGACATTGCTGAGGCCTTATCTGGAGTACAATGTCCAGTTCTGATTGCCCAGTTATAGGAAGCATATTATCAATATGGAGAGATTTACCAGGATGTTGCTGGGTATAGAAGGTTTGAGTTAGAAAGAAAGGCTGATTAGGCTGAGATTTTTTTCACTCGAGCATAGGAGATTGAGAGGCGATTTAATAGAAGTTTATAAAATAATGAGAGTATAGAGAGAGTTAATGGTGGTTGCCTTTTTCTTAGGATGGGGATTTCAAGGTGAGGGGGCACATTTTTAAGGTGAGATGAGAGAGATTTATAAAAGACATAAGAAATTTACTTTATACAGAGGATGTTTTGTTTGTGGAGTGAATGTCCAGAGAAAGTGGTGGATGCGGGTACAAATACAATGTTTAAAAGACATTTGGACAGATACTTGAATCGGAAAGGTTTGGAGGGATATGGGCCAGGAACTGGCAGGTGGGACTCGTTTAGTTGTGGATTATGTTTGGCATGGTCTGGTTGGACCGAACGGTCTGTTTCCATGCTGTATGAGTGTATGACTCTATAATTTTAAATAAGGAGTGTAAAACTGTACACCATACACTTGCTGTGGTGTTACCAAATTCCATGTACAATTATGAGAAGACTTCCCTGTTTTTATACTCCATTCTCATTGTAATAAATGCCAAATTTCTATTTAGCCTTCCTAATTACTTGCACCTACCTGCTAATGTTTTGTGGTTTCATGTAAAAGTACAAACTTCGCTATTGGAGCATTCTGCAGTGTCTCTCTATTCAAATAATATTCTGTACTCCTTTACTTCAGTCCACAGTGGACAACCTCATTGTATTATATTCCATCTGGTAATTTATTTACCACTCTCATCCCTTTGTACACACTTTGGCTGAAATTTTCCCTTTTTAAGACTAAGATTAGGGCAGATGCTTCCATTAACTCACCCCATCCCCTTCATCAAGTAAGCTTGTTGTATTGTGTTTCAGTAGCTTGTTAATAGCTGACCAGTGAGCTCTGTGGCCTATCTCAGCTTTTATCAGTGGCATTCCAGTTTGCCAGAAATGCTGGCCAATCAGAGGTCAGCACCTTCTGGGTCCTAAAGATAAACATTTGGTTAAGGCCTACTCTTCAGGCGATGCAATGGATTGAGGTGCTTTTTGTCTCTGACACCACCCTCAACCCTCCCTCTCCTGGCAACTTGTACTTCAGGAGTGTGGTTGGAGGCCACATTCATGTCCGCATGCGTTTTTTTGATGCTTCCTCTCCTCCCCCCAGCAGGCTAGTTTCCCTGGCTTCCCAATCATAAAACTAGTTGGTTTGCTTGCCCACTGGGAAGGAAGGTGCTTGAGGAAGTTGAGGCTTTTAAAGGCCTTAATTTCCAATGTCTCATAGTCCTCAATGGATCTACTTTCCCGCTTGGCAAGAAGGAGACTATCCTTCAAGGGCCAATGCACAAAATATTTCCCCTTATGGCTCCATCTTTCACAACCTCCTAGGAGGGGGATGTTATGCCTTATGTGCCCTCCTCTCAGCTAGCTTTCTTACATATTTTTGTATTAGCTGCAAATTTAGTTACAATACTTCCCTTTCTTTTATAACATAAAATATCAGATGTGTTGGACAAAAAGATCTTATAAGATCAGTTGAAGAGAGGTTGTTTGGTTCCTGTCTTGTCACATTATATATTTTACCACAGTATACTTAAAGTATATACATACCCATTCGATAAGTCTCATTGCACCAGATGCTAATCTCTGTTTGATCCACAACAAACTATTGAAGGAAACTGTCTTGAATAGACTGAATTCTTCCTCATGGCTACCTTTGCTAATTTTATTTTCCCAATCTATTTGAAGGTTAAAGTTATTTATAGCATCCTGTCTTTTTTATATGCCCTCGTCTTTGGGATTTATTTTCTGTCCTACAGAACAATATTGTTCAGGGCACCTATAGACTATTTCTACCAATGTTGTCTTCACCTTGTTATTTCTTTCTTCCATCCCATATGGAGTTCACATCATCAGATCCAAGATCATTTCTTGCTATCATCCTTACTCCATCTCGTACTAACAAAGATACCCCACCATGCTTCCCATCCTTGCCTGTCTTTTTGAAAAGTTACGTGCCCTGCAGATTTAGTTCCAATTTTGGATCTCCTTTTAAGCACACCTACATAACTGCTATGGGGATCATAGCCATTAAACTCTTTTTGTACAGTCAGTTCACTTATTTTGTTCTAAATACTATTTGCGTTTAAGTAAAGAGTCATTAATTTTGCCTTTGTGTTTTTTTCTCACCCTTTGACCCTATTTGTTTTTTTTTTAATGCTTGAGTACACTGACCCTTCTTCCTGTCCCACTCTGGCTATATTACAGACTAGTTACTCTGTGATGCTGGCATGTCCTTTTTGCTTTGTAAGCCAATATATTGTTCCTCTCAAACATTACCCTCTTCTAATTAATTTAAAACCCTCTCTATAGCCCTAGTTATTCAATTTGCCAGGGCACTGGTCCCAATATAGTTCAAGTGAAACCCTTGTACCTCTGTACTGTTGCCAGTGCTCCATGAACTGAAACCCATTCCTCCATTTCCAATCTTTAAGCCACACATTTAACTCCTTACCTTTATTTTCCCATGAGCCAGTTTGATCAGAAAAGTAATCCTAAATTTATTACCTTGAATGTTGTGCCTTTTAGTTCAGCTCCTAACTGAAAATCTTTGAGCACAACCTTTCTTCTTATCTTATCAATGTTGTTAGTATTAAGTGGGACGAGAACAACTAGATCCCTTCCCTCATACTCCAAGTTCCTCTCTAGCCCAGAGAAGATGTCCTTAAACCTAGCACCAGCAGGTAACGCAACTTTTCAGGCTCATGCTCATGGCTGTGGAGAACAGTATCTATCCCCTAATTATGCTGTTCCCTGCATTCTTATTTCCTCTGCCTACTTGAGTAGCTCCCTTTTCCACCGTGCAGAGGTCAGTTTTCTCTTTTTCCCTATAATCCCTACTCTCATTATTTAGTTTATAAATTGTTGGACAGTCGCAGAGACTGACACTCTCTTTTCTTCTGTCCGTTTTCCCTATTCCGGTGTCTCCTACAATCGCGCCCTCCTGTTCATGATCCCAGAACAAATTTAAAGTACCTTCACCTCCTGGAGCAAAGTGTCCAGGTAAATTTCCCGTTTCCTCACATGGCATAATGTCTGCAGTTCGTAGACCATCTCATGAACTCAGATCCAAAATTGCTAAAACTACAAACACTTGCCACAGGTGTGTTCATTGTGGATCCTCTTGGTGTCCAGCAGCTCCCACATGCTACAGCTGCAGCACATCATCCAACCTGCTATTTGTATCTTCATTTTATTTAAGGTATGAATTAAATTACTGTAGCGTCCCTTCTGTTTACACTGGAATAAGACAAGACGTGGCTCATTCATAAACTTCGAGAATATTGTCTTTTTGTTCTTACAGATCATTTGCTCAATTTTAATGTCGTTGGAATTTGTGTGGTGCAGTGTAAATATTCAGCCATCCTCAGTTTCAGTCCTCAATGGTTTTCAGCCAATAAATAATTAGTCATTTTTTGTCAGAAAGCTTGGCCTTTATAACAGATCAAACTAACTCT
Organism: Chiloscyllium plagiosum; assembly: GCF_037043375.1. Classification (NCBI taxonomy): domain Eukaryota; kingdom Metazoa; phylum Chordata; class Chondrichthyes; order Orectolobiformes; family Hemiscylliidae; genus Chiloscyllium; species Chiloscyllium plagiosum. Next base: position 19,721,975 of record NW_028270159.1, read on the forward strand.
CTCTTTGATTTAATTGGGCACAAGCTTCTCTTATTTTGGGAAAAAAAGACTTCTGAAATACTGCTTTCTTGCTATTAATTTGGATGTATCTACTTGTGTTTGGATCTAATGCACCAAAGAGCTAATAGGATAATTGTGGCAACTAAAGGTTCAAGATTAAGGAATTTGCAAAAGTACCTTTTAAAATCATTATTTGAATTACATGTGTAATAATAAGCTTTAACTGAAATGATTTTAGAGCAAATCAAGTTTCAACTAAAAATGAAAAAAAAATGAGTAGAAGGGAATAGGAGAAACTATATTTGATGTGACCTAAGAAAATCTTGTTACTTAACAAACCTTAAGTTTAAAATAAAGTACAGACTCTGGCCTGAAAAATCATTGTGTTAAAAAAAGACAGGCAGGCATGTCATTCAAATACGGTACCTTGTCTGCTAATTAGCAATAATTTCAGTATTATTCTCTTTTAATTGCTCTATACTTTTAACATTTATTTATGTATGGTGCAAGATATTTCTGTGTGCAAATTAAAACATTAATTCTTGAATTAGCAAATTTGTATTCTAGATGATCTCCATAAATTTGAAGAGAATTTGGCAATCAAGTGGAAAAACACAATGAATTCAATCAGTAAATTACTGATGAGATTTGTAGCTCAGTGTTGTGCAAGTGTCAGGGCAGATTGTAGAGCAGGTACAGCTACTGAATCATAAAGATAATTTACAAATCTTTTTTTTTCTACTTTTATTTAGAAATAACTTATACATAAGTACATATGAAAAGTTTCTTATTTTGTTCTGTGCAATTTTTCCAGTCATGAAAAAGAAACACAAAATACACTGGAATTTTACATCCCACTGAGCTAACATGCAGTTGCAAATAGCAAGCATTTTTTTTTAAACTCATGCAGGAAGAATATTTTTACATTTTTAAGCAATGAGAGGTCTAAAAACTCACAGACCATTATTATATTTTGGAAGGGAGAGCTTAGACAGTGCTCCTAGGTGGCAGCTGCACCTAACTTTAATGCGTTTGTTAGCATGTAGTTCTGAATCTTGGAATGTGCCAGTCTGCAACACTTGGTCGAGGACAACTCTTTATACTGGAAACCAGGTTTCAGGCAGCACAAACTGTTCACCAAGTTGTTGGTCTTCCGGGCACTGTCGATGTTTGTCTCAGTGTGCATTGCAGAGAAAAGCCTGTAGAGCATAGATTCCTGCATCACAGAGCTGCTTTGGATAAATCTCAAATTAAAAATGACAGCATTGCTCTCAGGTCTTCTTTGCAAAGGCACATTCTCGAAGGAGGTGTGCGACAACCTGTATGATCCCTCCAGAAAAGAAAACTACGTGGTGCAAATTAGTATCTCTGTCCTCTATAAATTCGCCAGTGTACAATGAGCATGTTTAAGTGATGAGAATTTCTGTATTTTTGCAAACATGCTAACTTTAAAAAGCCTTTTAAGTCATTCAGTGTAACCTGCAAAGGCTTTAAGCAATCTTAACATGGATATTTTTACAACTGATGCTGTAATTACCACATTACACAAATGCTTTCTGTATAAACATGTATGTTATGTCTGATCTTGCATTGAGAAATTGTATTGTAGAACAAATATGAAACAAAGCACAATTACTGAGTCCTTTTTAGAAAATCAGCAGTTGGCTCGCAGTATGTTGAAATTCTTCCCACTTCTGCCATTCTTGGAGCTTTGAAATTTGTATATTTATCTAATTCCATTAGTTTTCACAAGAAATTACAACATTTTCCAGAAAAGGTTTACATGGATTGCTGCATTTCCTGGTATCCAAGTGTATCATTTGAAACCAATTGGTGTGATTTGAACTGAGTCTTAATCACAGACAATCATAGTCCAGGAGTGAAGTGTTTGAAAGTTGTCACAATTTGTTAAATTTATGTATGTAGTCATATAGGCATCAAAGGCAGCTTTCGATAGGCTATGACATAACCAAATAATGAACAAAATCTTCCTATACATTTTCAAATTTTTTCCCAAGAATTTCACTCACCCTTCCATTTCAGTTGATATTCTATTCTATTATCTGTTCTCTCTCTGGCACCTTGATGTCATTTTCACCAGTGTAATCTAGAACATTACAACGCAGTACAGGCCCTTCTGCCCTCGATGTTGCGCTGACCTGTGGAACCAATCTGACACCCATCTAATCTACACTATTCCATTCTCGTCCATATGCCTATCCAATGACCTTAAAGTTGGAGAGTCTACTACTGTTGCAGGCAGTACATTCCATGACCCTAATACTCTTGAGTAACGAAACTACCTCTGACATCTGTTCTATATCTATCACCCCTCAATTTAAAGCTAATCATCCCATTCGAGAAAAAAAGCTCTCACCGTCCAACCTATCTAACCCTCTGATTATCTTATATGTCTCAATTATGTTGCCCCTCAACCTTCTTCTCTCCAACAAAAACAGCCTCAAGTCCCTCAAACTTTCCTCGTAAGACCTTCCCTCCATACTAGGCAACATCCTAGTAAATCTCCTCTGAACCCTTTGCAAAGCTTCCACGTTCTTCCTATAATGCAGTGACCAGTACTGTATGCAATACTCCAAATGTGGCCACACCAGAGTTTTGCACAGCTGCAGCATGATCTCATAGTTCTAAAAACTCAATTCCTCTACCAATAAAAGCTAACACACTATCTGCCTTCTTAACAACTGCATCGACCTATCTGCATTCCTGTTACTCCTTCCAAAATGAATCACATCACCCTTTTTCATATTAAACTCCATTGCCACCTCTCAGCCCAGCTTTGCAGCTAATCTGTCCCTCTGTAACCTGCAACATCCTTCGTCACTATCCACAGCTCTACCGACCTTAGTGTCATCTGCAAATTTACTAACCCATCCTTGTATCCTCTCAACCAAGTCATTTATATAAATGACAAACAATAGTGGACCCAAACAGATCTTTGTGGTACCTCACTAGTAACTGAGCTCCAGGATGAACATTTCCTATCAGCCACTAGAGGGCATAGGTTTAGGGTGAGAGGGGAAAGATGTAAAAGAGACATAAGGGGCAACTTTTTCACGCAGAGGGTGGTACGTGTATGGAATGAGCTGCCAGAGGAAGTGGTGGAGGCTGGCACAATTGCAACATTTAAGAGGCATTTGGATGGGTATATGAATAGGAAGGGTTTGGAGGGATATGGGCCAGGTGTTGGCAGGTGCGACTTTGTGTTTTGTGCAACAGCCTACTGTGGGGAAACTTATCAAATGCTTTACTGAAATCCATATACACCACATCAACTGCTTTTCCCTCATCCACCTTCTCAAAGAACTCAATAAGTTTGTGAGGCACGACCTACCCTTCACTAAACAACATTGACTATCCCTAATCAACTTATTCATCTCTAGATGATGATAAATCCTATCTTTTATAACCCTTTCCAACACTTTACCCATAACCGAAGTAAGGCTCACAGGTCTATAATTTCTAGGGTTGTCTCTACTCCCCTTCTTGAACATTTGCTATCCTGCAGTCTTATGGCACTATTCCTGTGGATAATAATGACATAAAGATCAAAACCAAAGGCTTGGCAATCTCCTCCCTGACTTCTCTGAGAATCCTCAGATAAATCCCATCTGACCTGGGCGATTTGTCTATTTTTATACTTTCCAGAATTGCTAACAACTCCTCCTTATGCGCCTCAATCCCATCTAGTCTAGTAGCCTGTATCTCAGTATTCTCCTCGACCACATTGTCTTTTTCTAGTGTGAATACTGAGGAAAAGTATTCGTTTAGCGCTTCCCCTATCTCCTTTGACTCCACACACTACTTCCCACTACAATGCTTTATTGGCCCTAATCTTACTCTAGGCAAAAGTGATGACTGCAGATGCTGGAGATCAGAGTCAAGATTAGAGTGGTGCTGGAAAGGGACAGCAGCATCCGAGGAGCAGGAAAATAGAGTATTCAGGTGACCAGCCTGTTTTGAACACACTAATTTTTTCAGGCTGGTGGTCTGCCATGAGGGAAGCTACCGCCTGTCCCAGCCCCTGCTTCTCCGTGCTCCCTTGATGCTCTTAGCTGAGAGTCCTGGGGATCCGAGCGTTTACTTTGACAAAACTTAGAGTGCTCAAAGCAGGCTGGTCGTCTGAATACTCAAGTTTTCTGTTCCTTGGATGCTGCCTGACCTGCTGTGCTTTTCTAGTACCACCCTAATCTTACTCTAGTTATTTTTCTTTCCTGATATAGCTATAGAAAGCCTTAGGGTTTTCCTTCAAGAGATTCAACTTCCTTAGTAAACCATGGCTCTCGCGCTCAACAACTTCTTCCCTGCCTGACCGGTACATACTTCAAGGACCCGCAGCTGATCCTTGAGTAAGCTCCACATTTCTATTGTGACCATCCCCTGCAGTTTCCTTCCCCATCCTATGCATCCTAACTCTTGCCTAATCGCATTGTAATTGCCTTTCCCCCAGTTATAACACTTGCCCTGTGGTATACACCTATCCCTTTCCATCACCAAAATAAACCTAACAGAATTGTGGTCACAATCACCAAATTGTGCTCACCTACCTCCAAATCTAACACCTGGCTGGGTTCATTACCCAGTATTAAATCTAATGTGGCCTCGCTCCTTGTTGGCCTGTCTACACATTGTGTCAAGAAACCCTCCTGCGCACATTGGACTAAAACTGACCCACCTAATTTATTTGAATTATAGTATTCCCAGTCAATATTTATCAGTTAAAGACCCCATAACCTCTGTGCTGACTCCACCAGGATGATTATCGCTGGCGGATAAACAATGGATGCTTCACCAGAAGAGTGGGGGGAGGGGGGGAAAGGATAGGAAATTAACAAATAATCAACAGTGTAACCGTGGCAATATTGGGAAAAATGTCTTAAAGTTGTTAGAAGTTGGAATGTTCTGCCTGGGAGTGTGGTGGAGGAAGATTCTATATGAGGTTTCAACAGAGCTGGAGAAACAATTGAAAGTGATGAGTTAAGAGGGATATGGAGATAGGGCTGGAAAATGGGAGTAACTGGGTAGCTCTTTTGGGAGAGCTGTCATGGGTCAAATGGCTTCTGTTGTGGAAGAATCACTCAATGCTCAATTAAAAAAAATACCAGGAGATGCAGAAAATCCTTCACGAAATTAAACTTTAATCTTGCAAAATCAAAGTTGTGGGAGCCAACAAAATGTCTTCCTGACTCCCCACTATCTCTTTGTTCTCCTGCAATTTATACGGTTGTTCCTTCCGCATTTATCTGATGGCATTAGCATACCCAATTATGCTGGCTTACTTTGCCTTTCTAAACTAATCATCACCTGCCACACTAGTTTCCTCCATCACACTTAACCTATCACATGACAATACCATGATCTTCAGCATTAGCTCATCTTCCAGTGATTAAACTAACCTATCTCAGTGCACTCCCGTTATCTGTTACTGGAGCCCTGTAACATGATCTCGGGCATGCATTCACTTCGTGTTCTAAGTGAACCATATAACTGCCAGAATAGCTTCCATATATTCCCCCCTTTGAGACCAACTGGTCTCGCACAGAAATAACATAAGGAGGCTGAACACCCAAAGGCCAAATTGATTGACAGAACCCCAAAAGCAGGCAATAACAATTTCCGAGGCCCAGACCTCAAAGATTCTCCTTCCACACCTGGAGTCACAGGCCAAAACCCCGTCCCACAATAACAGGAACAGGAAAAAAGACCCAAAGGACCCCACACAACCGAAAGGCACACATGCAACACATGAAAGTCAGGCATCTCCATCAGAATAAGGCTTCAGCACTACAGTAGACGTCAGATCACCGAAGCAGACCGGTGAGCCCGCAGCGGAAGAGGAGGCTGGGCCAGACTCCACTGGAACAACAGGGATCCATCGCTCAGCAAGACACTAAAAAAAGACTTAACAAGAGGAAGAGCACAGAAAAAGACAAAGGCAACAACAAGCAACACAAAACCTGCAACAATCCCAAATGTAGCGAATCAAGCCCCCAATCTGCACAGAACACCATCCAACCAGCCCAAGGCCTGCTGAGTCCACCACGCCACCCGACCAGTCGCATCCAATTGCTCACCCAATGCAGAGAGGGCATCAGCAGATTAATCAATAAATTGCTGCTGATCGTAACAGATATAATTAATTCACCCAACATTCATGCAAGTCCCAATGGTAGGGATAAGTGACTCCCAGCCTGCGGCAATCTCACTCCTGGCCCAAAACATATTGGGGACACCCCTTGGCTAACCAATACCAAGAAAGTGTTTTACCGGATCAGGGACATACTCCCATTTAGGATGGTGCAGAGTCGGTTATGATAGCCGCAGTGGCACTATCAAGCAAGGTGCGCCAATAGGCCCCTTCCTGTTACCAAACACTGGCTCCCTCAGTATTTCCTGTGTGTGGATAGCTGTTGCATGTATTACTTAAGTTCAAGTTCCAGTTGTTCCAAGCTAGGCGCATCATATGGACCCCTCTACTTGGGCACTGGCATGGTCTACCTGTAAGCATTTCATGCAGCGCCAAGTTAGTCATGCAGTTAGTTTGCATTAGTGGCAGCGGCAGCGCATCAACCCAATTAAGATTGGAGCTCGCACAAATCTTACTCAGCTTAGCTTTCAAAGTACCATTAATCCATTCCACCATAACCTGTGACTGGGAATGATACACACAGCCAAGCCTGTGCTTAATCTGCAAAGTCTTCAGCACCAATTTAACCACCATCTGGATAAAGGCAGACCCATTACCCAAACCGATCTCCGATGGTAGGCCAAACCATGAAATAATCGTTAAAAGCGTTACCACTATCTGCCCCTGAATCTTTCGATGGGGTCTCTTCTACCCATCTACTAAACCTATCAATGACCACCAACATCCCGATTTTCTCACTGTCTACATCGTCGATCACCAAATGCTTAAATGGTCCATCAGGTACAGGCATATGTCCTATAGGGGTCACTATCCCCTTTCTGACATTACTTTGAGAACAAACATCACATTGCGATAATATATAACTCACTGAACCCTGCAAGTAAGGTGACTAAAAGCCATCCATCTCTATTTACCTCAGCACTTGCCCTCTAGCACAGTGATCCAAACCATGTGCTGCCGAGGTGAGAATGGTCAACAAAGGGGTAGGTGCAACCCACAAACCTCCTTCTGTGCACCACAGGCCTTCCTAGTTATGCTTGCCCCCCACCCCCTCCTTTGTCCCTGCAACAGCTGCTTAGCTTAGGTCAAAGGAAGAGCCAAGTACAAAGAAAATTTACAGCCCAGGAATAGGCATTTCGGCCCTCCAAGCCCGAGCCGCTCCAAATCCACTGTCTAAACCTTCATACTTTTGTAGACCTCAATCAGGTCCCCCCTCAATCTCCTTTTTTCTAAATGAAAACAATCCTAACCTACTCAACCTCACTTCATAGCCAGCACCTGCCATACCAGGCAATATCCTCGTAAACCTTCTCTGCACTCTCTCCAAAGCGGTAATGTGGCAACCAGAACTGTACTCAGTATTCTAAATGCGGCTGAACTAATGTCTTGTACAATTTTAACTTGGCCTGCCAGCTCTTGTACTCAATAGCCTGTCCGATGAAGGCAAGAATACCAAATGCCTTCTTGACCACTCTATCCACCTGTGAGAAAACCTTCAGGGTACAACGGACCTGAACTCTCAGATCTCTCTGCTCATAAATATTTTCCAAGGCTCTTCCGCTTACAGTATAGTTCAATCTAGAATTGGACTTCCCAAAATGCATCACCTCAAGTTTGCATGGATTGAGCTTCATCTGCCACATCTCTGCCTAACTCTCCAGTCTATATTCTCCTGTATTCTTTGATAGTCCCCTATGCTTTCTATTACTTCGTATCATCTGCAAACTTGCTGATCAGACCAAAAGTACCCAGATCATTCATGTATATCACAAACAACAGTGGTCCCAGCACTGATCCATGTGGAACACACTGGTCACCTTTCTCCATCTTGAGAAACTCCCTTCAACTACGACTGTCTCCTGTTGCTCAACCAGTTCTTTATTCACCTAGCAAGAACACCCTGCAAACCATATGACTTCACTTTTTCCATTAGTTTACCATGGGGAACCTTATCAAATGCCTTACTAAAGTCCATGTATATGACATCTACAGCCCTTCCTTCATCTATCAACTTGGTTACTTCCTCAAAGAACTCCATTAAATTGGTAATGCACAATCTCCCTCGCACAAAACCGTGCTGTCGATCACTGATAAGCCACTCTTCTCCAAATATAAATAGATCTTATCCCTCAGTATCTTCTCCAGCAACTTTCCCACCACTGACATTAGGTTCACTGGTCTGTAGTTACCTGGAATATCCTTACTACCCTTCTTGTATAGGGGGACAACATGAGCAACCCTCCAGTCCTCTGGCAACTTACCTGTGATTAAGGATGCTACAAAGATATCTATCAGGGCCACTTTTAGCCCACTTGATTCCTTGTTAGAGGGTGCTCCCTGGACCGGCATATTATTCATCACAGTAGCTCCGATCAACCCTACCGTCACTGGCAACATTGTCTTGCTTTCTTTCGTTCTTTCTTTTTAAGTTCCTGAGCTGCAGCAGTGTCAACTTTCATTGCACCTTCTCCTATTGGTCAGCCAGCTCCTTTGTCTTTCCAGTATCTTTCGACCGCATGGACTACATGTTCTCTGAACTCCTGGCGGGCCATGGACGTCAGACCCACTACCTCCTTCAACTTAGATTTGACTTGAGGGGGCCTTACCTCAGCAATAGCAGTCCGAAACTTCATGGTCAACAGCTGACTACCTTCCACATCCTGTTCTGTTTCAAGCCTCCACCTTTTCAACTGGTTGTCCAAATAGGCTGCTGGGTTTTCAGTGTCTCCCAATGGATGCCTTCTCAAAACTACGGGATCAGTCTCAGGTAGGCAACAATCTAAGGGCCTGCCGTACCCTTTGTTTTATTCGATCAAACCCAGCACCATCAATCATCGGATTGTCCACCACCTTCCTCAGGTGGGCTCGGTCCATTACCGTTCTTAATGTCGAGAGTCCCACCACCTGTATTAGCAGTGCCTTCAAATCCCCCATAGCCAACAACCGTCCTGTGATTTCATCTTCAAAGGCTCTAATCCACTTTCCTACTCCACCATGTAAATTGGGCAACACATTTCTCAGCCTTTCCAGATCCTGGGTCCCCCAAAGAATGTATAACAGCTGTCTCCCCTCTTTTACAGACAAATGCAAACTTATTAAAATTACAGACTTATTAAAATTGCTACATTTTGATTCCTCACCAGATTCCAATTCTAATTTAACTTGTACTTCAGCATTCTCCCCTATGTTACTGCCATGTTACATGTCCTGCTTTTCGTTTCTTTATTTTAAACACATTCTGTTCTGGGTCAGTTGCATCCAAATCTAATTCCCCCATTATCTCTATTGTCCCCTTATCACAAGACAATGTATTACATTCTCCTCCCCCAAATGGGGGAGGGTTGCCCCAAGCCTTCCAACCTGGGAAATACAGATGTAGACCCCTGCTGGGCCTCCATACTGGAAGGCTCTTTATTCTGCACTAAGCACGTGGAGATGTTTTCATCCCAGCCTTTGTGCAGAGAAACCGCTCATCCTGCTCTCTAGCACCCCATGATTGCAATTGGTGCCTGAAAAATCATTCCCAAACCTCCCCTACAATTCCATACAGCCGTAAAATTTCCAACTCCTATTCCCTCTTCAATATTGTCTTGTCTGATTTACCCTTAGGTCAGTAATTCTTAATTAACCCTTTCATTTCGGTGCGCATATTTCTATCTTTCGGCCATTTAATAAATACTTGGTTCTTCTTTCATATTTTCCAGAAATTTTTACAAAACGGTGTCTTACTACTGGAAATTTCTTACTCAGTATCCCAATTACAGTCCCTTATCAATCTATCAGTTCCTAAACGTCCTCGATTGCAGCTAATTAATACAAACAACCTATTCTCATTCATTCATAGAGTCATAGAGATGTACAACATGGAAACAGACCCTTCGGTCCAACCCGTCCATACCGACCAGATATCCCAACCCAATGTAGTCCCACTGCCAGCACCCGGCCCATATCCCTCCAAACCCTTACTATTCATATACCCATCCAAATGCCTCTTAAATGTTGCAATTGTACCAGCCTCCACCACATCCTCTGGCAGCTCATTCCATACACGTACCACCCTCTGCATGAAAAAGTTGCCCCTTAGGTCTCTTTTATATCTTTCCCCTCTCACCCTAAACCTATGTCCTCTAGTTCTGGACTCCCCGACCCCAGGGAAAAGACTTTGTCTATTTACCCTATCCATGCCCCTCATAATCTTGTAAACCTCTATAAGGTCACCCCTCAGCCTCCGATGCTCCAGGGAAAACAGCCTCAGCCTGTTCAGCCTCTCCCTGTAGCTCAGATTCTCCAACCTGGCAACATTCTTGTAAATCTTTTCTGAACCCTTTCAAGTTTCACAACATCTTTCCGATAGGAAGGAGACCAGAATTGCACACAATATTTCAACAGTGGCCTAACCAATGTCCTGTACAGCCGCAACATGACCTCCCAACTCCTGTACTCAATACTCTGACCAATAAAGGAAAGCATACCAAATGCCTTCTTCACTATCCTATCTACCTGCGACTCCATTTCAAGGAGCTATGAACCTGCACTCCAAGGTCTCTTTGTTCAGCAACACTCCCTAGGACCTTACCATTAAGTGTATAAGTCCTGCTCAGATTTGCTTTCCCAAAATGCAGCACCTGGCATTTATCTGAATTAAACTTCATCTGCCACTTCTCAGCCCATTGGCCCATCTGGTCCAGATCCTGTTGTAATCTGAGGTAATCCTCTTTGCTGTCCATTACACCTCCAAGTTTGGTGTCATCTACAAACTTACTAACTGTACCACTTATGCTTGCATCCAAATCTTTTATGTAAATGACAAAAAGTAGAGGGCCCAGCACCGATCCTTGTGCCACTCCATTGGTCACAGGCCTCCAGTCTGAGAAACAACCCTCCACCACCACCCTCTGTCTTCTACCTTTGAGCCAGTTCTGTATCCAAATGGCTAGTTCTCCCTGTATTCCATGAGATCTAACCTTGCTAAGCAGTCTCCCATGGGGAACCTTGTCGAACGCCTTACTGAAGTCCATATAGATCACATCTACTGTTCTGCTCTCATCAATCTTCTTTGTTAATTTTTCAAAAAACTCAATCAAGTTTGTGAGACATGATTTCCCATGCACAAAACCATGTTGACTATCCCGAATCAGTCCTTGCCTTTCCAAATACATGTACATCCTGTCCCTCAGGATTCCCTCCAACAACTTTCCCACCACGGAGGTCAAGCTCACTGGTCTATAGTTCCCTGGCTTGTCTTTACCACCCTTCTTAAACAGTGGCACCACGTTAGCCAACCTCCAGTCTTCCGGCACCTCACCTGTGACTATCGATGATTCAAATATCTCAGCAAGAGGCCCAGCATTCACTTCTCTAGCTTCCCACAGAGTTCTCGGGTACACCTGATCAGGTCCCGGGGATTTATCCACCTTTAACCGTTTCAAGACATCCAGCACTTCCTCCTCTGTAATCTGGACATTTTGCAAGATGTCATCATCTATTTCCCTACAGTCTATATCTTCCATTTCCTTTTCCATAGTAAATACTGATGCAAAATATTCATTTAGTATCACCCCCATTTTCTGTGGCTCCACACAAAGGCCACCTTGCTGATCTTTGAGGGGCCCTATTCTCTCCCTAGTTACCCTTTTGTCCTTTGTAAAATCCCTTTGGATTCTCCTCAATTCTATTTGCCAAAGCTATCTCATGTCCCCATTCTGCCCTCCTGATTTCCCTCTTAAGTATACTCCTACTTTCTTTATACTCTAAGGATTCACTCGATCTATCCTGTCTATACCTTACATATGCTTCCTTCTTTTTCTTAACCAAACCCTCAATTTCTTTAGTCATCCAGCATTCCCTATACCTACCAGCCTTCCCTTTCACCCAGACAGGAATATACTTTCTCTGGATTCTTGTTATCTCATTTCTGAAGACTTCCCATTTTCCAGCCGTCCCTTTACCTGCGAACATCTGCCTCCAATCAGCTTTCAAAAGTTCTTGCCTATTACTGTCAAAATTGGCCTTTCTCCAATTTAGAACTTCAACTAAACCAGTCTAAACCAATTCAGTCTTAACCAATCTAGGAGTGCATCTGCAAATTGCACTAATTACTAACGGTTTCTTGAAAAATCTTCTCAAAAAATTCTTGAATTCTTATAGTGCACAATAAAATCAAAACACCCCCGGATCTCGAGCTCCAGGGAAACAAAACACAAACATTCAACCACCAAAAAAAATTATGCATACAAACCAGATCATAATGGTTAAACTATAAAATCTCTCTCTCTCACACAGACTCACACACGCAGAAACATTCTGCAAATTACAACTGCTCTCTCCCTTTCTCTCTTTCTGTATCTGTCTGTGTGTGTCTCTCTCTCTTTGTCTGTCTGTCTGTCTCTCTCTCTCTCTCTCTCTCTCTCTCTCTCTCAGAGCCTTGGTGCGAACAGCCATAACTCAATCTTTGTCAGCCAGAGCCTTACTTAAACAGACCCTTTGTTCATTTCCTATTATCCTACAGGCCTCATCTAAAACATTTACCCGTCTAGTAACACTATAACACTATGATTATTCTCTGCAATTTTACCTTTAATCATCCACTACCAATCTGCCAGCTTTCTAAACAGGTCTATCAGTGTTTCCAGTAAAACAATTTCCTCTTATTTATTCTGCCCAATTAGTTCAGGCCCTCATTTCCTGCGAGGCGGTATCTATAGGTACTTACATTCACCACGTGGAATTTTACTATCACAATGTGGACTTTTATTATCACATGGACTTTTTACTATCACCACATGGACTTTTTACTAATCTCTTTATTCTATACTACTCACCCCATACTACTCTGCGCAGTTTTCCTGAACAATCCTCTGCGTCTCCTCAAACTTTAATTTATCATCCACCTTCTAGTTCTTTGAATTGGAGACCCACCAGCAGCTTTCTTTGCGCTTCTGCATTCCCAAGGACCTCCCTTACCTGACAGATTACAGTCCGAATTAACAACAAAATGCTTATCTTTGTTGTGGGTGGCCAGCCCTTGAATGTCTACTACAGGGAAGTTCTTGGTTCAGCTGAAAAGTACATTGAAGCTGCAACTTCTTTTCAGAGGGAATGGTCTCTTTCCGATCCCATCCTCGTCGCCAAATTTGTTGTGGAAGAATCACCAATGCTCTATTTAAAAAATTACCAGGAAACGCAGAAAATCTTTCACGAAATTAAACTTTAATCTTGCAAAATCAAAGCTGCATGAGCCAGCAAAATGCCTCCCTGACTCCCCACAATCTCTTTGTTCTCCTGCAATTTATACAGTTATTCTTCCAGCGCTTATCTGATGACATAAGCCAGCATGATTGGGTATGCTAGCTTTGCCTTTCTAAACTAATCATCGTCTGCCACACTAGTTTCCTCCATCACACTTAACCTATCACATTACAATACCATGATCTTCAGCATTAGCTCATCTCCCAGTGATTTAACTAACCTATCACAGTGCACTACCATTATCTGTTACTGGAGCCCTGTAACATGATTCTGGGCATGCATTGCAACACTAAGTGAACCACATAACTGCCAGAATAACTTCCATACTTCCTTCTGTACTGTAAAATTCTATGATTCTGTCAGTCTTACTGTAATTGAATTTACAAAATTTTAAAGGAAAGCGAAAGTTAGCCACATAACAACTGATCTTTGGCAGTACGTTCCAAACATGTGAGGTCTACCTTCTCGCAGGCCAGGTGGCACGAAATGCATGTGAGCACCACTACCTGCAAGTTTCTTTCGATGCCACACAACATCCTGACATAGAATTATATTGCCATTCCTTCACTATCACTGTGTCAGAAACATGGGGTGAGGTGAGAGGGCACAGTGTTGGTTGGTGATGAGAATTCTGAGGAATTTGTGCAAGCTGGAGTGAGAAGTATTGAACTCCATGTCCCTATAGGATGTCTGACTTGTTAACTGTTACGTTCGAAAATACAGTCATATTCATTGTTTTCTGTAAAATTTTAAAAGAAACGAGCTCAATTTATAATTCACAAAAATCATCTTCCACGAAAATGTCATAAGACATGCAGTAGAAGCATGACATGGGGCAGGATGTTATTAATCAAATAAACTGTCATATTGTAGTAGAATACAGACAGCATCCATCTGCCCTTATGTCTAAAATTGAACAATTTGGAAAATGCTAAATTTAGTAATTATTCACAAAGGATGAAAAAGTTATAAGGTGTACTGCCTTGGATCACATCTCCTTGTTTCATAGTAGCCATCACAGGAACTGCAGAAATGGAGATCCTGTATGTGTCTTGTGTTGTCCCTTTCATCCATTGAAGGGAATAATTGAAATTGAAGGAGTAGTTAAATGTTTCATTAAAATAGGAGTGAAGTATGAAATAAAAGCTACAAAACTAGAAAGTTGACATGGTGTAGTTTACTGAGCACTTGTTACTGACCCAGGTTATTTCTGACTAAGAAGAACGATAGGTCGAGAGTGTGGTACTGGAAAAGCACAGCAGGTCAGGCAACATCCAAGGAGCAGGAAAATCAATGTTTCGGGAAAAAGCATATCATCAAGAATTTCCTGATGAAGGTCTTTTGCCCGAAACGTCAATTTTCCTGCTCATCGGATGCTGCCTGACCTGATGTGCTTTTCCAGCACCACACTCTCGACTCTAACCTTCAACATCTGCAGTCCTCACTTTCGCCTAAGAAGAAATGTATACCAATGTATTTAATTGGCCGTGGCACATTGCAAGTTTTGCAGCCTGCATGTTAAAAATAGAAAACTTGAGTTTCTCATCTCATATTTGAGTGGTGTATTCATCAAATGCTTGAAAACTGTACAAGTTAAACATCAGACAAAAGAAATAAAAAGCTCCCTCTGCTGGTTATTGAGACTTAGCAGGCAGTTAGAAGATGTAGCAGAACATAACCAACCCTATCTATATAAGAAATATAATTCTGAAAATAGAAGGGACCAATGAACAAATTCTCAGAATTCTTATTAGAATTCACCCTGGGTTGACCAATTAGAATAACAGAGTGGAAAGAAACGGTGAGGAGCTACTCCTCCAATCACAGGCTCTCACATGTTTTTTACTGATGTTCACTGGTGAACCTAGCAACCGAAATGAGAGAAGCAGCTATGATTGCAGAAGCACTAAGCAATTAGGTAAGCAAGTGTTGGCAATGAGGGAGTTGCTGTCAGAATATATTGCTGGGGACCAGCACCATGGGAGAATGGAGGGAAGGGGGGAGAGGTGGCGGGTGGATATGGCTGTAGATGGTGGTTGCCAAGGTGTAGTAGGAGATAGGGAGGCCAGAAGGACATGGTTGGCAAAACACCCAGGGCTACAAGAATAGTTATGGAGGCGGGAAGGTTGCAAGGCGGCCGGGACGGAAGATGAAGGCCACAAATGAACGTGGAATTTATAGTTTAACGCTACATGTGAATGGGGTAAATGCATTGGATGTTGTTATAAAGAGTACTCGTTAAACCATTTCAGTTTTGTAATATATGATAAAAATATGTGATCTCTCCAAGATAGGTGTAATTAGGGTGGTATCTTTTTGTATATGGAAATATATGTAAATTATTTTGAAAGAATACTTTTGGTACTAACTTATGTCTTTGATTTTCTGCCAATTTAAATACTGCTGTTGCTTAGGAAATGTGACTTTAAATCTAATACCAGGTTGATTATTTATTGAAGGTTTTGATGTGTTAGTCCAGTTCAGTTTACGTGAGCTCAGATGCCCTGTATATCAAAACGTATATAGATGGTAATATTGCCATGTGACTGCATCATCTAATAAGAGTCAATGAAAATGAGAAAGGGTGCCCCCCCCCCCCCCCCACTGCCCCCCCATCAGAAAAGTAACCATTGAGAAAATCTCAAGAGGAGCCCTGAAAACCAAATGTCTTGAATGATTAAAAAAAAGAGAAGTGTTATGTTATGTAATGACTTTACTTACAAATTTATTAAAGGAACTTGAAACATTTCTAGGATTTTCAAAATTTAGGATTTTGCGAATGGAATTATGAACACCAGTTATTTTAAAGTAACTGGCTTACATATTGTCATGACAAGAAGCTTGATACTTCAGTATTCCTTTACAACACAAAGAAGGAAATCAAATTTTGCAAAAAATTGCTTGAGAACGACAATGGAGACATCTTGAAAAATTGGATATTAAAATGATTTGTTTGTTTAAAAAGGAAAAGATATTAGAAATGAAAGACTATTTACAGCAATGAAAATCATTCTCCAAACTCTACAATTTGGTAATTTTCACTAGTTTTGAATTTGATTTATTTGATCTTAGGAGAAAGTAAAACAATTTTGTATAGTCATGGCAATAATTATCATAGTACATCACTTAATGAGTGTGTATTGGTAATCTTGAAAATATTTCTTATGTCAATGTACTATAAGTTAGGTAATTTATGTCGTATATTTTCATGATTAACTTTTAAAAATGTGGCTTAATCTCATGAAGGCAGAAGATCAGGCAGTGAGAGACATTAGTAATTATTTAATTTTTTGCATTAAGGTGAGCATTAAGTCTTTAATAGTGAGAGCCACCTTCTTTACTATCTAGATTGTAATTGTAAATAAACATAGTTGTGAAATTGTAATAGATACGATCAGAATGAGGGAGAATGCAAGTCTTTAATTTGAGTTAGTATTTATTTTTAATTTGATAATCCATAAATGTATAATTGCACGTGTGAAAAGACATGGATGGTTCTGATTATGCTGCTGTGTATTTCTTGTAAACGGATACAAAAGACAAAATGTTGACAGTTGTTTATGTCAAAATGTCTAATTAAGCGATTGAACAACATCTAAAGTTTTCTAGAAATTTAACAAATCTTTGTTAGACAAATGCAATCTTAGAAGCAGAGAACTAAAACAGGGAAAACATCTGTTCACTAGTGTTTTAAAAAATGTCGTGTTATCTTAAGGAAGACCATTAACTTTTGAAAAGAATGTAAAGCTCTTAGTTATTGACTGAAATAAATTATACCATAAGATTTTATACTTTCACTAAAAACCATTACTGCGTAAGAATTAGACAAAAAAAGTCCTACTTGTTTAATACTATATTTCATAAATCCTGAATAGTTAAGCCAATAAACCTCAACAGGTCTCTTACTGTTCTATATGATTCCATCCAAAGTACCCTTACACATTGAGATCCTGAGATTCATTCGCTTCTCCTACTGGAATCACCAAATATGAAACAATGGGCGGCACGGTGGCACAGTGGTTAGCACTGCTACCTCACAGCGCCAGAGACCCAGCTTCAATTTCCGCCTAAGGCAACTGTCTGTGTGGAGTTTGCACATTCTCCCTGTGTCTGCATGGGTTTCCTCCGGGTGCTCCGGTTTCATCCCACAGTCCAGAAATGTGCAGGGTAGGTGAATTGGCCATGCTAAATTGCCCGTAGTGTTAGGTGAAGGGGTAAATGTGGGGGAATGGGTCTGGGTGCATTGCTCTATGGAGGGTCGGTGTGGACTTGTTGGGCAGAAGGGCCTGTTTCCACACTGTAAGTAATCTAATCTAAGTAATCTAATCTAATCTAAAAATTTGCAGAATTTGCATTGATTTTTCATTAGTTATTTGGCCTTTCTGTGGTATGAAGTGTCATGGGGAACTTTCCATAAACTATCCTCCAATTTTCCCTCAAAACCTCATGACTCTGGACTTTTCAGCTCAGACTTGGATCTCACTCCATTTGTGCTTAGTATTTTAAAAATCAGGAACATCTTTGGATTTGTGGTTTCTGTTCCCTTTGTCCTAGCTATGGACAAGTACTGTTTTCTCCCAATTTGTTCTCCTGGCTCTGTAATAGTTCTTAGTCTCATTTCAGTTTTTCAGCTCTGAGCAGACTCTACCTCTGCTTTCCCTAAGCCCTAACTAAGCTGATTGCTGACTGGACTACTATCTATTCCTGTGAAAAATCACACATGAATAAATTTAAAAGAAAGGATGTCCCTTATTCTCTCAGTCTAATCTGGAACACTCTGCAATGCTCCAAATAAAAGTGTAAATTAATTATATTTTACCTTCGAAACAACTTGTTTATTCTGTGCCCCACATGACTAATTTATATCTCTAATGGAGTTAATGGCCTTCTTTGCAGACTTCCTGGTTCCACCAAGAAATTCAACATTTACAAGTTGCTTTTAACCTTTTTGATCTGGGAAGCCAACATGAATAATTGAAACTTTTCCAGTTTACCCTTCAACTTCAAATCATTATCAAAGATATCTTGAGACATACTGGGTGGTCAGACAGATCCAAAGTAGCCATTATAATCCTAGATGGGAGTACCACTTTTCAGCACACCAGCAACAACATAAAACTTTTTTGCATTTCAATTACACCAGATCTGATTGAAATCTATTTGCTTTGGAGTTGATTCCTAGTGTCTCAAGCTTCCGCTTCCATTTTCTTATTCAATCCCAACCTAAATGTCTTAACAACTAAATCATAGGAATCATGGAGTTGAACATTTTCATAGCACTTGGGTCATGCAGAGTGGGTGGTGGGAGGAGAAAAGGATGTAGGGGAGAGAAGTGTGAGGTGTATAGGTGACCTTCATCTGTACCTTAACCTAGACAATGGAATGTCTCTGATGTATTGGAAACCAATTGTAAAATCCTAGCTAGCTCACTAACAAGCATTTATTTAACAAAGCCCTTAATACTGGCTGTATCCAATGGGGAACGGCTGGGTGGACTTGCTGGATATTTAATAAAACCTGAGTGAATGCATTCAATGAGTGTGAACACATTGTCACCACGCAATGATGAACCCCTCTATTAATTAAACCAAACATCCAAAGAAGCTCACCTCGCTTCGTAATCCGTTAAAGTATGAGTGACTGAAAACTCCCAAATTATAGTATTTAAAGAAAATAATATCAATTTATTCTTTAACTCTAAAAGTGAACATTAAACAACAACTATTCATAACTCAAAGCCCCCCTTTCTGTTAATTGCATATTACCTGCCTCCAACTCTATAACAATATGTTGTTCCAATAAGACACTTATTAAAATTGCATCAACTTAATTTCACAACCACACAGTGGCTGTCGTCTTCGGTGTCTGTCTTTTTCCGGCTGAAGATCTCTGTGGGTCGTCGTCTTTTCTTTTACTGCGAATATGTTCCATATGAAAAGGCACTTTTTATAGAGAGTGTTTCTTAGTTTCTTGGATCTGTGTTGATGGCAGTTGCTCTGTCTCAAATTTTCAAAATGTCTGCATTTTTTATGTCGCCAATATCAGATTGTCTCATTGGTTTGATGTTCGCAAAACAATAAGTTCAAACTTGATTGGGTTTTAGTATCGTAGGGCATAATTTAAACTGGTTAAATTCAAATTGTTGTTAAAACAGCAACCAACTCAGGTAGCCATTTCACAGCCAAATTTTCAATTTTTCAGTACACTCTGAGACTGCTATCTAGTCATATCACATGTGCTTGTCGGCTCTTAGTTCAAAACAGCATTCACTCTCTCTTAAAGTTACAGTGCACACCTTCAACTTCATAACAAGATGTAAATTTTTTTTATACATACAGTAAATTGGAGAATGGCAATATCTAGATGTCAGGCCAGTCCGGTTTTTACAGCATTTGGTCTCCAATATAGAAAGCTGACCTCATTTAATTAATCTGTTCCCACATTCCTCCTTAGCTTCTCCTTCTACCACTATTCCTGAGAAATGACTGACCAGAGTTGGAAATCTTATTACAAACCCTTTTTAAAATTTCAAACATTCCTACCATAATACTGCATAGTCTGAATTGTTATAACTAACAGTTTTCTCAAGCCATTTCTAATATTTATATTTACTCTTACTGGTAGACAGCTTTGTAAATCTGTCTAAGGAGTATCCTTCCTATGTTATGCTGACTAAAGCGGCACTCATTAACTGAAATTTTAGTAAGGTTTTACCTTTTTGTATTTTATTCCACATCTTCCTTGATTAAGACCTTAAATTTTGATTTTTTTGCAATTTTTTCTCAACCTGATCATTCTATCTTTAATGTCCTTCAAACCTCTACCCTGAATTTCTCTGTACCGGTGACAATTTTTTAACTGATTTACGCCATCATGCTGCGATGAATATCTGAGTCCATGTTTTTACTTCATGGATGAAAAAAATACTGAGGGTGATTCATCCAAGGCTTTTCTCATGAGCTTTTACCAATCAACCTAAGATTGGTATAGGCACAAACCTCTTCATCAATTTGTGCAATCTTTACCTTGTACTTCTTGAGATCAGCAAATAATAGTCTTTCTCCTTTCTATTACTTGTTGCTCAGGAAAGACCATTTTCCACTGACTTCAGCTGGGTGATAATAAAAGCAATTTTCTCAGTAGTGATGGCTTTTCAGCCAAGTTACATTTTCAGCATTCTACTCCAAGAGTATAATAACTGACTTGTTATTCATCTCAGCCACAGAAACGGTAATGCAGACAGAAGACCAGGAAGGTTATCATAGTGGAAAAAACCTCTGAAGTACATATTAGTGAATTCTTCACAAATGGAACTAAGCATTTGCCATTTATCATTTATTAATTGCCATTAAACAAAACCACTGTTGTATATGTTAAGGCATCTTTAATTATGTTATTTATTAATCAGGCGGAAGCTGCTGAAGGTTTAGCTCACAAACAATCAGATGCAAACAATAGTTCTTGTCTGAAGAAGGTTGTCAGATTTTCCTTTGCACCTCATAATTGCTTCTTTTGGCAATCTGCGTATTATTTGCCAAGTTGCTACCTGATAATCCATCTTGTAAAATTCACATGTTAGTTTAGATTATGATTATTCACAAAGAAGACAGGCCATGGTGGGAAACTTGCTACAAGGACTATAATCATTCATGGGAACATGAATTCTCATGGCAGCAGCTGATGGGAATGGGCAATTAGCATGACCTGTAGCATCATCCACATTCCAAGAACAAATTTATATCATTAAAAATGTTGCATAGAAATTATTTGGTCTCTGATAACAATGTAGAGGAATATGATGTCCATCAATAACCTGTAATTCCACCATCAGTAAATTATACAAAGCTGATGGGGCAAACATGTGAGACCTCAGAATAGTAATCTAAATATAGCAGGGGCATAGAGAAAGGCCATACTTGTTTAAAGGCCTGTACCTGCATGCATTTAATGCAGTGAGCACGCTCTGTTAAGAGGCAAAAACAATATGTGGTTTGGAAAGGAACATGGATGCTGCGGAGTTCCTATGCATCTGCTGCTCTTGTTCTAGGTACAAGAAGATGTGAATGTTGTTGAAGGTGGTTTCATAAGTTGCTGTGGCGCACCTTGTATCTAGCGCTGCCATTGTGTGTTGGTGGCGGACAGCTCGGGTTGCTTTGCCCTGGATGATGTCAAGCTTCTTGAGTGTTGTTTAAATCTGCAGTCATCCAGGTGAGCAAGGAACATTCCATCACACTCCTGACTCATTCCTTGTGGAAGCAGTTATGAAATATGTGATGTGGATAGAGAGTAGCCATTTTACATGAATAAGTAGCAAAAAATATTTGTCTATCAAGAGAAAATAAAAAATGATTTGGGCCTTATTCATTTCAAAGTTGTTTCACTGAGGAGAATATTAAGGTGGCCCAACTATCGTCAGCTGTTTAATCTTTAGGTCAAAAGGGACGAGTTCACTGATGTTTGCATCATTTGAGATGACTTTAGGAACTGAAACAGTCCAAGTCTAATGCAGCAAGTCTTAGACAACATCCAGGTTTGGATAGAGTGGCAACTAACATTCATTCTACATGAATGCCAGGCAATGTCCATCTCCAGCAAGAATAAATGTAACCATTACCCCTTGAGGTTAAATGCCATCACCATTACTGAATCCCCCATAATGAACATCTTGAGGGTTACTGTTGACAAGGAACTGAACTGAACTGGATTTGCCATATGAATACTGAGCAGACACTAGGTCAGAGACTATGGATTATGTAGGGAGTAACTTATCTCCTGACACCCCAACTACAGATAAACCAAGTCAGGAGTATGAAGAAATACTCTCCACTTACCTGGATAAGTGCAGTTCCAACAACACTCGAAGAAACTTGATACTATCCAGAACAAATCCACTTACTTGATTGGCAGCGCAGCTACAAACGTTCAATTCCCCCACCTCTATAATGCTCAGTAGAAGCAAGATGTACTGCAGAAATTCACCAGTGTTCCTTAGACAGCATTTTGGAAACCCACAATCACAACCATCTAGACAGATGCAGCCAGCATGTACATGGGAACACCTCTATCTACAAGCCATTCATAAAATATAGAAAATAGGAGTAGGCCATTTGGCCCTTTGTAACTGCTGTGCCATTCATTATGATCATTGCTGATCCCCCCATGCAGCTCGAGCTTGTTATAGCTTTTTCTGCATATTCTTTGATCCTTTTAGCCCTAAATGCTATATCCACTCCTTTTGGAAATTTTGCAATATTTTGGCCTTAACTGTTTTCTGTGCGCTTTCATGGGCTCACCTTTCTCTGGATGGAGAAATTTTTCCTCAAAGTCCTAAATTGTTTACCCCGTATCCTTCGACTGTAACCCCTCCCTGGTCATCATCCTCAATTGAAAATATATCACTGTTGCATCAGCATTAAAAAATCAAAATCCTGAAACTCCCTCCCTAATGGCATTATGGATGCAGAGGTTCAAGAAGGTAACTCACCACCATCTTCACAAGGGTAACTAGAGATTGGCCACACATGCTGGCCCAGTCAGCAATGTCCACAGTCCAATAATTAACTTTTAAAAATTACATTTTGAAGACACTTGGGGATGAACAGTAAATATTGGCATGCCAGTGATAGTAAAATCCTATGAGGGTTAAGTTTTAGAGCTGCTCAAATTGCATTTTCCAAATGATGATGTTCCTCTGGACAGGCATTTACTTTTGTTGGAAGCTTGTTATAAAGAGTTTACTTCATTTAATTCATTCGTTATCTAACCTGAATTTCTAATTTCAAGAATTTGTTTTGTGGTCTGCAGGACAAAGTTTTTAAAAATGATTGAATTTGTAATAAACATAGCTTGTGGCATGTTAAAATGAAAGATGTGGCAATTACTCTTCAAATGAATTGGGAGCCTGATCATCATCTATTCATAATGCACTGCTTCTTTGGGAACTGTTTCTTCTTATGTAGTGTGACATTTATTCTTCATGCAAACATCGTGACTGATATTGCTCCTTCGTGCAAGATGGTGCTTGATTATATAGAAGTAAATTTATATACTGAATGTGTTTTAATTCTTAAAGTTTAATTACAAAATCACCAAACCACATTTTTTCTTTGTTTATTGGCTGTGCCTTTTCCTGAGGCAATATAATATTAGAATGTAAAGTTACTTCATGTTTTATTCATCCTATCCCTCTTTTACCTCAGAATATTCCTAGATATTGTACACTATACAAAACCCCAGAGGGTTTAGGGTAAGAGGGGAAAATTTTAAAAGGGATATAAGGAGCAACTTTTTCACAGAAGGTAATGCGCATATGGAATAAGCTGCCAGAGGAAGTGGTGGAGGCTGGTACAATTCCAACTTTTGAAAGGCATCTGGATGGGTATATGAATAGGAAACGTTTAGAGGGTTATGGGCTAAGTGCTGGCAAATGGGACTATATTAGTATAGGATATCTGGTCAGCATGGGCGAGTTGGACCAAAGGATCTGTTTCATACTGTACATTTCTATTACTCCATATGCAGGAAACATATTTCTGGCCAATTTAGGGAGAGTTGAAGGCCACTGGTGTCAATTATTAGGAAGCATACATGAACTCATTAAACTGGAAGTAAAAGTAAATGAAACATAGATATTAGTTCAAGAAAGAAAAATTACGAGCAACTACAACTGAGTTGTGTTACAAACAGTAATGATGAGCATAGTTCACTCTCAACCTTGTGATTCAGGAATTAACTAGTTTCTATTTTTGTTAGATTACAAATCCTATCAGCTGCAAAAAAATTTACAAATATTTCAGCTGGATTCCTGATGGTGGCAGTGATGGAATAGGAAGCTGAGATCTTGGTCAATTCTAAAGTTACTTACTACAAATTTTACATTTAATTTTTTCTTGCAGATGTAAGTGTCATGCCATTTCCAAAAAAGCTGGAGCTTCTATGAGCATAATTGATCATGCCCCATATGAAATAGAATAGAGATGCTTTTTAACTGGCAAGCGTGTAATTTGTACAGTAATGCTATTAGTTAATAGTTAATATTTGAATATTTGCATTGGAAGAGACAAGTGACTGTGTAATTTAAAACTTTACTCTTTATTTCTGAGCTCAGTGCTTTGATGTTAAAATTCCAACTGAATTGGGACAAGCTTTGGCAAGTCACTCCACCAGCTGAGCAATATCTATGACTGGCGTCAGAAGCAGTTCCCAAGCCGATGTGACTAGCTTGGCCTTAAAAAGCACTCTAGAGAATAGAATAGAATTCCTACAGTGTGGAACTAGGCCATTAGGCCCAACAAGTCCATACTGACCCTCCGAAGGGTAACCCACCCAAACCCATTACCCAACTTTAACTCTACATTTCCCCTGACTAATGCACCTGAACACATGCCTGACCACTATGGGCAATTTAGCATGGCAATTCACAATACCTGCACATCTTTGGACTGTGGGAGGAAGCCGGTCAGGAGAGGGGCAGACAATTGGGAAGGAGTTGAATGGTCTTACTGTGGAGCTGGGAGGAGCACTACTGAACCATCTGGGATCACTTTAAGTAACAAATTCATTGGTGAGAAATTTCTACCATGTGGCCAATTTCCAATATTGGCATATCAAAAATATACCATTTAAAATATATATTCAGACTTTTGTGACTGGTATGAAGCTTCAGCAACTATTCTGTTGGTGAAAGCAGGATTAGAAGAGCAGTGAGTTTGGGAGAAACAGAGTTGCTCCTGCAATCACATATTCTGTCTCTCTCACGCTTGTTGCCTTGTTCTTCCAATCACATGTTCCCATCTACTCTAGCTGGTCTTCCAGAATCAGAATTTGATTATGTCTGGAGGAACAGCAAGAATGGGAGTGAAGGAATCTGAATGCAAGAGCTGGGACAGTTATTCTGGCTGATCAAGTGGCAGAAATGCAGGAGGATTTGGGCTGTACTGTCAACAATTATTCAACGTTTACTGGGAGGCCGAGAAAACGAAGCAGAAAGTGAAAGAAAGAAAAGGGAGTCTTAGCAATAACAAGGTCACAGCTATAACAAGGGGATCCATGACTCCTGGGAAAACTTGGTCACAATTTGGTCCTTTTACTTTCTAATGATATTGCATTAAACTACTGATAGGTTATTTGATGTATTGAATGATTGGGCTCGACATCACCCAGCTAAAAGCTTGTCAATGGCTTCTCGAGGTCAGTTAGGGATAGGTAATAAATGCCAGCTTTACCAGTGATGCCCACACCTCAAGAACAAACATAAAAAATATCTTTGGGGGTGCATATTTAGTGAGGAAGAGGAGTATTTATTTCCATCTCTCCTCCTTACTGACTCGTAAAATCCCACTCTCCTCCATTGACCTGAAGATGTCTTATAGTGTTTACACCGTCATTAATGCATAGTTATTTTAGATGACTTGGTCTATCATTCCCACATTTCTCCTACCTTCTGCTTCCCCTTTTGCCCCCTTCCTCGTTTCGTCTACTTCTTTCAGGTTTCATTGATACTTCAGAGGAATCTATATTCTGTTCCTGAAAGTCACCCTCCTGTTCAGCCGACAGAGTTGCCTTTCCCATGGTTGACTTAATAACAAATTAATATGACCTCATGATACTTCATGGGGCTCAGAACTAATGCTGAGGACTCCTAGGGTAACTTCTTCCTGACTGCATCCCATTATGCTGCAACTTTTGGCAGGTCTGTTCTACTGGTGAAACAAGACATACCCAGTGATGCTGACGTTCTATCTGGGACATTTGTCTATGAAATATAATTCTGTATTTCCTTTGTCATTTTCTACATCATTTGATAATTTGTGCAAAATTCAGTGTAAAAGTATTGCATATTTTTGGTAAATGATTACTTTGTTGATATCAAGCCCTAGTATGAGACTATTAGTCCAGGTACCCAGGCCCTTTTCAGTCGACCTGGATTTGAATCCTGCATGACAGATGGTAGAATTTGATTTCAAAAGAAATTCCAGAATTAACAGTCTAAAGATGCCTTTTGGAATACTGTGTTCAATTCTAATCTCCCAGCTACAGGAAAGATGTTGTGAAACTTGAAAGGGTTCAGAAAAGATTTCCAAGGATGTTACCAGGTTTGAGCTATAGGGAGAGGCTGAATAGCTTGATACTATTTTCCCTGGAGTGGCTGAGGGGTGACCTTATCGAAGTTTATAAATTCATGGGAAGCATGGATAAGGTGAATAGTCAAGGTCTTTTCCCTAGGATACGGGAGTCCAAAACTAGAAGGCTTAGGTTTAAGGTGAAAGAGAAAAGACTTAAAATGGTCCTAAGGGGCACCGTTTTCATGCAAAGGGCAGTACACTTAATGGAATGAACTGCCAGGGGAATTGATGGAGGCTGGTACAATTAGCAACATTTAAAAGGCATCTGGACAGGTACATGAATAGGAACGGTTAAGAGAGATATGGGCCAAATGCTGGCGAATGGGACGAGTTTAATTTAGGATAATAGGGTCTGTTTCCATGCTGTACATTTCCATGACTCTGTGACCATAAAACCATTGTTTGTCAGGAAAAACCCATCTAGTTCAGTAATGTCCTTTAGGAAATTAAACTGCCATCCTTACTTGGTCTGGCATACATGTGACTCTAGATCCACAGCATTTGAGACTGAAAGAACTGTGGGTGCTGTCAATCAGAAACAAAACAGAAGTTGCTGGAAAAGCTAAACAGGTTTGGCAGCATTTGTGAAGAGAAATCCGAATTAATGTTTTGGGTCCATGACCCTTCCTCAGTTTTACCAGACCTGCTGAGCTTTTCCAGCAGATTCTATTTTGCCACAGCAGTTAAAGAGGATAATGAATACAGGCCTTGCCAGTGATACTCATGTCTTGTGAATGAATAAAAAAGGATCTTAAGAAGGTTTTCCCATTGTTGCTATTTTTTGCTGACTCTTGTCTGAAGGATTGTGAAAATTGTAGATCAGTTACATTGTGAAGTTTTGGTGCTCAATTACAATGTGACTAATGATGAGATGAGACCCCCAAACTTTGACACCTTTCTGAGAAACCCTGTTAAGGATCCTGTGTGAGGGCTGATCAGCTGAAATAGCTATTCTCCATGAAAAGCTTTCAGAAGACGTCCTCTCCAAATCCTGAACAAACTATGTCTGAAAAGATCTGACAGACAACCATCTATGTCTAGTGACCAACTAGATATGCAAGGATGCCAGGTGGAAATCATCTAGATTGTTTTGTATCTTATCCTTTTATTCCCTGTGAATTAACAATTATTTGGCCAAAGGCTTTTTTGCCAAAATTAATGTTTGTAGGGAAGATTCCTTTACTTTTCCTTTAATTGGTGTATATGTTCAGAAGGGTAAATATTTATACCTTAATATTTCAAACAGTGTTAATTAACTTTGAATCTGTGTTGAATTAGACTTGTATTCATACTCAATCAACAATTTGTGGTTTTATTAAAGAAACCAGGTTGATGCATCTTTTTTGTTCTGAATCTAATGTTATTAAAGTGTATAATTGGCCAAGTTGGTAGCTGGATAAAGCATTTAAATATATGTTGTGACCAATGGAATAGTGGGACTAGAGGGAGAGACAATGCACTCCTCTAACCTTGATGTAATAGGGTGGTTGCCTGCCATTCCTTTCTATTATACCCCTCATTTGGATGTAATTTAAGATCTCTTAAATCAACTTTTCATTTGTAAGCGAAAATAATTTCTGTTTTCTAATGAGACTAATACAACTGAGCTTAATAATACCATCAACGACTGACCACTGCACGACCTTTCCAAATGTGAATGCAGAGACCAATTATAGTGCTGTCCTCACTAATTTAGCACAGACCAAACCTGGAAACCATTTACTTCTAGAATTGTTGAGTTTAGGTTTGATACAGTGTGGAAACAGACCATTTGGCCTAACAATGCCACACCAACTCTCTGAAGAGTAACCCACCCAGACCTTTTTCCCTCTGACTAATGCACCTAACACTCTGGGCAATTTAGCATGGCCAATTCACCTGACCTGCACATCTTGGACTGTGGGAGGAAACCCACATAGACATGGGGAGAATATCCAAATGCCACACACATTCGCCCGAGGTTGGAATTGAACCTTGGTCCCTGGCACTGTGAGGCAGCAGTGCTAACTACCGAGCCACCATACCACGGTATAAAGTTGAGAAAGTTTATACTAAGTAATTTTTTTTAGGTTTTCATTACCATTCTTTGGCAGTAATCTTTGAGTACGTGCTGACAGTGACAAACTTCTGTTGTCATCAGTGTACATCAGAAGAATGTACAGTACCATAGGTAATTTTAATCAATTGAAATCAATGGATTAAAAATTGTGGATCTTTTTAATAAAAAAACATTTTGTGAGAAATAGTTTTTTTCGATAATGATCTGCTTGTTTATCTCAGAAAATAGGCAATGAGAATTTTAAGAAAGCTAGGAAATTATTTTATAAATTCATAACAATCCCATTTATGATTTTGCGGTGAAGACACCACTTCACAATCAAAATCAGCAGGCTAGTGTCAGTTTAGATTTTGACATCTCTGCATTTGAAGCTTATGGGCTCAAAATCCTTTACAAAGCTAATCCAGGGGGTGGTACTTTATTGTAGCATTCAGTATGTTCTGACTGTGTTAGGATAATTCTTTTCAATGACTGTGGCTGCATCTGCCTATGCATGTGGATAACAACAATTCCATGGCGTTATCTCAAAATGTACAGGGGTCTCGACCATGCAACATTTATACTGCAACTAATATTACCACTAATACAGAATAATAGGTCCTTTTATTTCATTGGTGTCTGTGTGACAATATGTCTTATTTGTTATTAAGATGTGGATGATGCTCAAAAACAGTTTTTATTGGCCATTACAAAATCAGCGCAGAGCAAGGAGGACTCAGCAATTTTAAATTATGACACAAAGCATCAGAGACTTTATTGTAAATGCTGCACAGTAAGAGGAGGTCCAGGCAAGTTTAGAGGAGCTAGTTTAATTTATGGCTCCAGACAGGACTGACCACATCTTAAGAAAGTTCCAAATGTGATGTTGTGGGAAAACAGGTAATTGATTGGTGATTAGTTTTGACGGTTTATCTTTAAAAACTCATTTATTAGTAATTGTAAGGCTTTACAAGTAATAACAAGATTTACTTGCAGTAGGGAAGCTTATTAGAAGTAGTTGTATTTTAATATATAATAAAGGAGCAGATGATTTGTTAAGGGTGTAGCATGTGAGTGCTGATGGACTGCCTGATGAAGCTTCCTGGCTCCTGAGAAGATGACAGGACTGGGTGAGAAAAATTGCATACATGGAAGCGAGGGAATCTGTAGTGACAGCAGCCCATTTTATTCTTGTAGAATTTGGATAAGCAGTCTTGATGCTCCTAACTCCACAAAAGTAATTTTAGCAGTTAAGTTTCTGGATCATTAAAATTGTTTTGAGAGATTTTACTGTTTTACTGAGTGTAGCATCCAAAGAAGTATAGCGATAAAGCATGGTTCTGTGATTTATTTAAGCAAAACTTGAAACTGTTACCTTTTAAAAAACCTGAAAATTGATGAAATAAATGTAGCATAGAATGTATCCTTTGACATTTTGTGTGAAAACAGTGGATGTGAATTTGGATGATTTGTGCCACTCTGTTAGCAAATACATGAATGACATCTCATTTATAACCATTTCCTAATTTTATCACAGTGCATT
This sequence comes from Chiloscyllium plagiosum, assembly GCF_037043375.1. Taxonomy (NCBI): domain Eukaryota; kingdom Metazoa; phylum Chordata; class Chondrichthyes; order Orectolobiformes; family Hemiscylliidae; genus Chiloscyllium; species Chiloscyllium plagiosum. The sequence continues at coordinate 19,752,094 of NW_028270159.1, forward strand.
TGCATAAAATTAGTAACCAACAAGTTAAAAATATGTTTTTAATAGCACAACAATGTTAATCACTGATAATCAACCGACCTTGCTGTGGAAGTGAAGAATGATAAATTCTGAATCCTGTTTTTTCATATTGTAAATTGTTTGAAGAAGTTTTAAAAATCGCATATTTCATATTTCTACAAAAGGTTTCTTTCAATTCTTTAATCAACTCTATCTTTCCTTTTCTATTTCTCTTGCAGACCTTACTTGACCCGAATTCATTTTCTTTCCTTCTGAAAAATAGATACATTATTTTTCCCATTATTCACAAGGTCCCAGATGCCCTCTTGTGCTCTCTTCTCTTTTCAGCTCACATTTTCAGCAACATTATGGCAAGAATGTTTTTTTAAAAAAAACTAAACATGATCAAGCAATCCTGACCAATAAACCCTGACTCAATGTGTGATGAAATGTTCATGATTATTTTCAGCTTAATGTTAGAAGGAAGGACTTTCTAATTGTCTTAGTCCTTTATAATTAATGATGCCACATTTCCAATGCAGGGAAGTAACCTTGCACCAGTCAAAGACCAATAACAGCATGGATATTTGAACAATTCTTTTCCCATTGATTAACATGCAGAAAGAAAGGAAAATCCATTTTAACCCGTACAACCAGAATGATATTAGTTTATGTTCCTTTTGGAAAAAAGTAGTATTGCATGGGATATTCCTGTCACATAATCACCTACATAATTTAATTTTGGGAGAAACTCAGCATTAACAGCTCAGCATTCACAAACTCTGAATTATATATTTTAAACAGGATGTAACGTTAAAATATTTTTTGATAATTTGAATATTATAGAAATTTGAGTTTAAACAAAGTTAGTCTCTATAATGACCCCTCAGTCACCAAGTTGCATCTTGGTCATTAATGTGAATAACTGTAAAAATCATAATGTCTATTACTGAATCAGTGTTGTGATCTCATAGAAATTGAGAATTTTTTTTAAAAATTACCCTAGTTTTATGTTGTTTTGATTTAATTTTGTGTTTCTAATGAAGCAGTTATTCACAGGCAGCATTGTGAATTTGTGTTAACATTGGTTTGTCTTGCATATGATACAGTTGAAACTTTATTGCTGGAACAGCACAGCAGGTCAGGCAGCATCCAGGGAACAGGAGATTCGACGTTTCGGGCACAGGCATATGATACAGGTCATGTGACCTAACTGGTACCATCTTGGAGTGGTCCCTCACTTTCCCTGATTCTCCCTCTTCAGCATGTGGCTTTCTTTCATGGCCCTGGACTCGAAGCTGCTCTCACTCTGTAGGTTGCTTCCTTTCTCTTACTGATTGTCTGCTGAGGCCTTGCTCACATTGAGGTTTTGAGAGAGGAAAGTGACAAATGGGAGAGTCTGGAAGGTAGTGAGCCAGAGAGGCTTGAAGAGAAGAGGATGCAAGTGGAAGAGAATGAACAGCACTAAATTGATGGAGATAGCATTTGTTTTATTTTAGTCATTGCTTTGGTTATGACAATAGTAATTTAGCAATGTACAACATTTGAATTAAGAGGATATATTACATTTTATTTTCTGATGAGAAATGTCCTGCACAACCTGATTAAAGCTATTACATGTAAACCTAATTTGTTTAATATTGATTCAATTAGAACTGCACTTTTCCAGAATGTAACTGTAACATTTGAGTCACAGGAACCTACAGAACAAAAAAAAGGTCCTTTGGCCCATCTAGTGTGTGCCAGTTATAAACAACCATGTTGTTTATTATCCCATTTTCCATAATTTGGTCCATAGTCTTGTATGCCTTGACATCTAAGTGTACATCTAAATACTTCAAGTTTATGGGAATTTCTGCCTCTACCACTCTTATAGGCATGAGATCTAGATTCCCATCACCACCTTTGGTGAAAAGTTTTCTTCACATCCCATCTGAACTTTCTTCCTCTTACCTTAAATCTATCTCCTGGGCTTTTGTTTCCTCCACCAAGGGGAACATTTTCTTCCTGTTTACCTTGTCTATGCCCCTCACAATTTTATACATTTCAATCATATCCACCCCTCAGTCTCCTCTGCTTCAAGGGAAACAATCCCACTCTATCCAATCTCTCGTCAGAACTAAAATTCTGCAGCTCAGGCAATATCCTGATAAATGTCTCCTGCACACTCTTCAATACTGTCATACCCCTCCTATAATGTAGATGCCAGAACTGCACACAATATTCTAGCCGAACTAATATTTTATGCAATTTCAGCATAATCTCTCTGCTCTCAAACCATATGTCTTGGCTAATAAAGCATTCCATATGCCTTCTTAACCATTTTACCTATCTGTTGTACCTTAACGGAGCAGTGGATATGCACACCAAGGCCCGTCTGATCCTTGGCGCATCCCGGAGTCTTACCATTCATATTGCCCTTGCCTTGTTTGTCCTGCCTAAGTAATCACATCACACTTATCCAAATTGAATTCCATTTTCACATTGATCAGCCCACCTAACCAGTCCGGCTATATCCTTCTGTAATCTACAGTAATCCACACTATTTACCACCCCACCAATTTTCATAACTTTAACATTCAAGTCTAAATCAATTAAAACCTATGATATAGATAAATTGAAAATTATTGCTAATTTTCCTGCTATTCCTTCCTTGCCTCTCTTTCCTCACAATAGCCTACAATGCATTTCATCTGGTCCTGGTGATTTATTTGTTTTTAAACCAGCCAGACCACTGAGAACCTCCTCTCTGTATATGCCAGTTTCTTTAAGTATATAATAGTCCTTCTCCCTGATTTCTGTACCCATATCAGTCTTCTTGCGATGAATATCAATGCACAATATTAATTTAGAACCCTAACTACATTCTTTGACTCCACTCAAATGACCACTCAAGTCCTTAATAGACCATATTCTTTTCCCTGTTATCTTTTATAGGATAACTTAGTCATTTGATAGTACAGTGCTTGAGGTTTGTTGAAAAAAAAATTATGTTGAAGCTTTCATCTTTCACCCATTGGCACATGTTCAAAAATGTGAAGGTAAGGGGAACAACAACTTATCCTGTATTAGAAAAGATTGCTGATTGGATGTCATGTGGATTCTGAAAGGCATTGCAATAGAGAAGGCACCAGATATATGATGAATGGCAGTAAACTGCAAAGCTTGTTTAAATTTAAACCAGGCAGGCTGATTCTGATTGGTCAAGATATTATCCTGAGGAATGAAGTATGGAATTACTGACACTTATTTTGTTAAAGTTGAATCAGGTACAATGTGTGTGCCTGTTCTTTCTGTCTGCAATAACAGCGTATGTATTGTAATAATATATAGTTTCCAGTACAAGCAAATACACTATACTGTGAGCCCAACTGACAATCTTAAATTGGTTGTCAGCTTGATTCTTTGCACACTCTGAATTATTTAGCAAATACTGTCTAAACAGAATCACATATAATGTTGAGCAGTTTGTTTTGAGCTCTGTAAGCATTGTCTAGTTGGATACTGTCAGTACCTTGTTTGTTGTGAACAAACAAATGGACATGCTATTTGATAAGATCTGCCAGCCTTTAGGATATGTGGCTGATATTTCTAGCATTACACTGACAATGAAATTCATATACCATGTTATGCATTTGATTCTCATTTCACCAAGTACTAACTTTGAATGACCAGCTCCACCTATCACATTTTCGACTCCCCTCCCCCAAGTCCCTCCTCCCTACCTTTTATCTTAGCCTGCTGGACAAACTTTCCTCATTCCTGAAGAAGGGCTTATGCCCGAAACGTCGATTCTCCTGTTCCCTGGATGCTGCCTGACCTGCTGCACTTTTCCAGCAACACATTTCCAGCTCTGATCTCCAGCATCTGCAGACCTCACTTTCTCCTCATGGTTCTTCCCCTCTGCCTACACCATAGTGAATTTCCTGGAATCCTTAGATGGCTGTGGGATGCATTTCTTCATGTAGACACCATTGTGCTCATGCATCTGGCTGTTGGCAAAACCAAATGGTCTCTTCTCTCTGACCACACAAAACGTCCGGCAGTTTGTCATTTACAAAAATATATGGGGAATCCTGTAATCTGATCTCAAAAATGGCTTCGTCAGTGTTCTTCTGCATGACAGTTTAGTCTTTCATTCAGATAAAAATGCTGATTATTTTTAACTCGCAACTTTTCCATCTGGAGTAGTTGAAAGGTTTGAAGCATGACTATATAATCTGATACTTCGAACTCCTTTCTGCAACTTTGGGAGAACCACATCTCCACTGTTTGCACAAAGCTGTTCCTTCGTCACCAAACTTAAACACCTTGCACTTTCTTCCTGGTTAAACAACCTAAGTCTTCCTTTCATCTCTAACAATCGAAGCACCCATCCTTGCTGTTAGAAAGATTGCAGAACAGGTCACATTTAAAAAATATAGTCCCAAAGCATAATCTTTTAAGTCTCATATATGTAACACCAGGGAAAGTGGATCTAAAATATTAGTTGCTTTTTTAGTCCAGGCTATGTCTCAGGAGAGTGACTTAAGTGGATTGCTGTCTCATATTTATGCAGCCAGTCTCACAATAAACTAACTGCAAAGTGAGTCTGGTATGTGGTTTGCACATGTGTAGGCTAACTGTGACAGTTTTACTAGTATAGTTCTAGGAAGAACTGGGAGCCTGACTATATGGAAATGCCACAAATGCATATATATATAGTAATGATACTACTATGATTTTATAGTCACCTTGGAATCATGTGTTTGCTTTCTTCTTGGAGATTTGCAGTAATGAGAAAAATATTTTTTTAAATTAAATAGATCTTGATGTGCTCTAGAACAAATTTTGCTTAGCTTACTTTTGCATGAACATTGAGGTTTGTGCATTGTTCTTGCAGTGCTGTATTCCAATGTAAAAACTTATTAGTGAAACAATAATGGAAAAGTTGGTGTAAAATTATTTAAGCATGCAATAGTTCCACTGAAAATAACCAGAAAAACTAGTTTCATTTGTGCTCATCAGACTGGCTCAGTGTCATCATTCCCTGGCTCTCTAATGTTTTTTTCTGACAGTAATTCATATTATTAATCAAGGTGTAACTTTGAGACTGAAAGATGCAGGTTGTGGCATGCCCAAGTTTGCAAAAATCTCAATTTATTTAAAATGTATTCATATACAGTTTAATGCATATTTTTCAAAGAATTTGTAAATTTTGACTTGGCTGGTGGTCTAAACCTCTGATTCTTCAGGATACTGGGCTGACACTTCATTGTGATACTGAGGAAGTGTTCCATCTTTCAGGTGAGATGTTAAACTAAGCCCTTGTTTATGTTTCTGATTTGGAAGAGAGCAGAGCAGTTCCCCATGCCTTTTTCAACACTATTCTCTCAAACAACACGTTTTTTCTACATGATGAATCCGTCAGGATTAATGACGCCTTGCCTCAATGTCAGTTTGATGGGTTCTGAGATGGCTGATAAGCCCAATGCATGATCTGTCAGTTCTGTCACATGCTGGCACATGGTGCTTGAAGGATCCAGGTAAATAGATCGTTTGGAGATTGTGTCCACCCCAAAGCTTGAACTTTGTCCTGTGTGTTCTTAACAAAGCCCTCTTTCGGTGTCTTCTTGGATGGACCTTCTCTGTTTTTTTGGTCACAAACCAGAGACATGAAATGATGCATCTCACTCTGTTTGCCATTCATACATTTTTCCTACAAAATAACAATAGTTGCACTCCTAAATAAATCACTGGCTAATAAAGTGTTTTGGAATGCCCTAAATTCATGAAGATGGAAGCTTTTTCTCCTCCTAAATTCTGTGGCAGCCGCAATGTAAAAATCAGCTAATCAAACAGCTAATCAAATTAAAAGATTGTTGCATAAAGTATTAAGTGATTCTGCACCTTATTTGTAAAATATTGAGCCTTTCAATATATGAGGAGGCTAGTAATAGGGCTTAGCAATCATGCAATTCCTTGTTGCAATATTTTCTCCAGGGAAAGGTAAGGGCTGAAATTGAGTGGGCAAAGAGAATAAATGAGAAAAACATGCATACAAATGGCAGTTTTAATAGCATTCTATATTTAAAGTATACCATTGAACATTATAGACCTTGTTTCAAGTCCTTAAAGTAACATCAATAGGGCTATTCACTTTAAATATATTCTTCCTGTTGAGAAAATGATTGATTGCAGATAAAGATTTCTTGAACAAAAGGTCTAGAGTCTCACTTTTGGATGCAAAAAACACGGAGAAACACTGTTTCCTTATTACAGTGCTTTTAGCAATTTAATATATCCCAAAGTAAATTATTTCAGAACCATGTCAGACATCATGTAAATAACACAACAGAGGAACATCTGATAATTGTAGTCATACCAACATCAAATACAAAGTGTAATTTAATTGGTAAATAATTTCAAATGACCAATAATCAAAAGCATGATTTGAAACTGAGTTATTCATTAAAACAACTTTGTAAGACACCACTTATTATTGTAATAGAGATTAGAAGTTGTGATATACATAGTTGCCCCTTTCAGGTGGCATTACAAGCAGATGCTGTATATACTTCTTTCTGCAAAGAGTAGTTGGTTTCACTCCGTTTGTTTCACTGGATTGAATCTTTTTTGGCTAAGTCTGAATTGCATCACATTTTTGGAGGGTTTTTCACTGCGTGGCCTTCTGGGTTTTCTTGTCCTGTCCTTCCAAATTTGTCACGCTAATTATCTACCCTGCCCAAATGGCATTTCTAAATGTTGCTTCCAAAACAACTCACCACTCAGTGGATATTTGCTCAAATAACAGCATCCATTGCATTTGTGCCATCTTTAAAATCTATTGTGCAAGTGGACGAATACTGGCTTTCTGAACCTGCCCTGCTTGGTGACATACAGAATCTGAACATGCCAGCGAAAGGGAAGATGAAACACCACATTTCTCCAAAAAGTCCCAGAGATCCTAGTGGATAGGATGATTCAAAAGAGAGTTGTGCTTTTCTCAAAAGATCACTAATGGAGGCTGTACTTCCAACCATGCCGAGTTAGTTGGATGTCCCCAGCCAAGCCTCTGGGGTGCGTAAAAATGGCCAGTAATGCAGAAAGAAAATCACTGACCTCTGCTGTGCCAGGATGTGCCACATTCTCCTCTCTGCCACCTCACACTCACTCTATCACTCACTTCCCAACATGCTCTGCCACTCTCATTATTGCATAAAACATCTTCCTCGTTTGCTCATGCCTCCTCCCCCCATCCACCAAGTCTACTACAACAATAACCCTGCATGCTGTCTATGCTGCTACCTTAGTCTTTTAGTACACTTCATCACTTTTTTTTCCATATGCACTAGCATTTACTGCCATTCCACCATTCTAACATCACTTGGTGGCCCCCTTTTGCTCATTACAGGAGAAGAAAAGAACACAGAGAGCCCATTCCGGACAGAAGGGTGTCCAACGTCCATGTTCTCACCTGGTATGATAGAATCTTGGCTATTGCAGCAGAAGACTGGGTCTGCACCTATGTGAATGCAGCAATATCCATAACTTGCAAAATGAGTAAGTACTATTGTTTGTTTCAATGCATTGTTTATCTCACATTAACGTGCTGTCATTCTCAATCACTGCAACATCACTTCTAACCACTGGCCACAATGTCTTCTCTTTTGTCTTGCAGGTTCCGTTAGGCTGCCCTCAACCTCTGTGGAGAAATACCTAGCTCTACCAGAAGTCTCATTGTTGACCTTCAAGTAGAAGAATATGGAAGCATTCGCAAGGCTGCTTCATGCAATCTCCACCAGCCCAGATACTGCCATCTTTGTGGGAACAGTAGACAATGACAGTGTGGCCATAAAGTATGTGGGTATACAGTCAGGTGAGCTTCTTATAGCTACACTGCTGTCCAAAGAAGAAATGGCCTAAGTAGCTGATGGTTGGAGGACTGTTGGGGATCCTGTGGCTCCTGGGGGCTCATTCCCCAGGTAGAAAATCCTGTGGTGCTGGCAGTCTGTGATTTCATCCAAATGGAGAAGGTGGAATAGGAGCAGCAGACAGGCATATGGAATGCAATGGCCCTCATTGCCCAGAGTCTGCACCAGTGATTTCTGTGACCATTTGGCTGCCCCCATTGATAGGTTGGCGGCTATCATGGAGAACTAGGCTCCGCAACCTCAGGGCTGCTGGAGAAGTGTACTCACCAGTACTCCATATCCATTGATCTTTACAACTGAAAACATAATCGTAGGGGCTAGGCAACCTCGACCCCCGTCTTCCAAAGAAACAGTGCAGTGCTATTAAGCACTCAGCCAGAGGCGGAACTTTCTACTCAGAACTTCTACAGAGGTGCCCAGGTACTCGACCTCCACCCTGCCTGCCTCCACCTCGAACTCTTACAAGTTCAACTCAAGAAGGCTCAACATGCCTCTGGCATCCCTAATGCTTGGCTCCCTTTGTGCATAAAGATGTAGATATAGAAGAGTTATCCTGCAGCAACTGTGCCAGACAGATGCAAAATACAGAGATGGCCATGGAGTAGGCAGTCTGTTTGCCTGTGTGTTGTACATTGCATGCCCTTTCCCTTTCCCATCGTTTGCTGCAGTAAACTCCCTCACAGAGTCATTTACCTTGCTCACTCTGAGTGTGGTCGCAGACATTTTCTTCTTCATTGCTCAGTTTCAATCACCAGTATGATAGAAGGTGACAATTAGTTCTCCCCTGCCAGTTGCTTCCAGCCTCAGCCTGAATGTGTCAGTGAGTCCACACACTCCTTTCCTAAGTAACCCATCCTGTTAACTCCACAAGCTTCACACCTTAAGTCCCCACCCAACCTGCTGTATGTGCCTACACCAGTCCACCTTTCCAGCAAGCCCCTGCAGCCCCTAGAATATGAAGTAATCATGCTCATGCCCTCCCATCTCCATCGAAGCCAGAGTGTCCCTGAGCGTTACTCCCTTCTCCCTACATTATTCCCTCCTCACCCATGCTTTACCATCATATTTCCCCCTGCAATCCCTGCTGCCCCCCCCCCCCCCCCCTTCACAATTATGCTCCTTCCCAGAGTCTATAGCCCCTCAGCCCTGAAGACTTGTCTGTGGAGGCTCAGTCCGATAGTAATGCCACAATTGCTTCCACTACCTGCCCCCTTAGTTTCTATAACTTACCCTTTTAACTGAAATGACAGGACATCCCCGAGATTAATGTCCCAGATCCCTGACTGCTGCATGTGTTTCTTCCAACTGCTTTAGCCCTCCCTCTCAGACTTGCTGCAATGCACAGACTGACGATGACCTACTCCCTGGTTGCAGAGGCATGGACCTCTGACCAAAAACACGCTGACTGGACACCTGACTCTAGACAATTCCATGGCCTGGTCAGGGAGGCTACCCTTGACTTACTGAGTCAGGACACATTGACCTTGGGTGACTTCAGTGAGCATGACTGCCCTAAGAGTTTAACATATGGCTACCTACTTGCTACACGTGGGACTGGTGTGAAATTGATGTAGCAAGGCAAAGTTGTTGTCCCCTACTGGAGAATAGGTGTGGTTTCCCAATAATGAAATTGAGAGACACAATGATGGTGGTTTAACCCATGAGTCACTATGTCTAAAGTGGGAGGAGAAGTTGAGACAGAGACTTCTTCATGGTAACCTATATTGGTATGGGATTTGAATCCATGCAGTTTGCATCACTCTGCATAACAAACCAGCCATCCAGTCAACTGAGCTTACCAACCCCCATAAAGGTAGTGTCATTATAGTCTTATCAGGTCAAAGAGCAGCTCTCTCATTAGAGAGACATGACTGTAGTAGTTTAACCTGAGGGTCACCATGCCTCAGGTGAAGGGAAAGCTTAAGAAGGGGAATCCTTTTTGGGGATGTCAGCTGGTGAGTGAATTGAACTCATGCTGTTGGTGTCACTCTGTATTGCAAAACCAGCCATCTAGCCAACTGAGCTAAACAAATGACAAAGCATACTGCCATACATTAAGATGTGCACCCATAGAATGAGGACTGCATAGCAGAAAGGCAATTTGCCTCTTTCTATGGTTACATTAATTGGCATGCAAATTAAGGTGGAGATGCTGATAGTTGTGAGGTGAGCAAACACTTTGACAAAACGTGAGCCCTGAGTTTTAACCTAGCCCAGTAGGTGAGCTGGGTGCCTGTCCCTGTGCACAATGTGGTCTGACTGCAGCCTTTCAATGCTAGTTACTGCTGCTTCCTGCAAGGTAGGCATGTGCTTTCAGTGTGCAGCGCCAGTGAATAGTACAAGTGCCAAGATATTTGTGATAGGTTGGCAATGTGGAGATCACTCAGGTCAACTATATGAGCTGAATTCACCAGTTTCATTGTTGAGGTTTCCTGATATCTATCTTGTTTGTTAGGTTTTGTAAGATGGGAAATGGGATATTGATGAGGTGAGTTTGGCTTTAGCAAGTATTAATCTATTATTTGGCTCATATCACGGTCGACAGTTTGTGGAAAACATCAAATGGAGTGAGATTTTCTCAATGTTGAGATTCTTGTCAGATCTCACCATAACCCAGGCTGGTCAGACCACTAAGATTCCACCCTCTGCCATTTCTGTTATCAGTTTCTTGATCAGGTACACTTTTGTTTATACCACTTGGGTTTGAAGTATCACACTGACCGATTACAAAGAAATATAATTTGGTGCATAAAATTGGACACAGATCCTACTGGTTGTTCTTCTAATTTACCTTAAAGGAAGGAAAATGCACTACCTGCAAAATTTCTTAACTGTAGTTCATTTAGATGTGTTTGCTGTCAAGGGCTGAAACGAAAAATATCTACTTTTTTCATTCTACTTATGTGCCTCTGTTGTTAGCTATTTTGTGTGCTGTTATAGGCACCCACATTCCTTTTTGCTCACCTGTTCCTTTATCTCCTTTAGCATCAGTGTTGACAGTCCATGCTGTTTTTCCCACTCCAAGTAGGATCAAAGCAGAAATTAAAGGAAGAGAATCATAATCACAATAATGAATCAACAGTTAACAAAATTGCATAACTTAACCTTACAAATGTTGACATTTGTAAAATCACAAACATTTCATCTAATCTATAAAAATCTGTCTGCTTATATTGTTTGACTATTACTGTCATTTTTTTCTGTAGGATCATGCAATACTTGATTGTGCAACTGTTTAAAAGGGATTCATAACTAAACATCAAGGTATCTTTATTGTAGAGCAGAATTTAGAAAATGCTTCAAACTAAGCTTTACTTTCAATTAGCCTATTGTACCACTGTACATATTCAATAAATCTGCAAATGTTTTCAAACTGGATTTTTTATTGTGCTTTATTTTGCTCAAACTGTCCCCTTACCCTGAAAAAAATTGATGTCCTTGTTAACTATACTAATAAGTTAGACATTTGCCCTCTGACATCCTGATTTCTTTCAATTACTGATTTGGAAAAAAAAGCATGTCGCCACAACTTGGTGAAAATATGGCAGGGCAGCCACGAGTGATCCTCCCAGTTAATTCAGAAGCTGATCATAATTGCCTAGTTTCTAACAAAATGTAGATCCAGACCCTTAACAAGACCAATGTATTTTGTGGTGAGGTCATTTTCTTGACTTGTTTGTATTAATGACACCTTTACAGAGAAGAAAGGTATGGTATAGTCAGCCTATGGTATTTAGAATAGAAATCATTTTAAAATGATGAATGTGAACTTGTTTGTATACCTTAAATATGTCTAGGGCAAATGTGCAATCACTAAAGAAGCCTCTCAGTAACATAACATTTAGCAGCTGCCATGTGCTTCCTGGTGCCACCATTTATTAAGTAAATTCAATACGTTAACTCTCGAGGCAATTTCTTGAATTTGAGACAGGTCTTGAATTGTTTTGCAACTTGAGGAATTGCCCTGGAGCTTGAAAGCAAGTCTCTTTGGAATTGCACGTCTAAAGTAAGGTCAAACAACCCATTTTCAGTTGAACAACCATTGTAAATAGTATTTTTATGTGCAATTTGTGCGTGTCTTTATAAACAGAAAATTCAGTTTAATAAATTAAGTTCCTAGAAATTGACTCTGTGGGATTGCAAGTATTTTGCATGATGATGATTAAAATAACAAATTCTAATGTATGTTGAAATGATGCCAAATCAAACGTGTGCAGAGTAAATGCTATAATGTTAAAATATCATGACCGTAGAGTCATTCAATATAGAAACAGGTCCTTTGCTCTACCATGTCTGTGCTGATGAACAAACACCAAACTACACTAATCCCATTTGCCTCCACTTGGTTCCACACTTACAATGCCCTGGCAATTTAAGTACTCATCCAAGTGCTTCTTAAATGTTGTGAGAGTACTTGCCTCTTTCACCCTCTCAGGCAGTATGTTTCACATATTTAACTCCCTCTGGGTAAAAAAATAATTTCTCAGATCTCCCCTAAATCACTTGCTCCTCACCGTAAACTTATGCCTGTTTGCAATGGGGAAGCAATTTTTGCCATGTGCTCTGTCTGTGCCTCTCATAATTTTGCATATCGTAATCGGATCCCCCTCAGCCTCTGCTACAAGGAAAACATTCCAACCTATACATCTGTCTTCATAATGAGTCTTTCATCCCACGTAACATCTCCTCTCCACCCTCTCCAATACAATCCAGTCCTTCCAATAGTTTGGTGACCAAAATTGCACAGACTATTCCATCTGTGGTCTAACCAATGTTTATAAAGTTGGAACAAAGCTTCCTTGCTCCTATATGCTATGCCACGGCGAGTGAAGGCAAAAGCATCCCGTATACCTTCTTTACCACTCTGTCTGCTTGTGCTGGCACTTTCAGCAATCAATTGATTTGTGCACCAGGGCCGCTCAGTTTTCCCTCGGAATTTACCATCTATTATGTATATCCTTCCCTTATTAGATGTCCTAAAATGCATCGCCTCATACTTATCAGGCCTAATTCCATCTGCCATTGGTCTGCCCAATTTAACAGCTGATCAATGTCAGACCATCCTCCTGAGGAGGCTGAGACCATCCTCCTCACTATCAACAATAACCATCAATTTTTGTACTATCTGTAAACTTAATTATTATGCTTTCTACATTCATATCCAATTCATTAATATACATAACAAACATCAATCTCTGTAAGACACCAGTGGTCACAGACTTCCAGTTATAAAAACAACCTACCCCATGCCTCCTTACGCCTTGGGTTGGAACCAGTGGGATCTTATCTTTGTATCAGCCTTGCATGTAGGACCTTGAGAAAGACCTTTCTAAAGTCCATGTAAAAAAATTTAATGAACACTTAAATCTTTGAAAGATTGTTAATTAAAAAGATACTTTCAGGCATATGTTTCAAGTGAGGACCTTAGGATCATCAAATTTTTATGTTTGCCATGTTTATTTTGTAATCTCCAAAGCATTGCACTTGATATATTAGGTTATATTACAGCAAAGTGGAAAGTGTTTTGATTGCAAGTGGAAATGAACCTTTCCCTGCATTAAGAATTTGTCTGCGTGTCATTGTTGTGGGTATGTTTGCCGAGCTGGGAAGTTGGTTCGCAGATGTTTCATTCTCTGTCTGGGTTACATCTTCAGTGCTTTGGAGCCTCCTGTGAAGCGCTGCTGTACTGTGTCTTCTGGAAGTTATTTGGTACTGTTTCTGCTGCTTCCAGTTGTTGGTTCCTGTTGTTCGTTGTAGTGGCCGGTATATTGGGTCTAGATCAATGTGCATGTTGATAGAGTCCTTGGATGAGTGACATGCTTCTAGGAATTCTCTGGCTGTCTTCTGTTTAGCTTGTCCTATGATCATTTGTTGTCCCAGTCACGCATAAAAAATGTCTTGGAATTGACAGCTAGACTTCTCCGACCACTCAGATTCATGACAGTCCATAAACCAACAGCCACGTTTGGACAACAACTCACCAGGACATAAGACCCTATACCCATCATGTGCAAGACTGATGTAATTTACAGGATTCCATGCAAAGACTGCACGAAACATTATGTATGGCAAACAGGCAGACAACTAGCAATCCGCATCCATGAACACCAACTAGCCACTAAACGCCATGACCAGCTGTCCCTAGTAGCCATGCACACAGATAACAGGGACCACATATTCGACTGGGACAACACAACGATCATAGGACAAGCTAATCTGAAGATAGCCAGAGAAGCATGGTGCTCCTCCATGGACTCTACCAGCAAGCACATTGACCGAGACCCAATATATCAGCCACTACAGTGAAAAACCGGAAGCAGCAGAAACAAATAAATTCCAGAAGACACAGTATAGCAGCACTTCACGGGAGGCTCCAAAGCACTGAAGATGTCACCTAGACAGAGGATGAAATCAACACCCCAGCTCAGCGAACATACCCACAACCATGACAAACGGCACCTGAGCTACAAATCTTTACACAAACGTTGAATTTGTCTGCATGTCTGTAGATACAGGTGTAGATCTTCTATAGATATTCTTTTCACCCTTGGGCTTTACACCTGATATGGAATGTATTTTGTAGATATAAGTCCATTATAATCACAGTGAAATGAACGTGCTGTATGGGAATAATTGAATATCATTCCAAATTTTGTAAGATGAAGGTTCAAATGTTTTCATAATTGTTTTAATAAATTTCATGAATGAAATATATTCTTTAGGGTAGAAAAGGTATCCTATAGTGTTGCATCTTGTAATTCAAATAACCAAAGGAGTAGGTGTGGAAAATGAGAAGCTCTTTTCATAATCTTCCAATTGTAGTAATCAGAAGTTAAGATGGATTTTGTACCTTGCCAGATCATGAAGTTTGTTGTTGTTCGATAAATATGGTCAAACCAATTGATTTATTTGTTGTTTGATTACTGAGCTTTGCAAGTTGGAAAGTATTTATAAATTTTAAGCTGCAGGTCAAATAGACTTAGCATTATGTTTCTGCTCTACAAGAAATTGATCATATCCACTTTGCGCTATGGTAATTTCTTGATAATGTTCTTGCATTAAAGGGAGATAATGTAAAATAAATATTTTTGTTGCTGTTTACAAAGAAATACTATTTGCACTGCACTGTATTGATTTAATGACACCATTTTGGAGACTTTGGAAGTGTGTCAGTAATTTCAAGGGTCTTCAGCAAAGAGAAATATTTAAAAAGCACTTGGAAAGCAGCCCAAGTAAAACATTCACAACAAATATCTATAGCATATTCCCAGTGCTAATTAATGCATGAGCCAGCCCTTTAAAACAATAAAATCCAACCATGACCTTGCCCTTAAGCTGTGATTTATGATCACAAACACAATGATTTTAAGATCACAAGTGGGAAGACCACCAACATGTGGTATATTTTTTATTATATTACCATGTAAACTTCCTAAAGCAGACAAGTCGTAAAGTGCCAGGTATAAATTTTAGTTTGTCTTATGTTAACTAAAGGAAACCTTGAACCACTAAAGTTATCTTCAACTTCCTTAAATGAGACAGATAGGGGAAATAAGCCAGAACTCCTGCTTCTGATTATTATCTAGTAACTTCAGCTGAGAGTGCACTTTTGAAAGCATGACTATGCTCAGCAATGACTCACATCTATCTGACAATCAGCCAATGTTCTCACTAACTAACTGAACGCTTCTGTAAAACATTTCTAGGATTTGTACCGCTGGTGTGTAGGAATAAACCACTTCATAAGGCATAATTAAGGAAAACTAGTAGTGTTATGGTTTGTTGCAAAGGGAATTGAATGCAAGTGTAGGGGGGTTATGCTTCAGTTATACAAGGTATTGGTGAGACCACACCTGGGGTACAGTCCTGGTCACCATACATTTGTAAAGATGTTAATATGTTGAAAGCAATTTAGAGAAGTTAACTAAATTAACACCTGGAATGAGAGGATTGCTTAAAGTGGAAAGGCTAGGCCTGTATCCTCCAGGGTTCAGTGGTAACTTAATTGATACATAAAATATCCTGAGGGGACTTGTGGGAAAGTCTAAAACTAGGGGTCATCGTTTAAAAATAAGGGATTGCACATTTAAGACAAAGATGAGAATCATTTTTTCTCTCAAAAGGTTGAGTGCTTTTGGAATTCCTTTCCTCAAAAGACAGTGGATGCAGAATCTTTAAGTATTTTAAGGCATAGACATATTCTTAATTACCAAAAGGATGAAAGATTATTGTGGATATACAGTAATATAGAGTTGAGGTGAAAATCAGATCAGCGATGAGCTTATTGGATGGCAGAACAGATTCAAATGGCTGATTGACCTGCTGTTGTTACTTGTTCGTATGCTCATATAACTAAGAGTGCCTCCTTCCCACTGATACTTTCCGGAGGTTTGATGGCATCTCTTCAGCTACTCCAAATTTGCAGTGTCCATTGCTTATATGAGCCAGTACAAACTGAAAAGACACACTTTAGTCATAGGTGACATGATGGAACAGAGAGGTTTCAAAGGAGATCAAAATATTAATAATTTAAGGGAAAATTATCGTTAAGTAGAAACCAACCACAGCTAATGGAACTGCCATAAATATTTGAATATTTGGAGGTCTTAACCTTATAATGTTCATTAGTAAACAATTTTCTGTTGGCTTACCTGGAAATAACAATTATTGTGCTGTAACAGAATGACTGGGAATTTCATTTAAATTCTTTGGTGCTATTGTAACTCAAACTTTGAAATTGTGACTTTTTAAATAAGTTTTACTTTGAGGAAAATAATTTTATTACATTTATGGTTTAACATAGCCATTCTAATAAAAATTAAATGGAAATCTGTAAAAACTTAATCAGTACAACAAACAGCTGTTAAGGATGAATTTGATTATGGTAGTTTTTTGTGAGGGATTGGATCATATAATTATCGAAGAAAAACAAAACTTTATGGCATGAGGAGATTATTTGAACCATCATGTCTGTACTGACAGAAAAGAGCTACCATAATCTTACTTGCCAGCCCTTGTTCCATATGCCTGATGGTTATGGCCCTTAAAGTGTATATCCATGAGTTTTATTTTTCTGTCTATGTCACTCTGTGTATTCCAGATCCCACTATCCTCTCGGTGAAAAACATTTTTCCTCAACTTCACAATAATCCTTTACTTTTAAATCTATGTCCCCTATTTCAAGGTGTTTCCTTTCTGGTGCCCTCATATTTATATGTCAAATACATCATCCCTCCATTTCATCTGTTTCAAATTGAAAACAAAATCTCTCCAATCTTCCCTCATATCTAAAAGTTTCTATTCCTGGCAGCATCCTCATAACGCCTTTCTCTACTCTCTTGTATCATCACTTTACTCCTGTTAAACAGTATACAAGAGTGCATACAATACTGTAGTTTAACAGTCTAATTAATGTTCTGTACAGATCTACAATAACCATCCTGCTGTTGTAATCTCTGCTTTAGCCAGTAAAATAAAATTAGCCTGTATGCCTTTGTGATCATGTTATCTACCTACTGTAGATCTTCAGTCCAAACTGTGCTACTGTAGATCTTCAGTCCAAAGTCCTTTAGTTTCTCCGCACTTCTCTGAATCTAATCATTTATTTTCTAGCCTCATTTATCCTGTCCAAATGCATTATTGCACAGTTCTTCAAATTGAATTCCATTTGCTACTTTTCTACCCATCTGACCAGTCTACCAGCATGTTCCAAGAGTTTACAACTTTCTTTAATATGAAAAATATTCTTGGGAGCTGTTTGAAAGTGCTATTAAAACATTCAGAAGAATGGCATGACTACGAAGATCTTTTTTGTCCTAATGAACACCCCATGATCATGTAACAGTCTGTTGTAGTATCTAACTTCACTGCACCCTGTTTGAAACACTGAGATTGCTTGGGCATCATTGCGTCGCCCTTTTTCCCCCCCACCATATGTATATATCTTATATACACTAGACTTCATTAGGTAACCTTTCATAAATTCTGACTACTTCACATCATTGACATGCTATATATTCTCTTCCTGCCTGGCTTATCATTAAGTTGTTTGTAGAAGGTCTTTGCTGTTATATGGGGAAAAGCACAATAAATGCATGAATATGTCCAAAAAGATTACTCCATCACTTCACACACCCTCTTAGGTTCTACGGATGATCAAATTAGACCTACCAAAAAATTCTAACATGAGAGCATGCTTACTTAAAAATTAACTTGTTGCCATGCTTTTCTAGAAGTTGCTGGAGATGCCAAGTAAGTTCACTTGTGGGCAACTTACAGTAGAGTGATGGAGTTAGTGATTAAGAGAATATCGGGGATGAAGAGAAATGGATGTTCTGTTGCTTTTGGTTTTCCTAAACTTTTTCAGCATCGGGAATTGATTGCTGTTCTGCTACTGGAGAAGCAGCTGGTTATTTGGTGAGTATCTGGTCACAAAATGTATTCTATTCAAAATAGTATAGCAACTGTTCGTAAACTCAATAAAATATATTGAATGTAAAATTGATTTAAAAAATTAAATAGTTCAGTTCAGATACAAGTTATAGATTTGATTATTGAGATTCAGCTTTTCTGGATTTAAATCTTTATAAATTGATGGTTGCACAAAGGTACAACAGGTAATCAGGAAGACTAGTGGAATGTTGGTCCTTACTTTGAGGGGGTTGGAGTATAAGAGAAAGGAAGTCTTACTACAAACTGTCCAAGGTGCTGGTAGATCACATCTCGAGTACTGTGAGCAGGTGTATTCTCCTTATTTAGGGATATATATCATTTCATTGGAGTCAAGTCAGGGAATGTTCTCTGGGATGGTCCCTGGTATGATGGATTGTTTTGTGAGCAGAAGCTAAACTTGTTGGGACTCTACTCACTGGGGTTTTGAAGGATGAGAAGTAATGTCATTGAAACATATAGGATTTTAAAGGGCTGTGAAAGGACAAATGCTGAGAGGATTTTTCTCCTCATGGAAGTGTTTCAGGTCAGAGGGCATAGTCTAAAAATATGGGGCAGCTAATTAAGATTGAGATGAAGAGAAATTTCCTCTGTTAGAAGGTTGTAAGTTTTTGGAGATGCTTGCAACAGAGAGCTAAGGGGGCAAAGTCCATGTGTATATTGAAGGCTGAGATAGACTCTTGATGAAAAGTTATGGGGCAAATGCATGCACGTGGACATAAAGAATGTTGAGTCAGCCATGATCCGATTTAATGGCAGAACAGGCTCGAAGGGCCAAATGATCTACACCTGTTTCTATTTCTTGTGGTCTTATTCTGATGCAGTTTGGAAACAGGTTGGAAATATTGTTTTACTGTGTGTTTAAAGAATTGTACAAATTATGTTCTGTTTCTGAACAGTTTGTTTTTCTGTTTTTGTCTTGAGTAGTAAAATCTGTTTTATTTGAATTTCTGTAGCCTTACATGACTAAATGCTGGCAAATAGGACTACATTAGCTTAAGATATCTTGTCGGCATGGATGAGTTGGACCAAAGGGTCTGTTTCTGTGCTGTACGTCTCTATGACTCCTGACAAAAGTATTTCCTTACAAAATATTAAGAATGACGGGTGATTTGTCAAAGCAATCAGCAGGATGATAAAAGGTACTTTCAGGATAGGAATGTGGGTTTTTCGGGTACAGTTAATTTAACAGTCATCTTATTGAATAGTGGGGCAGGTTTGAGGGGCTTAGTGACCTGCTATTGCCCCTTCCTTGATAACCTTCAGTAGACTTAAAGCCTATGCCAAAGACAGACGAGCTGTGCCCCCAGTTGTTTGGCTGAACTTTTGTAATATTCCAGGCATGTGCATCTTGCTATATAAGTTGAATTATGCCTTCAATTGTAATTTTGGTCATATTTCCCTTTCTTCTTTTCATGGAACACTTATAGTAAATTTGGTACCTTTTATTCAGTATTTTACAGCACAGAAAGAATACATTCAATGTCGCTTCATGGAGATCTTGCTCCACATTAATTCCCCTTGCTTTGGTAACATATCCCTCTATTCCTTTTCTCTGTCATATGATGATTTATTCTTTTTCGGAAATCCCTTCGTATTGTTAGGTAGCCATCTGAAAGCACTGCAAGTGCTCCAGTTCAATTGACCTTTGAGGTGGCTGATAAGACCATTGTGCAACATACAGGGCAGATGACAATTGAAAGGATGAATAAATTGATTGTTTGGAGGTTTGTACACTCCCTTCAACACCTTGTCTTTGGTGAAACACGGTACTTACCAAGTCTGCCAATGTGTTGATGACTTCTAGATGCACCTTTTCCATTTTGGTTGGTCACAACTCAGGGATGTTTGATCTCTTCATGTATGTTTTGAAGATATCCCTAATTTGAGTTGTGCCCCATGAGAATCCCTTTGTAATCAAATTCCAACTAAACAATTGCTTCAGGAGTCCATGGGAGGCATGTGAACCATGTGTTTTATCAAGTAGAGGTGGTTTTAAGCGATTACTGCCTCGAAATTGGGCAAGAGGATGTTGGTTTTGGACTACCTTTTATGGTAAAGAATTTGCAGCATCTTGTGAAGGCACCACTGCTGGTGGTACTTCAGTGTTTTTTGGTACTTGGTGTGAGTTTGACCAAGAATCCAAAGGAAATAATAGGATGGCTGCCTGGTAAACTGTAATCTTAAACTCAGGGTTAAGATGTCAATCTCAAATACTGTTTCTCTCAGGAGAAAGTGAGGTCTGCAGATGCTGGAGATCAGAGATGGAAATGTGTTGCTGGAAAAGCGCAGCAGGTCAGGCAGCATCTAGGGAACAGGAGAATCGACGTTTCAGGTATTCCTGAAGAAGGGCTAATGCCCGAAACGTCGATTCTCCTGTTCCCTAGATGCTGCCTGACCTGCTGCCCTTTTCCAGCAACACTGTTTCTCTCAGTCAGACAAAGGTTAAACTGGCATGTTGGAGGTAATACTGAAGTTCATCAGCCATATCTGCCTTTGTCAAGAGAAGGCTCCCAAGGTACAGAAAATTATTTTAATTTTTTCACGATTTAGCTGTTATTGATTAAAGATGGAATGTTTTGTGCTGTGGAAACTTGAGCAGAACCCTAGTTTTCCAGGAGATCAGGATAAGACTTGTTTCTTTTCATATGCTTTGAAGAAGTAGCTGACAGTGACCTGGAGCTTTGTTTGGGTCATTGTCCAAATCCACTTTCAATACTGTCCAAATGACTTTCTGATCTGTTTAAAAAAATTAGCTTCAGAGTGCACACCTACATCCATCTGCCTCTGTTTTGAAATCCAATTTCCAAAACATAGGTTGTAAATTTTTCAACACAGTATGCTGAAACTCTATGATTGAGGTTGGAGTGGTTCTGCTTTTAGATTGAAGGTGGTGTAAGTTGAACAGTTTCTAATCTGTTCTGTAGATTATCTTTATGCCTGTGGGTATCAGGCCTCTCCTTCAATTCACCTATTCTGTTTACCTCAACCTTACCATGTTGCAGCAAGTTCCATTTCTCAGCACAGTCTGAATGAATTAGTTTTCTACAATTCCTTATTTAGGAATGGTTATCTTATATTTTGTTTTGCAATGTGGAAGGAGCAGATATTCACTCATCAATGTATCAAAATACAGAATATCGCAGATGTTGGTAAAATGGAAAAAAAAAGTGTTGAAAGTCTTAGGTAATATCTGTAGAAATGCTTTGGTTTGCTGCATGTCTGAATGCTTTCTTTCCAGTTGTGAAAGTTTCTTAAGTATATCCTTTCTGTTGTAGTGTCACTCAGTTGAAATTCCACCAGAAGAGTGTTGCTGGAATCCGCCAATTTATTTCATTAGTAGAACATTGCTGGCTACTTTTCTTAAAATTATGTACAGCTCCTGGTCTCGCATGTGGAAGTGGTTAACAGGACCTCCCAAGTGAGCAAACTGACTGTTGTACATTTCAGAGAAAGA
Organism: Chiloscyllium plagiosum; assembly: GCF_037043375.1. Taxonomy (NCBI): domain Eukaryota; kingdom Metazoa; phylum Chordata; class Chondrichthyes; order Orectolobiformes; family Hemiscylliidae; genus Chiloscyllium; species Chiloscyllium plagiosum. Next base: position 19,773,910 of record NW_028270159.1, read on the forward strand.
GTATTATATCTGACTTGGGAAGTAATGAAGAATATGGCATCTTTGGTGTCAGTGTGACTCAATCACTCGTGACTGAATCAGATGGTTGGGGTCCCAGTCCAGAATACTGAACACAAAAATCCTATTGGCAGTACCATTTTTTCAGCTGAAATGATGTGTGCCCTATCAAGTGGACATAAAAGGTCATTTCTCCAAGAAGAGCAGGGGATTTCTTCCTTTTTGTTCTGGTCAATATTTATCTCGCAACCAACATTTCAAAATAGATTATCCAGTCTTTGCTATTTATGCAAACTTGTTGTTTGCAATTGACTGTCATGTTTCCCACATTACAATAGTGACTTTATTTTAAAAGTTAAGCAAATTATACTGAGGCTAAGAAAAGTTCTACATAAATCGTTCTTTTATTGAACTAATATTGCAGAGAAAATAATAAGATTTTAATGATTTCTTTGTCCTACTTCTCCAAAACTGCTGATTGAAGACAAGAAGCTTAACCAAGTGCAAGTTTTGATGGTGATGAATGAATTGTTGTCACATAGGAGTTTGATTCAATAGAGAAGTACCCCCCCGCTCTCTAGATTTATGAAGAAACTCTGGAAGACCAACTTGTAATGCAACCCTAGAATTTCGAACTATTGCTACACAAAGCTAGCCTTGAGTGAATGCTTATTGTAACTTTATTACATGTGAGTAATATGGTCCCCTCATTGATGGAAATAAAAATCATATGTCACAGACCTCTGCAAAAATCTTGACACAGACAATCAGATAGGGACAAATTATACATTCATTATCACCCAGCTAAAATCAAAACGACATTATATTTTGCTACAAAACTGGCAAGGGTGTAATTAATATCATTGTGAAACACAAGGGAACATAGAGGTCTGAACACGTTTGAAAAGCTAGTTCAAATTTTCTTTGTGACTCATTTATGCTATTCCAAGAAGTGCACTCATGTTTCTTGATGTAAGACTTTGAGTATAGCATAAAGAAAACTGATGTATTTGGCTGCTGAACAGCCTGTCTAATACAGTTCTTAAATTTTTGGTTTTCTAGGTGCTAGAAACTTGATTTCATTTTTCTATATTGCTTGTCTGCCGCATATAAGTGCCAAATGTTTTGAAAATACACAATACCCATTCAGGTGGAAAATGGGTGACTGGTAAATGTTGAAAAGTTGAAATGCAATTGTCATTTTATCATTCATTAGGAAGACCTGAGTGTCTGAAATATCACTTTGTTTGGATCATAAACTTACTCATCAGGAACAATCTGAGGAAATTTTTGCTTTTTGTGACAGTAGCTCAGGTTCTTCTACCAGTAACAAAAATGTCATACCACAGTGTGTATGTACTGCATAGAGAACTATGGATGAAATTTCAGTCACATGCTAACAAATACCATGCCCAGACACACTTGCTCCAGTTTTGAAAAACTGAATGTACATAACCCGCAAAAAATTTAATAACATTATATTTCTTGATTTCACAGCGCATATGCCTCTTGAGCATCTATTTCTTTATATTTGATCAGTTGAGACATATGATATCTATTGGCTATAGCAAGAAATGTAGAAAATCACATCCAGAATTTGAAGGTGCTGTTAACCTTTCAGTAAATTTGTTTTTATTGATTATTAAGCATTTCTAAAAAGGACTTTGCAGCTTTTGATGTAGAATGGGACTTTCTGTTTGAGACATGAATGCAATCTGGGATGACTGTGACCTTGTGTAAATATGTTACTGACATAAATAAAAGATAATTGCTTCTGAGAACAATTGCTTTAGTTTGTGTCATTTCATTCCTACTTCTCATAATCTAGACCAATATATTTAAACTTTCTGGTGAAATTACACTGGTTTCACCCTGCTTTCCACGATCTTGCTTGCACTTACACACTAAAATGATGAGGATGAAGTTCAGATAAGGAGAGATGCTTTGTAATGGTGTGTAAATTGTGGAAGTGCCTCATGTCATGTACATTCTGTTATTTGTGCCATTATATTTTTTAGCCATCCATGAGTCCAGAATGAGCCGGCATTTGTTGCCTATCCCTTCTTGCTTTTGAAAAGTTGCCCCATGGGCATCCAAACCTGTTGTAAATGGCGAAAGCTTTACAAAGTTTTAAATGGTGAACCTGACTTTTGTGAATACTGTGATTCTCTGGGAAGCCAGGCAGGAGATTGCAGAGCCTTTGGTTTTGATCTTTATATCGTCATTGTCTATAGGAATAGTGGCAGAAGACTGGAGGATAACAAATGTTGTCCCCTTGTTTAAGAAAGGGAATAGAGACAACCCTGGTAATTATAGACCAGTGAACCTTCCTTCGGTTGTGGGTAAAGTGTTGGAAAAGATTATGAGAGATAGGATTTATAATCATCAAGCGAGGAATAAGTTGATTAAGGTTGGTCAACACAGTTTTGTGAAGGGTAGGTCGTGCCTCACAAACCTTATTGAGTTCTTTGAGATAGTGAACAAACAGGTGAATGAGGATAAAGTGGTTTATGTGGTGTATATGGAGTTCAGTAAAGTGTTTGATAAGGGTCCGCATGGTAGGCTATTGCACAAAATATGGGAGGTGTGGGATTGAGGGCAATTTAGTGGTTTGGATCAGAAATTGCCGAGCTAAAAGAAGACAGAGGGTGGTGATTGATGGGAAATGTTCATCTTGGAGTTTAGTTACTAGTGATGTACCGCAAAGATCTTGTTTTGGGGCCACTGCTGTTTGTCATTTTTATAAACGACCTGGATGAGAGCATGGAAGGATGGGTTAGTAAATTTACGGATGACACTAAAGTGGGTGGAGTTGTGAATGGTACTGAAGGATGTTGCACGTTACAATGGGACATAGATATGCTGCAGAGCTGGGCTGAGAGGTGGCAAATGGAGTTTCATGCAGAAAAGTGTGAGTTGGTTCGCTTTGGAAGGAGCAACAGGAATAAAGAATACTGGGCTAGTGGTAAGATTCTTGGTAGTGTAGATCAGCAGAGAGATCTCGGTGCCAATGTACATAGATCCATGAAAGTTGCCACCCAGGTTGATAGGGTAGTTAAGAAGGTATATGGTGTGTTAGCTTTTATTGGTAGAGAGATAGTGTTTTGGAGCCATGAGGTCATGCTGTAGCTGTACAAGAACTCTGGTGCAGCTGCACTTGGAGTATTGCATACAGTTCTGGTCATTGCATTAAAGGAATGATGTGGAAGCTTTGTAAATGGTTCAGAGGAGATTTACTAGGATGTTGCCTGGTATGGAGGGCAGATCTTGTGAGGGAAGACTGAGGGACTTGAGGCTGTTTTTGTTAGAGAGAAGGTTGAGAGGTAACTTGAGACATTTAAGATAATGAGAGGGCTGGATAGGGTGGACAGTGAAAGCCTTTCTCCTCAAATGGTGATGGCTAACACGAGGGGACATAGCTTTAAATTGAGGGGTGATAGATAGAGGACAGATGTCAGAAGTAGTTACTTTACTCAGAGTTTTAGGGGTGTGGAACACTGCCTGCAACAGTAGCAGACTTGTCAACTTTAAGGGCATTTAAATAGTCATTGGATAGACATATGGATCAAAATAGAATAGTGTAGGACAGATGGGCTTCAGATTGGTTCCACAGGTATGCACAACATCGAGGGCTGAAGAGCATTACAGCGCAGTACAGGCCCTATGTTCTATTGCCAAATGATTGACAGCATGCAGATTGACACCTTTTTCAAATAAAGATCCGTCCATGTTTCTAAAATTATAACAGACGGTATAGAGAACCTCTGGCAAAGTACAGTGTATCCGATCTCTAACAAGCATGATTTTGGCACCTCACCCTCTTGGACGATTTAATTGAAAGTGCTGAAAAATTATTCTTCCACAAGGATGTTAGCCAGGATCAGAAATATATTTTAGTGATGTTTAAGGTGTACAGAAAACATGACCACTATTCTAGCATTCAGTGTGGCATAGATCTGGGTAATCTCAATGCAATTCATTTGTACAATATATTAGACTAACCATAATTCAACTTAAATTGTCAGCAATACTCAGGCCAATTGGATGGCTGTAGTGGAGAATGGAAAAGGTTTTGCAGATGCAATAAGTTGTGCTGTAGTGATTTTAGAGCAAAAAGACACTGTTGGGTAGAATTGGAGGAGCTTTTTGCTTTGCATTAGACTGTGCCTTGTGATGAAGCGTTTTGATGCTAACTTTATATTCCTGAAATGCATGATGTTCCTAATTCTCTGCATTATCATTCCTTATCTTGGTAATATGAACTACTTTGTAAAAACTGTTATGTTGTGTAAGTACTTCAAAACATTTATGCAAAGTGGATGGATTTATGCAGTAATTGATCAATCTCTTAAAAATCATCTGCACCTTGTCAGAAAATTGGAGGCAGGCAACTAGTATAGATAGAAAATGTTAATTGAATTAGAACATGTAATTAGAACACAATCAGCAGCACATCATTGTAGGCTTCTTCAGTTTAAAAATAATTTTCAAGTAATGTTATTTGCAGGTGACTAATAAACTGATAGCCATAAGGAAAACAATTTGAGCTTCAAAGGAATTTCATATCCTGGAGGCAGCTGCCTACAGTGTCTATTAGATTTGTGCAATACACAGGAGAGTGAAAGGACTCTGAGGAAATATAAAATTTTGGCCTTTACCTTTTTTGAATTCCTTGCTGTTTATACAATGTCATTTCTGCTGTGGTTAATCTGCTTTTAAAATTACACTATTTTACTGACCTGAGGCAAAACAATTCCCTCAAACATTCCCAAAGTGAAATTTTGTGAAAAGTATAATTGTATAGTTGCTGTCTTTGAGGACTCTCACTTCCTGAAAATCCTATTTCCATCGGCAACTGGTCAGCATTTCAACGAAATATACTTCATGTCTTTATTGGCGTTTTACTTGAATGTTTCCAGAAAAACAAGAGTTTTCCAGTCATTTCCAGATTTTGAAATGCTTAATTTTCAGTTGTAAATTGTCATTGTTCATGCCTCATAAGTTCGTATTAATTTTTGCTTGTAAAAAGTAAAAGAAAAATCAATTTTAGTAAAAGTTATTTCAAATTATTGATACCACTAGATATGGTTGAACCTGCTCTTTCTCATAAATGCTTATTTTTGTTCCCTAATAAAGTAAAACTTACTTGCTTATCCAGTGATGAGGTTTGTGTAACCCACTGAGATTAAACTAACACAATAAACTTGAGCATACAAGTTAAAGTAGGTAGCAAAAGTAAGATAATTTCTTCTTTTATATAAGTTTGCTGGGTTTACCTGTCTCAATGGAAGTGTTGCATACAAAGCAAATAAACTTGTATTGAATGCTGAACTTCCTGATTTGCTTATAAAACTTCATGACTCAATCTGAATTTCAGTGCCAACCGTTGAGTACGTTCCAAAGTTCACCTTTAATTCAAGTTGAAATTGGATTCATCTGTTGTCCAGCTGTGAACTTGCCTACTTGACCCGAACTCCCCTAATGTTAACTTGATTGGCTCATTTCCGTACTGCCTTTAACTTAGTATGGGCCCCATGTATTTTTTGAAAACCTGGAATAGATTCCTACAGATTAACTGCTTGCAGAATAGCTTGTGTTAATGTTTTAACTTATGACTTAATAGATGGTGGTAAAATTGAAATTGTACAATAATTTGTCTACATTACACTTAGCAGTAGGATATGAATGTCTGATGTATTTCTTTTACAATAGTATAAGCTATCATAATGTGAATGGAAAAACTCCAGTTCAGGATTTTAAAAAGCTCAACTTTTGTTCTCTGGTCCATAGAACGCTAACTGCGTACAGTTTCCAAATGCTTATCTTCTCATAGTGCAGAAGTGTGACTAGCAACAAGCTTGGACAAGCTTGCACTTTAAAAAAGTCCTGTTATGGAATATTGCTACATGCATTAACCCTAATGAAGGGCTCACAGCACTGAGGAATTTGATTTGTACAAAGTAAAGAAATTACTGACAAAGAAACAGTTCACAAAATGTCAGTTAACAGCAGAAAAACCTCGGGACGTCCATCCTATTACTACAGACTTTTGGGCAGGTCACGTCTTCAGAGACAACGCAGTCGTTCCAGGAGTCGCAGCAGACCAGGAAACAGGGGTAAGAGTGTTAGTCAAATTGCAGTGCTGCAAAGTCCTAATCTGCCTCCTGTTCTGGCTCCATATTTCAAACCTTTTTTTTAGTATTATGAATGTGAAATTTCAAGAAGAACCTTACATACCTCCAGTGGTTTGCTTCCTATATTGTATTTTATGCTGCAAAATAAATGTCAAAAATATCTCCATTTAAATTCTCAATTCATGATAAGGCTATACTTTACTGAAATCATACTGAAGTATAGCTGAGTTTTTAATGGTTACAATATAACATTTAATCTTAAAACAAGAACTGATATTAACTCAAAACAATGTTCTATTTATGAAACTACAATGATCAACCCTCAGATTTGGACAATTAATTTTCATTGAGGATCCAGATCACTGCCTGTGAGGATTACAGTTTGATGCTACTGTAGTCATCATACTTTCTAAATAACAACAGTTATAAATTTTGACTTTTTAACTGCTGATTTTGCTGTTTGCTGCATTATTGTAATGCAAAATTACAAAACATGCAAAGGTAATAACTTTTTTAAATGGTAACAGTAAGATAAGTAGAACTACTAACTTGTCTTTTGCAAATGCAATCGTATTAAGATTATCCAATTAAACTAAGGCTAGAAAATACCGGAAATCATACTCTGGAGATTTATTGATTATTAATTTTGGTCCATAATTGGGATTACTCAGTATATTGGCCAAGTCTATTGTGAAACTCCAGTGTATTATGTGATCAAAGATGTATTTGCCAGTATTGTGAGTATTTCTTTTGTACTGTGTATAAATGGCCTAAAGTAACTTGACGAAAGCATAATTATTGCTGAAGACATAATTCTTGTAATTTTGTGTGTGTGCTGATTTAGTGAAAGTTCGTGGCAACACACAATAAAGGTCAAGTCACTAAGTCTGTTCTTGTGTGAAGGAGGTGTAGCTATAGTTAACTCAATATTGGTTACAGAGGTATTTGTGAAATAGAATGAAGTGCATTATTCTGAATTGACTTGTAATGCACACTCTTGTAGAACAGAAAACTGAACATTCTTCACTATCCAAATAAAATTCTACTATAATTCTATTGTAACCTTTAGTAATAATCTTGTATTTCTTGATAGGGAAAGATTTCCTCTATTGACTTTAAAGTTCTTTATGTTTCTATTTTGAAGATGTGTTCAGAGCAGACCATCATATCTCTCATCTGATTTGGTAAAGAAAGGACTTCAAAGATTTCTGTTTGAGCAATGTATTGCAAATATTGACACACTCCCAGACCTTCACGTTCCAACTTGCAAAAGAATACATCAGCTATGTAAGGGAAACAACAACTTCACGAAGAATATTTTTATATAAAAGCCTGGATAAGCAATGATGACATTAATTTCCAAATAATTGAACAAATTAAATTAGAATTTAAAATTGTGCTAGAGGTATGCAACGTGCCTGCGACTCAGCTGGATTTCTGTGTTAAGTGGAATCTAATAGTTAGGGTTAATTTTCAGGCTTTCAGTGATCTCCAATAGGGCCCAAAATGACAAGCGGTAAGTGCGCATGCATGTGCAATCTGCAGTTTTTGAATGAGGGCAAAGAAGAGATGTTCTTTAGTCACACATGAAGCAGGTGTTAAAACTATTTGAATATGCAGGTAAGTGGTTTTAATAGCTAATCAATCTTTGGTCCAATATCGTTTTGCTATGGGGCAACCAATTCCAAAGAAATCAATCCTAAACATTACCAAGGCTTTTAAAAATGAAGGCGGGTTATTAAAATCTGTAGACAGAACAATGATGCTGCACAGACCCAAGATTCCCAATCTTCATAGCATACTCTCCTTACAAACTATGTCCACCAATCTTTCTAACTATAGATTGTGACCATTCCTACCCCCGGCCAATCCATTATTCACAATCTTCTATGTTACTGAGTACCTCTCCCTAAGCCCAGTCATCCTCTGCCTGTGGATCCAATTGTTCTTCAAGTCCTCTCACAATCTTTCTGCAGACAATAATTTGCAATCTTTAGCTATTTGCTGTCCTCCTGTAATGTTGGCTTCATTCTGATGAAGTTGATGTACAGTATCTGGGTCTGTTTTGACCCACCATTCTGCTGCTCCAATTATTTTTTATCTTCTTAATAATTCTTTGTGATATTAAGTTTTACTAATTTAAGAGGCATGTTTAAACCTAAGTGAATATTAGCGAGTTTTGAAAAGATTTGTAGCTCCGGTTGACGTTCTGGATGTTGGTTTGCTCGCTGAGCTGGAAGGTTCATTTCCAGATGTTTTGTCACCGTACTAGGTAACATCTTCAGTGGGCCTCCAGGTGAAGCACTGCTGCTGATTCCTGCTTTCTATTTATATGTTTGGGTCTGGTGATGTAATTTCCTGTTCTTTTTCTCAGGTGGTGGTAGATGGGGTCTAACTCGATTTGTTTGTGATAGAGTTCCTGTTGGAATGCCATGCGTCTAGGAATTCTCGTGCATGTCTCTGTTTGGCTTGTCCGAGGATGGGTGTGTTGTCCCAGTCGAAGTGGTGTCCTTCCTCATCTGTATGTAAGGATACTAGTGAGAGAGGGTCATGTCGTTTTGTGGCTAGTTGTTGTTCATGTATCCTGGTGGCTACTTTTCTGCCTGTTTGTCCAATGCAGTGTTTGTTACGGTCCTTGCACAGTATTTTGTAAATGACATTAGTTTTGCTTGTTGTCTATATCGGAACTTTCAAGTTCATTAGCTGCTGTTTAGTGTGTTGGTGGGTTTGTGGGCTACCGTGATGCCAAGGGGTCTCGGTAGTCTGGCAGTCATTTCAGAGATGCCTTTGAAGTAGGGGGAAGTGGCTAGTGTTTCTGGATGTGTTTTGACTGCTTGTTTGGGTTTGTTGCTGAGAAATCAGCGGACTGTGTTCATTGGGTACACATTCTTTTTTAATACACGGTATAGGTGATTTTTCTCTGCTCTGTGCTGTAGTGTGTGTTGGCTTGTTGAAATAACGTTCTGATGCAGCTTCGTTTGTGGATGTTGGGATGATTGCTTCTGTAGTTCAGTATTCGGTCCTTGTGTGCTGTTTTCCTGTAGACACTGGTTTGAAGTTTCCCCATTGGCTGTTCGCTCTACTGTTGAGGAAAACAACAACAAACTGTCATTCCTAGATGTCACAGGCTGAGTGACTGTGTTAAGCCATAGTAACCATCAAGAGCTATCCTAGCAGTACAGTCTTGTCCAAACTGCTTCAAATCATTAGCCATCATTGAATCCATGGAACATGTACCGCCAGGCAGTATCGGTAAATTATAGAATAGATTGGCTGTCGAAGGAACGTCTGGCTTTCACAGTTGTAGGACTTGAACATTCATCTTTTAAATCAATTTTTGATGTGTTAATTTTGACAATCTTATTTAAATGCAAGGCTTCGTAACTTGAATTTCATTTTCTGCTCTTTTAAAATGTACAAGAGTTTTTAACTGATAATGACCAGTAGAAGTTGCTATTGGAGCCACAGTCTTTGTAAGGCTTATTATGTTTTCATGTGACACATTATTGTCCAAGCGTTCAGTAAGTCTGCACATCTAGTAGGATTTGGTTACAAAAATATACATGCTACCACATTATATATGAAAGTATAACTTTTTCAGACTTTATTAATTTTAAATATTAAAGTGACTATACATTATATAAATGAATCTATGAATTTCCTGTATTTATAGTATGCAATGAAATGTTTGCAGTGAAATGACAGAGTCAATTGCGAGGGAGCAGCAAATGAGTATAACATGTGCTTAGCATACCTTTTTATAAAACATCTGTTTAGAAATGGGCAATTGAATATATTGATATGAATTGCATTTTCTTAACTGTTTATTAATACAGACACTCATTTTAAGGCAAGTCTGACTCTGACTCTGAATGTCAGAGCTTGCTGTCTTCTATTTATTCTGTTGCTGCATAGTAAGTAGAATCTTTAGGTATCTCCAGGAAAGATTTTTTGTAAAAAAACATTTTCTGTTGCTTACCATTAATTCTCACATCGTGCTGTACATCTCTGACTCTATATGCAGTTTATCATTATTGATTCCCATCTATATGAATGAATACCGTAGCTAGTGAAATTATGGTTGCATATTGTGTTTTTCTGTCAAGTGCAACACAGTTTGCTATCTGTGGGATTGGTTATCATAACCTCTCATCTTTTCTAAGCAAAACACTGAATCAGATTCTGACCTTGGACCTTTTAGTAATTGTTTTTGGTGCAATTAGAAATGCCAATGTACGGTTGAATTTTGTATGTCATCCTTGTCTTTGCTGTGGAATAATAGATTTGATAAAATTGGCTAGTTGTAAATTATTCTCATGTAATTCAATTAATTGCTTTTTGGCATGATATTGTTACATAATGGTATTTATCAACTGTAACCATAATTGACTTTATTTGACTGTAATGCAGTAATTAGTGACAATTCCTAGCATCTGTGTATTATAGTTTCCCTTACTTCTAGCAAGTAAAAACACAATCAATGCTGTTGAAATTTGAAATGAGATAATCTAAATATATTTCTGTTATTCCTGTGTATTTGATTGTAAGGCTAGGCAGAACAATAAAGAAACAACACCTTTACTCTTCACTAGTGTCTCGTCTAAAAGAATTAAAGTATAAGTTAGCCTTAAGTTTTTGAATTCTGCAGAGGTACACGGTGATGAGCAGAATAGAACTATGTTTGAAACAAAGGTTAATTTTGAAATTAGATAAGGTTCTTCTTCTCAACTTCTCCGCTTACCTGAAGTGTGGTGACCCTCAGGTTAAACAACCACATCATCTTTCTCTAACGAGAGAGCAACCCTACTGTATGGTAAGACTCTCAGCCATTTTATCTGTACTCCTGATGTGTGTTGCAAATGCTCTGCAATATTGAACAAGATTTTAACATTTCAGTAAGTTATCTTTTTAAGTCAAACCCTACAGTTACAACTTTTCATGTATATCAGGGCTGCAACATATTCAAAAATATAGATTTAATAATGGAAGGATATTTTATCAGGTGCCACACTGCAGATATAATTTTTCCTATTGATTTTTGCATATTGTAAATGGATTTTAAAAACGCTGATGTTATAGAACAAGGTTCACTCCAGTCTTGGTTGTATATTAAAACATATAAAATATCGTCAAAAATAGATGACTGAGTAATGCATCCTGTTATGCGTTGAAGGTCTGGGAGATGAACTTTAATTTCCTTCTGATGCTTCTCATGTACCTCATAAAGGAATGGTAAAGCCAAGAAAAACAAAGCATGTTCTTTCAGCGTAGTGATAACAACGTTTAACAAAGAATACAATTGCCAAAAATCTCATTTATTTGTTTATAAAGGAAAATATTACATAGATGATTTGGAGTTGGAGATGATGTGTAGTGTGTCAAAGTTTGCAGATGACATTAAGATGAGTGGCAGAGCAAAGTGTGCAGAGGAACATAGATAGTGTAAGTGAGTAAACAAAGGTCTGGCAGATAGAACAATGTTAATAAATGTGAAATCATCCATTTTGGTAGAAATAACAGTAAAAAGGACTATTACTTGAGTGGTAAAAAATTGCAGCATGCTGCTGTGCAGAGGCACCTGGATGTCCTTGTGCATGATTCACAGAAGGTTGGTTTGCAGGTAGAACAGGTAATTAGAAAGGCAAATGGAATTGCTAAAGGGATTGAGTTTAAAAGCAGGGAGGTTATGTTGTAGCTGTATAGGGTGCTAGTGAGGCCACACCTGGTGTACTGCATGCAGTTTTGGTCTCCTTACTTGAGACAGGATGTACTGGCACTAGAAGGGGTACAGAGGAGGTTCACTAGATTGATTCCGAAGTTGAGGGGATTGACTTATGAGGTGAGACTGAGTAGACTGGGATGATATGTATTGAAATTTTAGAAGAATGAGGGGGATCTTTATAGAAACATGCAAAATTATGAAGGAAATAGATAAGATAGGCATAGAGAGGATTCCACTGGCAGGTGAAACTAGGACAAGAGGACATTGCCTCAAAATTAGGGGGAGCAGATTTAAGACTGAATTGAGAACGAACTTATTCACCCAGAGGGTTGTGAATCTGCAGAATTCCCTGCCCAGTGAAGTAGTCAACGCTACTTCAGTAAATGTTTTTAAGGCTAAAATAGACTTTTTTTAACATTAAAGAAATTAATGATTATGGTGAAAGGGCAGGTAAGTGGAGCTGAGGCCACAAAAAAATCAACAATGACCTGATTGAATGGCGGAGCAGGCTACTCCCACTCTTAGTTCTTATGTTCTAATAAAAGCCTTGCAGTAAGTTGACTTTAAACTTCGTGTACAGATGGACAATGAAGCTGCATATGATCCATTAGTAGTATCTCAGCTGTTAAATGTTTGAGGGCTTGAATTACAAGGAGAGGCTGGATAGGTTAGGACCTTTTGACTGGAGCATAGAAGGTTGAGGAGTGACCTTACAGAGATTTATAAAATCACGAGGAGTATAGATAAGGTGAATGGCAAGCATCCTTTCTCTTGGGTGAGGAATAACAAGACTAATGAACATATTTTTAAGGTGAGAGTAAAAAGATTTAAAAAAGACGAGGGAAGTTTTTGATTCCACAGTGCTTCATATACGGAATGAACTTCCAGAGGAATTGGTGGATGCAGGTACTGTCACAATGTTTAAAAGACATTTGGATAAGTACATGGATAAGAAATGTTTGGAGGGATATCGATCAAACGCAGGCAGGTGGGACGAGTTTAGTTTGGGTCATCACGGACTGAAGGGTCTATTTCCATTCTGTATGACACTATGATTAGGTTGGTACTCTACTCATTTGGAGTTAAGAATTAGAATGGTTCTTAAAGAGCTTGACAGGATAAATGCTGAGAGAATGTTTCCCCTTTTGGTAGAATCTGCATCCAGATGGCATAGTATTAGAATAAAGGGGCATCAGTTTAAGATTGAGATGTGGAGGAAATTCTTCTCAGAGAGTTGAGTCTTTGGTACTGCATCTCTCAGAGAGTTGTGAGGGTAGAATCCTTGTGTGTATTTATGGCTGAGATACATAGACAGACAGAAGAAAAGTGATTGATATTTGATTCTTGATCAGTGTGAAAATCAAGAATTACAGGGAAAATGCAGGAAAGTGGATGCGAGGGACGATGGATGAAGGCCAGTTGAACACTTAAAAATTAACATCATTGTATAATAACATTATACTAATTGCAATTACCAATACAACTAATACTAATTACACTATAATGATCACTGTTGTGCTTTGTCTATGTTAAACAATTACACACTCAACTGGATTTTTTTTTTCTCTTTTGTTCTAGGCTGATCAAGCTTTTGTTTCAGCTTAATTAAAGCTTTGACAAAGGGTCAGTTAAACTCGAAACATCAACTCCTTTCTCTCCTTACAGATGCTGCCAGACCTGCTGAGATTTTCCAGCATTTTCTCTTTTGGTTTGTTTCAGCTTGCTTTCTGTTGATTTCCAATGATTTCAGTTTAAAATTATTGGGTACTTTGAAGGGGAATAAATGTCTGCAGTTGGTGCACGTGGAGCATTTTGTGATTTGTTTTCATAGTCATTAACTTCAATAGATCAATTCTAGATATGACGTGATAACTAAAGCCATGGAATGTGGAGAATCACAAATGAATGTGACCAAGTGCTGTTGAACACAGAATGGTTTGGCATTTTTCTGGTAGGGTGTTCCCTCAGAACCTACCAGGAATCGGACAGATGGCTCTGGGTAGTCAAGCAAGCTCTTTGCTGATTATTGCCAAACAGAATCAAACCACTGGATTCTAATTTAAAGGAAGAGGTATTTCTTTATTCTTTTGATCAAGAGGAAAAGAATAAAGATATTGAGAGATGCTGGCACAAGTTAGTCCCTGATGCTAGCTAATGATACAATTTGTCTTCCCAGTGGGGTTAATGAAGGAAGATATATTAACTGGAAATATACACAGATGCAGCTGAAACAACAATAAAGAAGCTCTACACCATCCAAGACACTGTCACTCCTTCACTGCTAATGCACAGTGACATAATTATTACCCAAATGTAATTTCATCAAGGTTCCTTCGACAGTATTTTCCAAACCCATGACCTCTACCAGTTAAAAGGACAGGGACAGTAGATGCATGAGAATGCTACCACATGCAAGTTATCTTCCACGTCACAGAATGTTCTAACCTAGAGCTATAATGTAGTTCCTTCACTGCCACTAGGTGAAAATGCCAGCACTTGCTTCATAATGGCATGGAGTGTCCCTACACCCCAAGAACGGCAGTGGTTCAAAAAGGCACCTCACAAGCATCTTCTCCAGGACAACTAGGGAAGTATAATAAACGCTGGCTTATCCTGCAATGCCTACATCCATGAACATATCTCTTTTAACCAGTTCTATTATATAGAGTTGGATTAAAGGCCAACTGAGTAGAGAGGATGTAGTTGAAGTAATGTGACAATTCCTGATAGAAAGAATTGATTTTGTCGTGAAGAATGGCCTGGCTGGTTAAAAAATAGTGGCCTCAAAAATAATGGGACAACCAATAGAAGCAAAAAAATTGAGATGCTACTGGTGAAACGTCCTGGCTTGTTTCCTGACATTTTTGTGATTGAACCTTAGGCTCATAGATTCCTTTTCTCAACCAAATCTATGATAAAGAGATGATGTGAAAATTGAGTAACCTGATACTATTTTGTAAATTTAGAAAGAAGTAAGGACAGAGTAGGTAAAGAGAATGAGGTTGATAATGTTTAATCCATCTGAAGTTGACACATTTAATCCACCTTTTATAGAAATGCAGGTGATTCAGAGAGCTATATCTGACAGCCTACTTCGAAATCAAATCAGAGCCATTGCCAAGTATTATATTTTAAAAGGCAAAGTCTAATGAAACATTTTTTAAAAATACTACCTCAAATACCAGCGGATGAGGCATGAGCAGTAAACCATCAAGTGGTGGGTCCACCTAAATCTTATAAAAATTTTATGTGGGGCTCACAAAACTCCAATGACAGGTCATTTCAGTATTGGAAAAACACAAATTAGCGAATCTAAAAAAATGTTTTCAGCCAGAATTACACAAAGCTGTAGCGTAATTTTGTGGAGAAATGTGGAGAAAACCCAAACTGAAATTAAATCTGCGGCTTCAACTTTGATACAAGCTTTCAAAGAACCATATAACAGGGTATTATTAGATTGTGAAGGACTTCTAACTAAAACCAGCAGTGGGAATCAGTATATTTTAACAATTATGGATCTTTTAATAGGGTTTTCTGAGGTACTGTCTTTGTGGAAAGTTATAGCAAAAGTGTTAATGAAGAGGTTAGTTAATTTTTTTTACAAGAAATGAATTACTCATCTGAATACAATCAGATCAAGTTAAAATTCTCTTTTGCAAGTATTCAAATAAATAATGAATAGTTTGGGAATAGAATTTATTAGCTTATCATCCACAATCTCAAGGAGCTTTGGAAAGATGGCATCAAACTTTAAAGGCCAAGATTGGAACTCATTGTCAAGAATATCTTAATGATTGGGATAAAGGAATTAATTATTTTTGCCATCAAGGATGTCCCTAATGATTGCACATTATTGAAACCTTTTAAACATATATACAGACATGAGCAAAGAGGACCCTTAAATGAATTGTAATAGACCAGACCAAACCCTCTTCCAATATATCAAGGAAATAGCCTTGACCCTAACTTTTATCTTCTTTAAAGGCAAGTATAAAGTGCTGTATTCCAGATGTAGTTCGATTGATCACACTGCTCAGCTCTAAGCAAAATACGTTTTAGAATCGTAGGATTTCTACAATGTGGAAAGAGACCATTTGGCCCTCCACCCTATCCAATAACCCCACATTTACCATGGCTAGCCCATCTAGTCTGCACATCTCTGGACACAATGGACGATTTACCATTTCCAATTCACCTAACTAGCACATAAAGTCACACAGCATGGAAATGGACCCTTCGGTCCAAACAGTCCATGCCGAACATAATCCCAAACTATATTACTCTATTGATAACTTACTGTATCTATTCCATGGATTCAATATTCTTTTTATTTTGAGATGCTGAGAACTGCATGAAGTTGTAACCTAATGATTGCCTTGTAAAAATTGAACATACCTTTATGCTTCGTAACTTATAAACAAATGTAATATGACACTGTTAACATTTCTGCCTTTTGTATGAGAAATTTAACCAGGGTCCTGTCTGTTTTATCAGGTGATGGAAACGATTCAAAAGCACTATGTGACGGAGAGTTGCTCTACCACAGTCCAACATTTAACCCTCAACCTTACGTCATTATTTGTGGGCTTTTATGTGTTTGAATTGGCTGTACCATTTGCTTACAAAAAAAATTAATAACATACTTCCAAAACTCCTGATAAAATGAGTGAATGATTCTGTGTAGATCTAAGTTCATTCTTTCTCAAGATACATAAATCAGAATTCCATTTATCTTTTTCATGGTTTTTCCTTTGTCACCCTCATCTCTAAAGATTTTTGTATTTACATTCTTACTTTTTTTTCTCTATTATTAATGTTCTTACATTTTACTAGATGCGTTCTCTTCTATATTGTATGGGCTGGCAGCTGTCACCAGCCAACCCGTTTATCCCTGCTCTTTGCTTTCTGTTTTCTCTAGCCATCTTTCTATCGTATATACTCGTATAAAAGTCAACCCTACTATATCGCATTATAAACCTCTTACAAAGGAAACTGCATGTTCCCGTTAACCCACTTAAAACAAAATTGCATTCATCCACTCATACCGGTAACCCTATTAATTGCTTTTTGTTTACTATATTGAGCATCCGTCCCTCCCTCTGTCTGTTTCTCTATCCTTCCGCTCCCCCCCCGTTCCCCCTCCCCCCCGTTCCCCCTCCCCCCCATCTTGGTTTACTACAGCATGTTTTGATTCATTCAGACTGGTACGAAGTCTGTTGCTACTTATCGCATTTTGCTCACCATACATCCAAAAGTTAATATCGTTAAAAAGTTAATCATTTTAATTGTGCCATTATATCTGAATAAACGTGAGATATATTAGCTACATGTATCTTTTTAATTCTTTGACAATATTGTTGCTGAGGTTCATTTACATTCGAGTTTAAATGGGAGGGAAATGGAAGAATTTGGTGGGAACATTCAAGATGCTTCCACATTCAGATTTTAACAAATGTTTCATTTTAAGTGTGCCATTATACCAGATCATGGCGATGTTGAACAGTGTGATTTTGCAGAATTTCAATGAATCTTTGACACGTTAAATTTTCAAACCAGTATGTGTAAACAAAATTTACTGCCAGTAATTCATTCTTGTTTCTCTTGCTTTTATCCTGTAATTATCTTTACCATAACTCATTGTGTTTTTCTTCTTTACCTGGGATTAATTGAGCAACCAAATTGACTTCTGTTAATATTACGGTATTTCGAACTGCAGCATGAATTTCAGCCCCTCAAAACTAGTGCCTGTGTAATAGTTGACCCTATAAATTGAACCTTTAAAAATAATCTGAAAAAATTTGACTTTTGCACAAATGTACATGGTATCTACAATTCATTTAGTACAATATGCCTTTGCATGGTATTTTATTGAAACACCTGAAAAAAATGGCACTCATATTTCTCTTTTTAAAAAAAAGTATTTTGATGCCTGAATGGAGTATGTCATTCCAAAAATAATATCCAAGAGATTAAAGCATTTTTTTAATGTACTGTTTTAAAGTTGCTATTTGAAGTTCAGTAGTGATTGGACCTTGAGTTCATGTTTAGAAATAAAAGCTTATTAATACTAATCTTCAATAAGTGTCTTTCTATGCTGGCCTCTGGCTTGCTGCTTCAGGAGTGGTGAACCTTCTCAGGTTAGTACTTCAGTATTTAAGTGGCACTTGATCCAGCCATCTTTCCTGCTGGCAGGGGCAACAGGCATAATGAATACTCACTTTTGAAGATGCCCCCTCCCAGTACAAAAGAAATTCTGTCTGCACATTTAACACTGTCTATGTTAACTTGCAATAATGGCTTATCCATTATGTGATAAGAACTTGGACTGTTTGTATTGACAGAGTCATCCAGTAGTGCAGTAATTTTTACTACAGACAAAGCGTGCCTTATTTTCAACATTTTGAACAGCCTGTAACATCTCTCTTTATTTTTAGAAGGACATAGAGAAAATCAGTGGGTGATACTGATCTTTTGATTAAAATGGTTTTTGATTAAAATGTTTAATGGTTACATAGCTTGTTTAATAAATTAACCTTTGATAAGTTGGCTTTTAGACATATTAGAGTACAGTAATTCCTCACTTAATATTGTAGTTTCAGTCTTGAAAAGTGCAATTTTAAATGAAGCAATATTAAGCAAATCAGACTTTCCCTTCCCAACCAATGTAAAATTTGTAGTTAGGTTCAATAGTATCTTTTTTTTGTCTGAAAAAGATTAATACATTACTCTTATGTTGAAAAACTTTACGTTGCAAACTTCCAATATTTATAAATAAATAATTTGTTAAAAAGAAATTTAAAAATAGAAAAGAATACATTCTAACTCTTCCAATTTACTCTCACTGACCCTTCTGCCCATTGGCTAAGCTTCCCTCCCGCCACTTTAACTGTCTTTTATACCATCTTAACCTTTCCTCCTTCCAGCTTCTCACATTTACTTCCTTCCTTCTCCTAAGGCTCAGATGAGTGGTGAGAAGCAGAAAGGGCACCTTTTATTTTATTGAGACAGTTGGCAGTGACTGAAAGAGTTAGTGAGAGGAGGGTCATAGAAAAAGAGCTTGTAACAAAATGACATCAGTAAGATCAAGCTAGCCTCTGTCAGACTTGCCACAAAATAGTATTCAAAACTTTGGATACAAACTTGAATATAATATCATGTTGACTGCACAATGTTAAAGTGGAAATGGGAACTCAAATAAAATACTGTGGATGTTGAAAATCTGAACTAAATGCAAAAAATACTAGAGAAACTCAGTAGGTCTGGATGATTTATACCAGACTAAAAATCCTTAATTGTTTTTCTCCCCAGAAATGCTACCAGACCTGGTGAGGTTCTCCAGCATTTCCTGTGCTTATTTGAAATGGGGAATTACTGAGTAAGGCGAAGTTCACTGAAGCTGGCTGGGAAAGGAGAATGAGTTAACAATCAGCACTACAGTTTTGAACCCCTAACTCTAAGTTGGGCTTCTTTTATATATAAACTGTAAAGTTTAATTACCCAAGGGTGTTTTTTTTTTGTGTGGTGGGAGGGGGTGGTGGTGGAGGAGGAGGAGGAAAGAGAGCTGTTAAATTTGTAATGAGAAATGGGATTCCAGTGTACCCATTTTTCAGTTTTATGCCAGATTCATTGAGGGTATCATTTCTGGTCTCAAGAGGCAGACCTACCATGAAAATATGGTAATTGGCAGAGTGTGTAAAATTTCAGCTATGCTTTAAATTTATTATTTGTGCCAGATTTGGAACTTCAGGAAACCTGACAATTGAAAGGAGATGAGAATGCAGTTTTCCACCAATCTTTGTGTTCCAGACAGAGTAGAACTATTTCTCTGACCCTTTAAGCTAATCTGTTTTGTAATTCATGTGATCAGGCCTTCAACATTTCCCATGTCATCACCATCCCTCCTGAACATACTACCCTGCTTATGAACCAAGTCTCCTCCAAACTACCATGCTGTATTTCAATAAATATCCAACCCCAATATCCAACATTTATTTACATTTCATTCTCAGGACCTGTGTGCAAGTGATCAAGTCAGTCTTGGCTGCCTTTAAGTTGGTGATGAGTTTTTGTTTTGGTCTGATCTAATATGTAAGATGTAGGTATTTTGACAGGATTGTTCAGTAGGAAGTTTCAGAATGTTGCACTGTGACATTGAAGGAACAACTATTTATGACGTGGTTTGCTGTACATTGGGGAAACAAAGCATAGACTGGGTGACTGCTTAATAGAACACCTATGCCCTGTCTCCAAAACTACCCTGAGCTTTCAGTTGTCTTCCACTTCAACACACCGCCTTGTTCCCTGGCCAGCATCTCTGTCTCAGGCTTGCTGCACTGCTACAGCAAAGTTAAACACAAGCTGGAAGAACAGTACCTCATTTTCTACTTGGGAATGCTACAGCCTTTGGACTAGTATTGAGTTCCACAATTTTAGGGCTCCCATGTCCTTACCTCAACCCCCACACGCCAGGCCTTGTTATCACATGGTCTGCTATTACACATTGTTTGTCACTAATAGTCTCCATTAGTAACTATTCATTCTCCTAGGCTGACTGTTATCCACTCCTTTGTCCTACTTCTTTCTCTCTCTTTGGGCTGTATTTCAGCCTATCATTTATTCCTTACCACTTGCCCCCCACACTACGTTCTGCATAAAACCCAACTTTTTCCTAGCTACAATCAGTTCTGAATAAGAGTCACTGGACCCAAAATGTTAACTCTTGATTTCTTTCCACAAATGCTGCCAGAACTGCTGAGTTTTTTCTGCAATTTTTTGCAACTATTTATAATATCCATGTCAGAGTGTGAGTGTACGAGTTGTGAATTACAAAAGTATGGAACTTATGAAATTGAGTTTTAAAATCTGTCAATTAACAAGTAGAAGGTAAAATAAAATTAATGCCTTGTAGAGTATTTTGATTTGCAACTCATTAAGGCTATCCTTAACTGGAATAAATTGCTGAAGGCTGCATTACAGTAGTCTTGCACTTATTTTCAGAATTCTGTAGTGTTTTAAAGTGATTAGAGTATGTGGATGCCAAATTACAGAAACGCAATTCAATACATCTCTAAATGAAACATTGTTATGATAGGGTACTGGTCTTTCAGTGGGCTTTCCAATTGTCATCTCAGGTGCACTGACAGGAGATTATGGCTTTTATTGATGCTACCCTCCTGTTCCCAATTGTACTTTGGTATATGTTCAGGGGTATGGTGGTATATGTTCAGGGGTATGGTGGGAGGTTAAGTTCTGTGTGTGAAATGTCCCTAACTCACCCTGTATGCATGTTACAATTTTAAGGGTGGCATGTTTCATGGGAGCTAAGTGTTCCTTATATGAAGAGTGGGACACTTCAATAACATGGCACTGATTGTTGTGGGAGTCACATTAAAATTCATTTTTGCTGAGCATGTTTTACAGAAAAAGGAAAACCTGGCTGTGAATAGAATGTAAGAATGGCCAGTTCCACAAGGTAATTGCCTTTCTCAGCACTATTCATGTGCCTGGAAAAGAAGCAGAAACATTGTCCCCAATCCTTCAGGGAGGCCTTTTTCTAAATACTGTCAAATTCTCTTAATCAGTTATTTCTTCCACCAATCCTCCATCTTGTCACCACTTTTGATTGCTGGCCTTTACCTGCTGTCAGTCTCCTTATTATTGCAGCTTCTGTTACTATATCATTACAATGTGTTTAATTCGTGT
The DNA here is from genome assembly GCF_037043375.1 of Chiloscyllium plagiosum. Classification (NCBI taxonomy): domain Eukaryota; kingdom Metazoa; phylum Chordata; class Chondrichthyes; order Orectolobiformes; family Hemiscylliidae; genus Chiloscyllium; species Chiloscyllium plagiosum. The sequence continues at coordinate 19,795,465 of NW_028270159.1, forward strand.
TCAGTGCTGAAGCAAGGCTGCGTGCGAGTTGCTCTCAAAGTCAGTTGGAAATAGTAAACTATTGTTTTGGTACACAGATTAGCTCTTCTAACTTAAATAAAAGTGAAAGGACATTTTAACTTCATTGTCTGTTTAGCTTCTTGGCAAATGGTTAACTGAATTTCATGAAAGCATTCCAGCAATGTTCTTTAAAACTCACTTCTGGTTCTTGTAAAAATCCTCTTGGATTCAAAATAAGAAGCGATGAATGTGCTCTTTGTAAATATTCTACATATTGTACTGTACAAAACATAAATGCTTGCAATATTTTAATACTATTTCTTATGAATAAAATCTGAGTGTATGACTAATAGCATGATTTTGTATATGTAGCCCAATAATAATTAAGACTAGTATAATATGAGACTTTTAGCTGATCAAGTGTAATAGCCATAATAAATTATATATAAATAGACTGTAATGAATTCATAAAAATTCAGAAAATATAAATGTTGTACTTATCTTTGAGACAAATGGTTAGTTATCTTGAAGATTTTCTCTAATACTGGACAATTCTTTAGGATTAGTGAACCAAAACTTGCAGTCTTTTTTTTTAAAATGAAGGAATATTAGTTGCAGTCATAGAGATGTACAGCACAGAAACAGACCCTTTGGTCCAACTCGCCCATGCTGACCAGATATCCTAAATTAATCTAGTCCATTTGTCCTCATTTGGACCATATTCTCCTCAACCCTTCCTATTCATATACCCATCCAGGGGGCATTTAAATGTTGTAATTGTACCAACATCCACCACTTCCACTGGCAGCTCTTTCCATACATGCATGAAAAGGTTGCTCCTTAGGTCCCCATTAAATCTTTCCCCTCTCACCATAAACTTATGTCCTCTAGTTCTAGACTCCCCCAACATAGGGAAAAGACCTTGTCTATTTACCTTATCCATGCCCCTCATGACTTTATGAACCTCTATAAGGTCACCCCTCAGCCTCCAACGCTCCAGGGAAAATAGCCCCACCTTATTCAGCCTCTCCCTATTGCTCACATATTCCAATCCTGGCAACATCTTTGTAAATCTTTTCTGAAATCTTTCAAGTTTCACAACATCCTTCTCATAGGAGGGAGACCAGAATTGCACACACTATTCCAAAAGTGACCCAACCAATGTTCTGTACAGCTGCAACATGATCTTCCAACTCCTATACTTAATGCTCTGACCAATAAAGGAAAGCGTACTAATTGCCTTCTTCACTATCCTATCTACTTGAGACTCCACTTTCAAGGAACAATGAACGTGCACTCCAAGATTTCTTTGTTCAGCAACACTCCCTAGGACCTTACCATTATATGCATAAGTTCTGCCCTGATTTGCCTTTCCAAAATGCAGCACCTCACATTTATCTAAATTGAAGTCCATTTGTCACTCCTTGGCCCATTGACCCATTTGATCAAGATAGTGTTGTTCTCTGAGATAACCTTCTTCGCTGTCCACTACACCTCTAATTTTGGTGTCATCTGCAAACTTACCTACTATACCTCCTATGTTCACATCCAAATCATTTATATAAATGATGAGAAGTAGTGTACCCAGCACCGATTGTTGTGGTACACCTTTGGTCACAGGCCTCCAGTCTGAAAAACAACCTTTCACGACCACCTGTTTTCTACCTTCAAGCCAGTTCTGTATTCAAATAGTTAGTTCTTCCTGTATTCCATGTGATCTAACCTTGCTAACCATTCTACCATGAGGAACCTGGTGGAACGCCTTACTGAAGTCCATATAGGTTACATCCACCACTCCTCCCTCGGCAATCCTCTTTGTTAGTTCTTCAAAAAACTCAATCAAGTTAGTGACACATGATTTCCCACACACAAAACCATGTTGTCTATCCCTAATCGGTCCTTGCCTTTCCAAATGCATATAAATCCTGTTCCTCAGGATCCCCTTCAACAACTTGCCCACCAGCGATGTCAGGCTCACCGGTCTATGTTCCCCCACCTTAGCCAACCTGCAGTCTTCCGGCATCTCACCTATGACTATCGATGATCCAAAGTCAACTAAGAATATTTCGGCCTTGGTTCAGCCTGGTTGAAATGCATTGCCATAATATGAAACTTTAATTTGTGATTCAAATTTTTGTAATACAAAATAGATGTAATTTCATCTGGTCTGCCAGAAATACATTTGAAGTTCCATGTGACAAAATTTATTGGCTCTTTCAATATACACAAGGTTTTATGGTCATGTATATGTTTAAAATCCAGATTCCAGAGATCAAGTAAAAAAAAAACTTCTGACCCAAGTATACAAACCAGTTTATTTCATAATTATTTTTCATTTTGTGTTTAGAAAATGGTGATTTATTTGCTTCAATTATGTGACACCTTGTGATGCATTGTGAATTCCTGAAGCATTTTTAAATCACATTTTTCCTTTAATTTTGATCCTTTAAAGAAATATTGAAAGTGATTATAGTTATTAATTATCCCATTAAATATTACTCTAAATTTAGTGTTTGTTCTTATTACTTCAACATTGCTTTGTATAGAAAAGTTATTTATACAGTTACTGTGATGGAATTCCATTGTATGACTGTGTTAAAGGTAGCTGGAAGCAAAATTAGATTTTTGTGTATAAATACATGTGTGCTGTTTTACTTTTAAAGGTAAAGCTGACTAGTGCTAGGTTGGCAGCTGACGCAAGTTTTACTAGCTGCAAGAGAAGGACTTCATCTCAAATTTCCATATTTTATTAATGTTAGTTAAGATAGGAAAATACCATTTGAAGGTGTGACAATTCCCTCCTGTGGATCATTGATCTTGAATATGATGGTGACATATTTCTGCATAATTGTACATGTCTTGAAATCAATGTGAGGTTCATGAATTTTAAATTACAAATAGTAGACTTAAGCTTTTAGTTTGGGAGGGCTCTGGAGACAGACAGAGCACAAAAGTCTGAATAAAAAAACCATGGGAAGCACAGGGATATCCGGAATAGTAAAGAACTGAAAATAAGTTGAACAAATGGTAAAGCGATATTCACTGTTATGTTTAGGAGCTGAGTGTAGTTTTAACAGCTCTGACCCTTTGCTGCAGACATTATACTCGAGTTTATGATGTTCTTCTAATACTTTTTATTTGTACAGCACTTTTAATGTAATAAAAGTCCCAAAGTATTTTACAGGAGAATTTTAAACAAATTATGACAACAGTGTATAATGAGTCATTATATCTCTAATGACGAAAAGCTCTTTCAACAAGGTTACTTTCAGGAATGTCTGAATGGAGAAGAGTGAGGTGTGAGGGAGGAGTTGAGGTGTGGGGGCGAGATTCCCAAACTTTAGGCAACTGAAGACATGGCCACTGATGGTGGTACAATTTAGAAAAAAAGGTTGCTGAGGAGCCCACTGAGTTGAGTACAGAAATCTTGAAGGTTGGAGCAGGTTATAGAGATAGGGATGGGAGAGGTTACGGGAGGTCCTGAAAAAGAGGATGAACATTTTAAAATCATGACATTGCCTGCATGGGAGCCAGTAAGCAAATATAGAGGTAATTGATGAATGGGACTGAAGTGATTTAGAACTTGGGCAGCAGAATTTTGGATGACCTTAAATTTATAAAGGCGAGCATGTGGGAAGTCAGTCTGAAGTAGAAAATGCATACAGCATGAAAATAGGCCATTTGGTGTGATCATCCATGCTAGTTTTAGTTTTCACTCAAACTTCCCTCTATCTTTCCTCATCCTATTCTACCATCTACTTTCTTCTCCCTTATTTGCTTGTACTGCTTTCTCTTAAATACCTCAATACTATTTGCTTCAACCATTTCATGCAGCTATATATTAGGCTTGAAACATCCCTGTGTATTATTTATTGACACTGAAGCCTCATACATTTCTACTGCAGTTATTTTAGTGTTGTTTGCATTCAGGACTATGCATTGATCATGATACCAATAGATACACTGAGGAATTTGAGGTATGTGTATTTTATATTTATTTTTTCCCCCAGTCTGACCACTAAGTTTATAAAGATAGGATCTCTTGTAGATTGGAGCAATATTGTATAACAATTGCATTGTGCATATTACCTGTGCAGCACTGAAAATGTATCACCAATGTCACTGAAGTATTCATGTACTTCATGTAACCTGCACTTCAAACAATCGTAATCTATTACAGCTGATGAGCTTCCCTAAACCTGAGAACCATGACACACCTGATGTGAAGTCCTCACAATTTTTATTAATTCCTTGTCAGATAGACATTGCTGCTCTGTTTGGCAAAGCAGCAAAGTGATAGATTTTGCTGAGAGATAATGGCTGGCTTGTGAACTCTGCTCCCTCCAGGAGCAGTTGCATCAACATACTGTTACTAAAAACATTTTATAAGATTTATAGGCAAACAATCAATGACAAAATCCTTACTTGTGTTGAAATTAAAAAGATGCTTGGAAAAATTGCAGCAATGACAAAGTAGACCATAAGCATAATGAGAACCAAGTTAATAAGTGTTTCTAATCAACCTGTTTGGAGATGTTATGGCACACCTCTGGAGCAGATAGGTATCAAGAGCCCATTTGTTTCAACTTGTAATGCAAGTATGTATGTAGCCTTCCGCTGTTACTTGTTGAAGTATCATGGACAGCAACATACAGTTTTTTCCATTCTAAATGATACCTAATTATGCAGCTAGGTCATTCAAGGTTTTCGTGCTTCAAGCTTTAAGATCGCTATCCATGGTTTCAGCTGTACATTATCACTTAAATTGACACTTAAACTTGTCCAAAGTTGTTGCTTGTACAATGACCTATTTCTCTTGCAGCAAGACTGCAAAGAATAAGCTTGGGTTAAGATCTGTCTACACAAAATGAGTTACAGGCTGTAATCTGCATACTTGAGACAGATACTTGCCATGAAAGCTAAACAGCGGTTTTACTGTAGCAGCTTTCTTTAACTTAATTATTTTCTTGGTTTTTATTCTGGTCAGCTGAGATCTTCAAACTGATGAGTATGTAACAATTTGCAATCATGCTTGCTGAACTAATTACCCTTATTGAATGTACTGTCCTGTGTTATACAAAACATTATCCTTTCTTACCCTTCATGGACGAGGATTTCCAATTTTTGTTAAGTAAGTTAGACATATATATATAGTTCTACGATAAATTTTGTCGCAGTAATCAGTTACCTGCTTTTGCTTATGGAGAAATGGGTTTAAATTCATACTTAACTATATTAAGTACTTGTCAGCATTCTAATAGTTGCATTGAGCAGCCTCTTACATGTGCAAAAGTATGCAAGATTCTTACTTGGTACTAATATTGCAATATTATGGTTGAACAGCAGAGACAACTTAACGATGCCTCATTCAGGAGGTAATGTAACTTCTGAATACTGTATCAATTTCAATTTCGGGACTGAGAAGGAAGACTTTTTAAAATTTGTTTGGTGAAAAACTATTTTTAGATATATACCTATCAATAACATCTCAAGGCTGCTGATGTACTTCAGATTTTCTGGTTTGATTTAAAGCATAATGAGAATGCAACAGTAGAAACTAATTGTGTTTCAGAGAAGCAGCAACACAGCTGGAAATGATGATCTACAATAGAACAACAGCCCAATTCAGTTTTTAGTCAGCTGTTTATCCAGCTACATCTTGGTTTCAAAGTCCTTTCCCATTATACCATCAAATTTTAGTCTTGTTTTTGCCGTTAGTAATCCTAGATTATAAGTAAATAGTGCATTTCCCTTTCTTGTTACTTGTTTTCCATGTCTGTTTTGGGAGCAGGACTGTTTGAACAGCTGACCATATTGCAAATTGAAATACTGGAGTTTTAACAAATGTTTGATAATCTTTCTTTTGTCTTCAATTTAAGTGTAACTTTCTAGACTATTCAAATAGGGCAGACTGAACTGTTAAAAACAGTAACTGGAAACTCAAGATAATTTACGTAATCTGACAGTATGACATCCTCATCCAAATCATTTAATGTAAAGGCAAGATTTAGGTAGGCAAAGAATCAATCATATTTCAAAAATGTTGGGAGTATACACCATTCAGGAAAAAATTACAATGTAAGAACACTTCTTGTAATAAATTTTGACTGAACTAGTTTAAACATTCTTTTATATTACTTATATTAATCAACAATTTTTAATCATTTTAAAATAAATTTATCAATAAGCTAATACTTTTACAATAATTTATGTAGAGCTACATTCCTGCAGCAGAGGACCATTATACATCAAAACATTTCCACTCCATTCTAAATGACAGACTACAAGTTGTGATGGGACAGTTATTGTAGTAGGTCCTTTCAAAAATGAATTATTCTGAAACATGCTGCACATATCAATGAGAGACAGGATTATAGGATATAGCATCTTTTGTTAATGATTTACAGCCATATTGATAGGGTTTGCTTTGAAGTGGAAAGAAAGGGAAAATTATTCACTTTACAAAATAATATCCATCTAAGGGACTTTAAGAATGTGTTTTCATTTTCAGCTGGGGCAAAAAAAATTGTCTGATTTCTTGAGTTTCCAACCATGCTCTGTAGAAAAATTGGGGATCACAAGCAATCAGTTAGAGTGGAGGATTGAGTGGCTGGAAGAGATTGAAGTGATGGATCTTGGAGGGATTTGAAAATAAGGATGAGAATTTTAAAATCAGGATATTGTCCTTGGAGGTATTGTGGTTTAGCAAGCAGAGGATAGTTGGGGAAATAGAACTTGCTGTAAGATAAGACATGCAGAGTAGATTTTTTTGATGACTTCAGGTTTACACTGGGTATACAATATCTTAAGCTAGCCAGTAGTGCTTTCGAATAGTGAAATTATAGGTTTTAAAAGCATGAATAAGCACTTTGGAAGCAGGTATGTTGAGATGGAGGCAAAATCTTAGAATCTTATGTTAGTGTCAATTATAAGAAACAATAAACCTGTGAACAAACTGGCTTAATCTCAAATTGTTGCCAGGGAAAAGAATGGAGCTGGTAGTTAGTGGATGTATTTTGAAGTACAAACCAAAAATTGGCTTCAGTTTTCTCAGTATTTAAATGATGGGAATATCTATACTGGATATCAAATAAGTAGCCTGTTAATTTAGTAAAGGATAGAGGCATCAAGAAAAATGATTAATCAAGGAGGGGCCGAATGAAGATCCAGTGGTAACAGAGCAGAAAAAGAAGTCATTGCAAGTGATTTTCCGGCTATGATTAAATAAGAATGGTGAAAGCAGTTTAACCTGGCTGTATGATAGTGGAGGTGACTTTAAGGAGGATCATCTGGTTAGTCATGTCGAAGGCAGCAGACCGGTTGAGAAGAATGAGATGGGGAAGGTATGCTTACATTTAAAACAGAATACTGTGAACGCTGAAAATTTGTAATAAAAACAAAGTGCTGGGGAAACTCAGCAGGTCTGGCAGCGTCTGCGAAGAGTGAAACTGAGTTAATATTTTGAATTCAGTATGCCTCTTCAGTTTACCTCTTTTGCTGTTACATAGGATGTTATTTGTGACTTTGCTAAGAACTTTCATGACTGGAAGGGGCACCAACCAACCCCATCTTCCTATGGCCATCTACTTCAACTCCCCCACCTGCTCCCCTGAGGACATATCTATTCTGGGCCCCCTCCACCACCTATACAAGGCTGCCTACAAACTGGAAGAGGAACACCTCATCTTCCGCCTCGGGAGCCTACAACAACATGGCATGAGCTTCAGATTCGCCAATTTCCAAATCCGCCCCTCCTCCCCCCCACCCCATCCCAGAACCAACCCTTCAACTCAGATTTGCCCTCTTGACCTGATCAACCTGTTCATCTTACTTCCCACCTATTCATTCCACATTTCCCACCAACCTTTCACCACCATCTCTGATCTTCACCCACTTATTGCCATTCCAGCTAGTTTTCCCCTAGCTACCCCCATTTATCTCTCAGCCCCCTTCTCCCTTCCTATTCCTGAAGAAGGGGCCTGCTCGAAACGTTAACTCCCTTTGCTCCTCGGATGCTGCATGACCTGTTTTGCTGTTTCCAGCACAGCGCTTCATGAACTCTGACTCTCCAGTATCTGGAGTCCTCACTTTCTCTCAATATTGCATTAAACGAAGACTACCTGTAAATGCAATCTTTCTTATTTGTTCTGTAGTAGTCAATTTACATGTAGTAATGCACAGAGATCATTTGTTGCCAACTTGGTCCTAATATTCACCAGACTCTTCATTAAAGAAGACTAAGTGGAAAAGTTTGGATGAAGCTGAGACATGATGGGACAAAATATACAACATTGGTTCTTAAAATGAAATGACGGAGTGCATGTTCTACTGTTGCGTTCAGAAATACTGTGATTTTGCATCTTCCAAAACTTGTCCAACCATAATTTGTGTACAGATTGTTGATCCTTACTAGCTTATTACATTTTGTAATAATGAGAAGGGGGGGGGGTTCCTTTGTTTTTTCTGACTTTTTTTAACCCAATGTTTGGAAATTGTTCACATTCATTAGATTTTTTTCCTAATCTGTATGTAGCAAAACAATATAAACAAAGGATATTTATCATAAAATTTGGTTATTACAAATGCTATGAAATCTGCAATACTTTGTAAATATTACCTAACATACTACATTGTCATTTATGGTTTATTGTAAGTGTAAAGTTATATCATTCTTTAATTCATTCTAGAGCTCTGTTTAGAAGCTCAATATAGGCAAGTTGAAGTTGCAATTTAATCTGGGTTATAATGATTTGACAGTTCTCCGCTTTGCATACTATAATAAGGATGAAAGCATTAGTGGCTGTTTAATGGGGCTACTGATTTTAAAGCCTGGATTAATGCTGCAGAAACATGAATTCATATCCCACCATGATGGCTGTGTGAATTTAAATTCAATTCATTAGTTTTCAATGCAGATGTATTGATCTCGATGATGATCATGAAGCTGTCAGGTTGTAGTTAAAAATCCATCTGATTCGCTCATATTTTTCATAGAAGGAAATCTGTTGTTCTTAGTCTTACCTACTTGGGACTTCAAAACCACAGCAATGATACTGACTTGTGTTTGCCGCAAAGGCCTAGCAAGCCTTTTTGTCGTGTCAAGCCATCACAGAAAAGAATGAAAAATTGCAGATAGACCATTTCCCTGGTGATACCATTGATCAGAAACTTGATTGGACCAGCCACCGTTACTGTCACTATAAATAGCAACTCTGAGGCTGGGGATTTAAAGCTTATCCACTGTATATAGGGCATAAGTTAGGATTGAAATGGAATACTTTCCATCTGCCTGGATGAGTATAGCTCCAGCAACATTCAAGAAGCGCAACACCATCCAGGACAAAACCCACTGGACTGGTATTCCCATTTCACACCTTAAATGTATCCTCACCATCAATTAGTATAAATGGGCTGCAGTGTGCATGCAATGTCACCACAACTCTTACAACAAGTTCCAAAGCCGCAATCAATCGTAACTAGAAGAACAAGGACAGCAGGTATATTGGAAAATCACCACCTCAACATTCTTCATACACCATTATGACTTGGAAAAATATTACTGTGATATACATAGAGCCTCCACCGGCTCAAAATCCTGCAGTTCCGTTCCCAACAGCATTAACTTTGTATTTACACCACATGGACTATGGCTGTTCAAGAAGGTGGCTCATAATTAACTACTGAATGGCAGTTAGAGGTGAGTAATAAAGGCCAGCGAGCCCCTGAATTGAAAGTCGGTTTAAAAACAGTGATGGATAATTTCCTTTCTGCTGCAAAGTAGCATATGTTCTATTCTAAACCAGTGTAATAATTTGATATATACAGCTCAGTTTTCAATCACAAATCTCAAAGACAATAAAATGCTTTTTAAAACCTATTGCTAGAAGCTGGTTACCATGTGACTGACATGAAAGAATGTAAACACATTTTTATGTTTAGTTCTTTGAGAAGGTGACCAAACAGGTAGATTAGATTACTTGCAGTATGGAAACAGGCCCTTCGGCCCAACAAGTCCACACTGACCCGCCGAAGCGCAACCCACCCATACCCCTACATTTACCCCTTCTTACTTAACACTACAGGCAATTTAGCATGGCCAATTCACCTGACCTGCACATCTTTTGGACTGTAGGAGGAAACCGGAGCACCCGGAGGAAACCCACGCAGACACAGGGAGAATGTGCAAACTCCACACAGTCAGTCGCCTGAGTCGGGAATTGAACCCGGGTCTCTGGCGCTGTGAGGCAGCAGTGCTAACCACTGTGCCACCGTGCCGCCCACCAAGATGAGAGTAAACTGGTTGATGTGGTGTAAATGAATTTCAGCAAGGCGTTCGATAAGGTTCCCCACAGTAGGCTATTGTACAAAATGCGGAGGAATGGGATTGTGGGAGATATAGTATTTGGATCAGTAATTGGCTTGCTGTAAGAAGACAGAGGGTGGTGGTTGATGGGAAATGTTCATCCTGGAGTCCGGTTACCAGTCGTGTACTACAAGGGTCGGTGTTGGGTCCACTGCTGTTCGTAATTTTTATAAACGACCTGGATGAGGGCGTAGAAGGGTGGGTTAGTAAATTTGCAGATGACACTAAGGTCAGTGGAGTTGTGGATAGTGACGAAGGATGTTGTAGGTTACAGAGAGACATAGATAAGCTGCAGAGCTGGGCTGAGAGGTGGCAAATGGAGTTTAATGCGGACAAGTGTGAGGTGATTCACTTTGGTTGGAGTAACCGGAATGCAAAGTACTGGGCTAGTGGAAAGATTCTTGGTAATGTAGATGAGCAGAGAGATCTCGGTGTCCAGGTACACAGATCTTTGAAAGTTGCCACCCAGGTTGACAGGGTTGTTAAGAAGGCATGCAGTGTTTTAGCTTTTATTAATAGAGGCATCGAGTTCCAGAACCATGAGGTTATTCTACAGCTGTACAAAACTCTAGTGAGGCCTCACTTGGAGTATTGTGTACAGTTCTGGTCACCGCATTATAAGGATGTGGAAGCTTTGGAAAGGGTGCAGAGGAGATTTACTAGGATGTTGCCTGGTATGGAGGGAAGGTCTCATGAGGAATGGCTGAGGGACTTGAGGCTGTTTTCGTTGGAGAGAAGAAGGTTGAGAGGTGACTTAATAGAGACATATAAGATAGGGTGGACAGGGAGAGCCTTTTTCCAAGAATGGTGACGGTGAGCACTAGGGGGCATAGCCTTAAATTGAGGGGTGATAGATGTAGGACAAATGTCAGAAGTAGTTTCTTTACTCAGAGAATAGTAAGGGTATGGAATGCTTTGCCTGCAATGGTATTAGATTTGCCAACTTTAACTACATTTAAGTCGTCATTGGACAAGCATATGGACGTACGTGAAATAGCGTAGGTTAGGCGGGCTTCAGATTGGTATAACAGGTCGGCTCAACATCGAGTGCCGAAGGGCCTGTGCTGCACTGTTATGTTCTATATTCTAACACTCAAATCAGACTAACTCTGTTCAAACCTTTCAGAAACATAAGCAATTTTGCTCAATTGTACTTCCAGGTTTTGGATTTCTCAGCGTGCTGTGATTTTACAAGCCAGATTTTAAAAACATATTTCTGTTAGACAAGTTATTTTGCCAGCTTTAAGCTTTGAACTTTTTCTTTATCTGACAGGATATTTTTGGAAGGACATGTACTTCAGTTCACTAATGGTCTTTGCTATTGTTTGTTTTGACTTCAGCTATCAGTGTCAAATTTAAAGTGGAGTCATCAATTCTCTAAGCAGATTGCAGTTTGATTAGTTTGTATGCAGTCTCAAGATCTGTGACTGAACAGAAGATCTTATGGGAATAAGGATGCACAAATACTGTAACACTTCAGTATGGTGTTGGATGCAGTTCATTTCAGTCCATTTGGCAGATGACATGAAATTCTTTACAATGTTTTGACAAGTCACTTTTAATAAAATGAAAACTAAACTGAATGGATGTCCATGTATGTCTGAAAAATTGAGCAATGGAAAATAAAAATCTGAGTTATAAACCATCACACTATAATTGCTTGTGCATCAGCTGCCGAACCAAAGTGCTAATCTATAGTGAAACAAGATTCTGCTCTTTCACTGATATCCTTTAGTTACTTTTTCTGTTCTCGAGCTGTAGTTATTGGGGGGTATTCCAACATGGACAGTCTTATGACATCTTACAATAACTACTGCACTGTTAATTTATTGGTAATTTATCTTTTTATTGTTACTGTGCTGGAAAAAAGCAAGGATGTGAAATATTGCAATGTGTGTTTTTAACCTTCTTGAGGTAATGGGACATGGACTATTAACTATTGGGATGCGCACAGTGAAGTCCAATATTGATGAACATATATGTAATCTAGGAATTGAAAACTAGTCAAATTTATTTTTCATTACCCAACATTTGAAGTAATGAATGCAACAAAATTGTCAACTCCTGCACTTGTCATTGTTAGCTAAATCAGTGCTAACTAGGGATGTGTGGTACATTAGTAGTCTTGGTAAACCTAGACTAAACTAGGTAAGATTGCTGCTTAACCAACAGGGAAATTGCATTACTGTCAGTCAGCAGCAACATCCTTTAGGTAAAAACAATGACTGCAGATGCTGGAAACCAGATTCTGGATCAGTGGTGCTGGAAGAGCACAGCAATTCAGGCAGCAACCGACGAGCAGCAAAATCGACGTTTCGGGCAAAAGGCCTTCATCAGGAATAAAGGCAGAGAGCCTGAAGAATGGAGAGATAAGCTAGAGGAGGGTAGGGATGGGGAGAAAGTAGCATAGAGTACAATAGGTGAGTGGGGGAGGAGATGAAGGTGATAGGTCAGGGAGGAGAGGGTGGAGTGGATAGGTGGAAAAGGAGCTAGGCAAGTCGGACAAGTCCGGACAAGTCAAGGGGACAGTGCGGAGCTAGAAGTTTGAAACTAGGATGAGGTGGGGGAAGGGGAAATGAGGAAACTGTTGAAGTCCACATTGATGCCCTGGGGTTGAAGTGTTCCAAGGCGGAAGATGAGGCGTTCTTCCTCCAGGCGTCTGGTGGTGAGGGAGCGGCGGTGAAGGAGGCCCAGGACCTCCATGTCCGCGGCAGAGTGGGAGAGGGAGTTGAAATGTTGGGTCACGGGGCAGTTTGGTTGATTGGTGCGGGTGTCTCGGAGATGTTCCCTAAAGTGCTCTGCTAGGAGGCGCCCAGTCTCCCCAATGTAGAGGAGACCGCATCGGGAGCAACGGATACAATAAATGATATTAGTGGATGTGCAGGTAAAACTTTGGATGTGGAAGGCTCCTTTAGGGCCTTGGATAGAGGTGAGGGAGGAGGTGTGGGCGCAGGTTTTACAGTTCCTGCGGTGGCAGGGAAAAGTGCCAGGATGGGGAGGGTGGATCGTAGGGGGGCGTGGACCTGACCAGGTAGTCACGGAGGGAACGGTCTTTGCGGAAGGCAGAAAGGGGTGGGGAGGGAAATATATCCCTGGTGGTGGGGTCTTTTTGGAGATGGCGGAAATGTTGGCGGATGATTTGGTTTATGTGGAGGTTTGTAGGGTGGAAGGTGAGCACCAGGGGCGTTCTGTCCTTGTTACGGTTGGAGGGGTGGGGTCTGAGGGCAGAGGTGCGGGATGTGGACGAGATGCGTTGGAGGGCATCTTTAACCACGTGGGAAGGGAAATTGCGGTCTCTAAAGAAGGAGGCCATCTGGTGTGTTATATGGTGGAACTGGTCCTCCTGGGAGCAGATACGGCGGAGGAAGAGGAATTGGGAATATGGGATGGCATTTTTGCAAGAGATAGGGTGGGAAGAGGTATAATCCAGGTAGCTGTGGGAGTCGGTGGGTTTGTAAAAAATGTCAGTGTCAAGTCGGTCGTCACTAATGGAGAGGTCCAGGAAGAGGAGGGAGGTGTCAGATGGTCCAGGTAAATTTAAGGTCAGGGTGGAATGTGTTGGTGAAGTTGATGAATTGCTCAACCTCTTCACGGGAGCACGAGGTGGCGCCAATGCAGTCATCAATGTAGCGGAGGAAGAGGTGGGGAGTGGTGCCGGTGTAATTACGGAAGATCAACTGTTCTCACCTTCCACCCTACAAACCTCCACATAAACCAAATCATCCGCCGACATTTCCGCCACCTCCAAAAAGACCCCACCACCAGGGATATATTTCTCTCCCCACCCCTTTCCACCTTCCGCAAAGATCGTTCCCTCCGTGACTACCTGGTCAGGTCCATGCCCCCCTACGATCCACCCTCCCATCCTGGCACTTTTCCCTGCCACCGCAGGAACTGTAAAACCTGTGCCCACCCCTCCTCCCTCATCTCCATCCAAGGCCCTAAAGGAGCCTTCCACATCCATCAAAGGTTTACCTGCACATCCACTAATATCATTTATTGTATCCGTTGCTCCCGATGCGGTCTCCTCTACATTGGGGAGACTGGGCGCCTCCTAGCAGAGCGCTTTAGGGAACATCTCCGAGACAACCACACCAATCAACCAAACTGCCCCGTGGCCCAACATTTCAACTCCCCCTCCCACTCTGCCGAGGACATGGAGGTCCTGGGCCTCCTTCACCGCCGCTCCCTCACCACCAGACGCCTGGAGGAAGAACGCCTCATCTTCCGCCTTGGAACACTTCAACCCCAGGGCATCAAGGTGGACTTCAACAGCTTCCTCATTTCCCCTTCCCCCACCTCATCCTAGTTTCAAACTTCTAGCTCCGCACTGTCCACTTGACTTGTCCGGACTTGTCCGACCTGCCTAGCTCTTTTTCCACCTATCCACTCCACCCTCTCCTCCCTGACCTATCACCTTCATCTCCTCCCCCACTCACCTATTGTACTCTATGCTACTTTCTCCCCACCCCTACCCTCCTCTAGCTTATCTCTCCATGCTTCAGGCTCTCTGCCTTTATTCCTGGTGAAGGCCTTTTGCCCAAAACATCGATTTTGCTGCTCCTCAGATGCTGCCTGAATTGCTGTGCTCTTCCAGCACCACTGATCCAGCAACCTCCTTTAATTGAGTGCAGCTCCCCTTGAAGAAGGGCCAGCTACCTTTGAGTTACAGCTTAGCTGGAGCACATGCCAACCACCTGTTCTGCTCGATTCCCTAGATGTTTTACAAAACAAATGACCCTTTTTATAAAGTTTATTTTTAATGAATGCTTGGTTAGACCTTATTGATATCTGTATTTGAAACAGTGTGTCTAATTTAGGTATTCCTCTATAACATAAGAAACTAGGTTTGGACAATGTGATATTGAAAATGCTTTTTTATCTTATCTGGCTATTATATACAAACATTACCTTCACCTGTACAGCTGTGTTTGGTCTAATGTTAAGCTGTTAAGTTATATAACCGCATGTGTCTGTCATGCTCCAAGTGGCCAAAGTTGAGACCTTTTATACCCTCAAGTCACAAGCCATGATATAGTAATGGTATAGTGAACATTTCTCTTAATGATATAATGACGTGTTATGTGAAACGCAACACACCATTATCTATCTGAACTCTTTTTGCTTTGAAATTTCAATTACAAATAGTCAAAGTGTAAAACATTCTCTCATTTTCATCATATTTATGCAAAATGCTGATTAGAAATAATTATATGTGCTTTAAGTTTGCTTGTAGAGTTTTTAATGTATTACAGCTAATTTAACCCTTGTTCTGTTTAAATTAAATGGTTCCATTTAGTTTTTAAATACCCAAGCTCTTGTAGCAAAACCCTTCCTCATCTGTTGACATCGTGAGGAAGGCTCAGATTTTCCTCATCAGTAACGACAAGGCTATATTATACAATTCACTTGTGAGGTCAAATACCTGGTTGAAATTGCACAATGAATCTCATGTGCTTGAATCCTTTTCAGTTGTCATTGGATTTTGAAACATTTGTAAAAGATACAGTATAGTTAAAATGAATACAATATCACAAGCTAGCCTGACTATCTTTACAGTAAGAGTGGCTAGCTTACATTTCATTTGGATTTTCTCCTCTAGGTTTGGTATTGTGAACATGAGTGAAAAGAGCAGATATTTACTGGCTAAGTTGGAGATTCAGAGGCCAGAATAGCTTGCCTTTTGCTGTGTGATCACAATAAATCTTTCGTGAAAGACTTAAGATACAATTGCAATGTCAAATTGGCACCTCAATCATTGTTCTCAGTACTGTGAAAATGTATGTACCTAGCATCCTTCCAAATGCAAATGTTAAATTAATTCATTTAGTGTTAATTATTAAGTTATTAGTTATTAAGTTGTGACGTAACACTGAAAGAAGTAATTCATAATTCAGTTAATAATTCAGGAGAGAACTATTGCATATTTTTGAGAAGGTTAAAGGGTGCTAACTTGATCAATATTGCACTCAGAAATGACACAGCATTAACTTTTGAACACGCGTTAAGATTTCACGCCATCTATTTACTTTACAAGAACTCTTTTAGTTTGATTTTCAGCCTAGTGTTACAACATGGAGACAGACTGCTGAACTAAATCAGCTTTCTACCTCAGTTTTAATTTGATATAGTGCAAATACAATCAAATAGTCTAATAGTTACTCCACTGGTTCTAAATATACTTTTGAATAACCAATCCCAGTCTTTGCAAATAATTAATTTGCAACAATTATTAATTTATATATTAAACAAGAGACTTAACGAGTTATTCCATATTACAGAGAAGGAAGTGCCTGGATATCTTGAAATGCATAAAAGTAGATATTTCCCCAGGACCTGATCTGGTGTACCCTAGAACTCTGTGGCAAGCTCGGGAAGTGATTGCTGGGCCTCTTACTGAGATATTTGTACCATCGATAGTCACAGTTGATGTGCTGGAAGACTTGGAAGTTGGCAAATGTGGTGCCACTGTTTAAGAAAGGTGGTAAGGACAAGCCAGGGAACTATAGACCAGTGGGCCTGACGTCGGTGGTGGGAAAGTTGTTGCAGGGAATCCTGAGGGACAGGATGTATTTGGAAAGGCAAGGACGGATTATGGATAGTCAACATGGCTTTGTGCATGGGAAATGGTGTCTCACAAACTTGATTGAATTTTTTTAAGAAGTAACAGAAGTAACAGAGGATTGATGAGGGCAGAGCGGTAGATGTGATCTATATGGACTTCAGTAAGGCATTTGACAGTGGGAGACTGGCTAGCAAAGTTAGATCTCATGGAATACAGGGAGAATTAGCCATTTGGATACAGAACTGGCTCAAAGGTAGATGACAGAGGGTGGTGGTGGAGGGTTGTTTTTCAGACTGGAGGCCTGTGACAGTGGAGTGCCACAAGGATCGGTGCTGAGTCCACTACTTTTCATCATTTATATAAATGATCGGAATGTGAGCGTAAGAGGTATAGTTAGTAAGTTTGCAGATGACACCAAAATTGGAGGTGTAGTGTACAGCGAAGAAATTTACCTCAGATTACAACGGGATCTTGATCAGATGGGTCAGTGGGCTGAGGAGTGGCAGATGGAGTTTAATTTAGGTAATTGCAAGGTGCTGCATTTTGGGAAAGCAAATCTTAGCAGGACTTATACACTTAATGGTAAGGGCCTAGGGAGTGTTGCTGAACAAAGAGACCTTGGAGTGCAGGTTTATAGCTCCTTGAAAATGGAGTCGCAAGTAGATAGGATAGTGAAGAAGGTGTTTGGTATGCTTTCATTTATTGGTCAGAGTATTGAGTACAGGAGTTGGGAGGTCATATTGCAGCTGTACAGGACATTGGTTAGGCCACTGTTGGAATATTGCATGCAATTCTGGTCTCCTTCCTATTGGAAGAATGTTGTGAAGCTTGAAAGGGTTCAGAAAAGACTTACAAGGATGTTGCCAGGATTGAAGGATTTGAGCCATAGGGAGAGGCTGAGCAGGCTGGGGCTGTTTTCCCTAGAGCATCAGAGGCTGAGGGGTGACCTTATAGAGGTTTATAAAATCATGAGGGGCATGGATAGGGTAATTACACAAAGTCTGTTCCCTGGTGTGGGGGGAAATCGAGAACTAGAGGGCATAGGTTTAGGGTGAGGGGGAAAGATATAAAAGAGATCTAAGCAACATTTTCACGCAGAGGGTGGTACGTGTATGAAATGAGCTGCCAGAGGAAGTGGTGGAGGCTAGTACAATTACAACGTTTAAAAGGCATATGGTTGGGTATATGAATAGGAAGGATTTGGAGGGATATGGGCTGGGTGCTGGCAGGTGGGACTAGATTGGGTTGGGATATCTGGTCAGCATGGATGAGTTGGACCGAAGGATCTGTTTCCATGCTGTTCAGCTCTATGATTCTAAATGCCCAAACTTAGCAGAGAAAATAATTGAACAATAAGGTATTCTGACCAATGTCAATGTTTTAAGTTTGAAACATTTGTTTTCAGCCCCAAGTTCACACAAAAGATAGATAAAAGCACAGTTAAGGGATAAATACAAGCCGTTCTTCTATAATTAATATTTCATTAATGCAAATTCATTGTAATGAGATTCACGAATTGATGACACTGTTTCTTCAGTGTGAACTTCTAAAACGTGTGTTGGCTGTAACGTGATTACATCACCAGCACTTTAAATGCTGTTTCTAAACAGTAATTTTTCTATAATGCAAGGTTGAACATGAACTCAAGCGTCGCGTTATAGAAGAACTACCAGTTAAAAACAAACAAAACTGGCCAGATTACTTAAATGGTTGTCACAGTGTATTGTTTCGTAGGCATAGATATGGACTCCTTGGTTGCTTTTCTGGAAACATTGGTCAGGGTCATCTTTTAAGTTCAATCATGAAAATGTGGTAATATTTCTAACTAAGCGTTCTACTCTTTAGGCTTCTGGAAGCTGGTGTGGGAGATTAGGCAGGGAGCTTTCAAACCTTCAAGCTGTGCCACCAGCAGCAGATGCATATCCACAGAAAACATAATGAAAAAGAATTCAAGTGTGATACTGCTTTGATATTTCTATCTCTTCCTGAGACCTCCATTACCATTCATCTGCTTGATTATAGGCTCT
Source organism: Chiloscyllium plagiosum (assembly GCF_037043375.1). Classification (NCBI taxonomy): domain Eukaryota; kingdom Metazoa; phylum Chordata; class Chondrichthyes; order Orectolobiformes; family Hemiscylliidae; genus Chiloscyllium; species Chiloscyllium plagiosum. The sequence goes on from NW_028270159.1 coordinate 19,814,420, forward strand.
CCTCCAGACTTGCCAGAACCATTCCCAGGTACTGACTTCATTAACAGGCAGCATCCAAGGAGCAGGAGAATCGACGTTTCGGGCATGAGCCCTTCTCCTGCTCCTTGGATGCTGCCTTGACCTGCGCTTTTCCAGCAACACATTTTCAGCTCTGATCTCCAGCATCTGCAGTCCTCACTTTCTCCTCCCTGACTTCATTAACAGGCAACCTCTATTTATTTAAAATGATACTTTTCCCAAAGTTGCTGTGTCTGCAGAAACCTTTTTTAACCGTGAATCAGCCTTCAATTAATCTCTAGGTCTGGCTTCACAAACAAAGAAATGAAAGCTTGTTTGACCTGTTCTTTTCCTTTTACCACAAGTTGTTTCCCAAAGCTCTCAAGTTATCTTGAGCTCTCAATTCCCAGTTTACAGCTCCAAACCAACATTAATAAAATAATGAAAGGATAAATAATGAAAAGTCAGTGAGTGTTATAATATTTGGCAACACTAGCAAATGGGAGTTTTGTGGGTTCATATGATATTTCATCCATTAAGCTTTGTTAAAGTTAAGAGACATGGATTGTGAAACAGGTAATTGTCTTTGAGCACATATGAATAGGGAGCATTGCGATGCTGGGTATTTGGGTTGTGAGTAAGATTGATCAAGTCAATGAACTCTCTCCACAAAACAAAGATGGGTATCTTGGTTTCCATCCTGCCAACTATTTGGAATGTACAGACAATCCTCTTTTAACCTCTAGATATTTATCCTTTCTTGGGCACCCTCTTAGGATTGAGGATGACTTGCTTCCATTTAGTTTTGATGGGTACTAAGACTTGTGAAGTTGCACATGTGGGGCAAGTGGCACTTTTGAAGGGTTTGTATGGATGAGATTTTTTCTAGAAGTTTGTGTGCTGTCTGATGCCTTAACATTACCTCTGGATATTCCTGACAAAGTCTGTGAATGTGTTTGCTGTCATGGTCATAAGCCATGGACTCCCATGATTCTGCCAGATTATTTTGATTTCTTCAGAGATTCTTCATGATATCCTTAGTGTTTGCCCTGTCCTCGGGGGTTACCTGCAATAATAAGAGTTCTGAGTAAGTGGGATGCTCCAGTACATCGGTGTCAAACATGCAAAAACTATGTCCTGCGCAGCAGAGCAGATTTAGAGTGATGAGTACCTTAATGCTGAGCATGTTGGTATGGGGAAGGAGATTGCTGTTGTACTAGTTTTCTTGCTAGTGATTTTGAAGGATCTGGCACAGGTACCCTGGTAGCATGTCTCAAGTACTTTCAGGTGCTTGTATGCCAGATCTCCAAAGCACTGATCCTGCTCTCAAATTTTTTTTTCTCTGTGAACCAAAGGCTGGGCTAACAAATTTGAAGCAACGATGATGAATTAATTTACCGTTGTCTGTTTTCAACAAGAAGAGGCTCCACAGATATGCACTGGTCTATATTTCCCACAAGACTGCCTTTTATCTTAAGGGATGGGGCGAGGTGTTTTGTGAAAACTGGTTGGAAGCAGAGCTGGATGCTTAGTAAAAGACCCATTTTTTTTTAAATTTGCTTCTGAGGAGGAGTTTGCAATTTGATCTAGTTTCTGAGAGAGTGAACATGGGCATAGCCTAAATACTGAAGCTCAAAGGTTGAAGTGATTTTGGTTTGAATGAAGGGTTTTCATAAATTGACCAGTTTGCTTCAAAAGCACTGTAGATTACCTCAATGCCTATGGGTAGTTTGTTGAGATGAGGTATAATATTACAGGAAGGAAAATGGAAAAGAGAACTGGTGCATTGACAGCCTGATTTGACCTCCGTCTTCACTGAATTATGTTCTTCTGTTGGTAACAGTTTGTTTGTTTGTCATCATGAAGTAGTTGGAGTTTCACAAGTCTTTGGAGTTGAGGCTTTTGTGAGTTTGCAAAAGGCTGTGCACAGCAATTGGTGCAGTTCTTTATAGTTCTGTTCCTTGCATTTCTCTTGCCTTTGACACACAGTAAAAATCATGTCTGTGGCATTTTTCAATGGCCAGAAACCACATGGTGATTCTGAGAAGAGTGCTTCAAACATTGGGAGGATGTGTTTAAGGAGAATCTTTACAACTTTCCTTGCTGTAACAGATAGCAGAAAGACTTTGTGCCATCACAGCAATCAGATTGCCTCCCTTTGTGATCACGATCACATTGTACCTTTGACCTTGTTTACATGATAAACTGGAGAATAGGCATTTACCACCTTGCATTGAAATACAGTCTAAAACAGTGGAACTAGTATTTTTGTCTTTCTGTCTTGTGATGGTTTTGTCAAACAATCCAGATGGGATCACAACTCAATCATGCATTCCACTTTTGTCTCGAATTTCCAGTACAAAGTACTGCTGGAAGTGGATGCCACAGGGGCGGGAAGTTCGGGTACTTTTTACCTTTCATTAGCAAAGCACACTTTAAGGTTTGTATATCTGAGTGTTTCTCAATATGATGGTTGTGGAGAGGAAAATCAACTTTTGGATGTTTAAGTTATTTTACTTCTGTTAAATCATTTGCAGCAAGACTTTTCTCTTAGTTTAAAGTGATTTTTATTTCTACAATAGTTGCTTAGAAGATGTAAATTTTTGAGCAGCATTTTCCTCTGGTTGTTTTGTGGCATACTACAACTCATTTGAAATCTAATTGTCTTAATGTAAATAACTTCATTTATTTTAGAGTAGCATTTTTAATTCAGAATGTTTTGGTGCAATCCTTTAACTGCTCTCTTGAATGCTAATGTGGCGTATGAACTTTAAGTGGTTTGCTGTGAAATGTGAAAATGTTAATATTTCATGCTCGGAAGAGAATTTATGAGAGTAACTTGTCAATATGATCTTTGCTGATTCAGTAACCTTGACAATCCAGTATAATTTTCTACAATGTTTGCATCATTTTCTGTGTAAATTTGATCTGGCAGTCTCTAAATCCAGCTGAATTAACTTTCAATGAATGTAATCAAATTTTATTCAATCACTCCACTATTTGATTAGTGGGGAATAAATGACCTTGCAGATAACTGAAGCATATATTTTGAATTTTACACCTATGGTTTGGGCACATACGTGACCAGAATGTTTTGTGTGTTGAACCGTTACAAAGTAATTGTTACATCAATTCTTTGTTTATTACAAATCTAGTTGAATGTAATGTGAATTCAGCTTACAAGTAAATAACTATAAAATGTTATGAAGTTTAGATAAAGTGTCCAAATGTTCAGTAATTAAAGCAACAAAGTTAATTGGAATTGATATTGAATATTTCTGGAAATGATATTATTAGTCTGGCTTCTTGTAACTTGCCAGGGTGTGGCAGAAATCTGAAATTGCTAAGTAAATTTTCAGTAGCTTTATTTTAGAGAAAATATTATTACAGACTTAACAGACTTTTAAGTTTCAGGTAAAAGGGGATAAGTTTAAAAGAGATGTGAGAGGCAAGTAAGTTCCTGGAATACACTGCCATATGAATAGGCAGGGAATAGAGAGATATGGACTATGTGGAGGCAAAAGGTTTTAGGTTAGAAAGGCATCTGTGTTGGCACAGTCTTGTTGGATGAAATGGGCTGCTGCTATTCTTTGTTTGTAACACACGAAGCATAACCGTCTTGAGTATATAAGTAGCTGAAATATCTTTCTCCTTTATTGACATTTTGGTAATTTTCTGTTACCAAAGCAAACTACAACTTCAAAGTTTTCTCAAAAGGAATAGTTATCAATTTTCAAATTTAAATTAGAGACGTAATGATTTCAGGGATGAGACACTGCAGTCCTGGGGGGGGGGGGGGAACGTTGGGACTATTTTTCTTGGAGAAGAGGAGGCTAAGAAGAGATTTGATAGAAGTTCTCAAATTCATGAGGAATCTAGATAGTGTGGATGGGGAGAACTGTTACCACTTGTAAATGAACTGAGAAGAAAATTACTTAGTGTTCTGCAAAAGAAGCAAATGTGAGGTGAGGAAAAGGCTTTCCACAACAAGTGGTTAGAATATGGAATGCACTCCTGGAAGTGTCGTGGAGGCACCTTCATTTGAGCCATTCAAGAGGGCATTGGATGATTATGTAAATAGAAACAATGTGCAATAATATGGGGAAAAGGCAGGAGATTGAGCATTTTAATTTAGCACCAGAGAGCTGGTGCACGTACGATGGGCTGAATAACCACCTCTGCACTATAAACTATTAAGTGATTCTGTGATTAATTCTAAGCTAACTTTTTTGTATTGGAATTTCAATAACATAAATTGATGGAAAATTCTAACCACATATCAATGTAGTCAATAGCGTAGAAAAAGGTAATTATGTAACTATTCATTAATTAAAGATGAAAAATTGTGACTGACAATATTAGAGTTAACTTTCTGTGCTGGTAGTGGCCAACTTATCCTACTGTTCCCAGGGGTAATTTGATTAAGTGTGTCAAACTATTTTTAATCTGTCTTAATTTTAATTGTTTTTGCAGCAAACAGTGACCTACAGCAATTTCTAGATGACTTCACAGAAAATAATTTGTACATCAAGAATGGCTGAACAACATTTGTCCAATTCTCCATCACAGAAATTCTCATAACTAAAAAGTACATCCCATTATGTATGACAAGATTCAGCACAGCTATAGTAACTGAATTCTAATAACCTCCAAGCCTTAAATTACTATTTTGAATCCATTTTGCTCCTTTATGTATCAGTTGGACTACAGCTGAAAAGTTTCTTCTGTCCACACAGGGTATATTTTCCCAAGGTGCAGCATCCTGTAAAAAAAAAAGTGGAAACCAGGGAATTGGGGCACAGCTGTGCAATCCTTGTTCAATGACATGGCTAAATTCCCAACAGGAACTTTTGGCAGTGAAAGTGAAATCATGTCACCGTTACATGTTATGTGGACCATATGGAAATAGGATATTTATGATTATTTGGCTCCTTATCTCAATTTCCAACTAAAGCTGAGGACTGTTGCTACTTGTCACAAAGAAGTGGTTGGACTGGGATTCTCTAGGCCTTCCACTCAGTTGTAGCAGAGAAAACAGAATTACACACGTCCCCAACATGCCATTGTGATTAGTCACTCCACGTTTCTGTCCCGATTTCTTTTCAAAAGTGATTGATTGCTCTGAATTTCAAGCAAATAGCTCGGAACCATATTTTTCAATGTCCTTGGTCTCTTTAAGTTTTGTGGATGATGGAGGGGAAAGGAGATTAGCCAGGGCCAAATTATGATGCCAGCCATCATTGTAGACACAAGTGAGCCTATGTATTGATTCAGCTCCTTGGTACTGGTTATTAAGTAATTTAGAACATTTACAGGTATTTTATAATCAGTCTGTGCAGTGATGTTATTGCACTCCTCAGGAGCATATGGGGCTCGGACTTGGGCTTCCTGGCTCAAAGGTAAGGACACTATTACCACACCAGAAGAGTCCTTTTGGAACATTATATATACTACGGAGCTCATTTTTAAAAAATTAAGTTGATGTTATGCAAAGCAAACATCAGTATTTAGTGCAAACTGATCAAATTCTATTCACATCTATTGTATTTGAAAAAGTTTATTAATAGAAATAGTAGGGACTTTGTACCTATAAATTCCCTGGATTTTCTAATGTAATGACAGAGGATCGTTTGTTGACTAATTTGGAATCATTCACTTCCTTTCATGCTACAATTATTCTTTTCACACCATTGCATACAGACCAGCTCTCTGCAGGACATCAACTCAGTTTTCACATCCTTTTCACTGTAGTACTGCAAGTCTTTTCTCTTCAGTTAACTATTCAATTTCCATTTGCAATCCACATTTGAATCTGCATTCACCAAATACTCAGCTAGTGCATTCCAGATCCTAAACATTTACTGTATAATGAAGCTTTTCATCGGTGATTTGTAGCTGTTTTGTCAATCACTTTAGATATTATCTGGTTCTTGATTCTTCAGCCAATGGAAACAGTCTCCATATCTACTCTGTCAAGGCCACTCATGATTTTGAACACTTCTGTCAAACTTCTGTCAAACTTCTGTCAAACTTCTGTCAAACTTCTGTTCTCATAAGATAATAATCACAGCTTCACCAGTCTATGTACTGAACTGAAGTTTCTCATTGCCAAAACCAAATCATTAAGTTTTTTTCTGATCACCTCTAAGACCTTAGCATCCTTTCTAAAATGCCATGCTCAGGATTTTGTTTTTAAATCAAAGGACTTGGCTGTTGTGGTTGGGCCAACATTTATTGCCCATCCCTAGTTATCATTGAGAAGCTGGTGGTTAGCTGCAGTACATTAGGTGTTGGTAAATCCACATTGCTGTTATTCCTGTTGTGCCTATATTGGTCATCCTAAAATGGAGTAGTTACTGTATCCGAGGTAAGGTCTCCTAGTTTGAAGTAGTAGAGTGTAAGTGGTTAGAATCACATTTCAAATGTTTTTATGGTTCCAAAATTATTATATCTAAGTTAGTAATTTTAAAATAATTCAGTAGATGATTTAGGGTAACTATAATTCTTTGAATAAACTTTATTGATCAGACATGATTTTATGTGATGCTTCTATTGATTTAAAAAAAAATGCATTGAATCCATGAATCGAATCTGCACATGGATGACACTAAGTAACATTTATTCTTGTGCCTCAAGTCTGCAACACTGACTCCCAATTTTGTAAATTGGGATTTTCAGCCAGAGGTAATGACTATCTTAACATATAAAACGAGTCTTTGGTAGTGGGGAAGTGTATGATGTCACTTTTGAATGTAATCTGAAAATACAAACATTGCTGTTACTGGCAGTATTTAGTTATTATCCAGATTTTTGTTATTACATTTCCACAAACAAAATTGTGAACGTCACCAGAAGAGAAATATTAAAATTACAATCCATTAGTCTGTACTATCATTCAGCCAAGTTTCATTCGTGGTAGTATCATCAATTATATAACAATTCTATATTTACCATTAATCATTAAATGCACAAGATAAATCATTTTTAATCATTGAAATGAATATCAGATGATGGTTTAGGGCCACACTTTATCCTCCTCAATCAAGTTGGAAGACATATAAATAACTATTTTTCTTTTCACTCAATACCTCTTCAGTAAGCTTTAGATATTTTTATGAATTATCTGTTTTAGATCATGTTGTGTTTCCGGAGGACAAGCAATTGCATCGATTGTGAAGCAGAACGTTTGGCTATATTTTTGTAAAATAAATAACTTTGCATTAATATTATACTGGAAAAATATCACTCGCACTCGCACTCGCACTCACACACACCCCTACCAAAAGCCCTCACTTTCTCAGTACATTTTCTGATGAAGCCATTGTTCATGTTTTTGTTAAATCCAGATTCTCTACTAAATGCTCTAAGCGCAACCTCCATCCTTCTCTTTTCATAATTTTGAGCTCCCCCAGAAATCTGCCACCTGTTTCATATCCTGTATCTCACCAAGACCTGGTCATCTATTGTTCTTGTTGTCACTAACCTAAACATAACACTTCTAATGTTCATATTTAAACCCTTTCAGAGAATTGTTCCTAACCGAAGGGACGCCACCATATAGGGGAGCAAATAAGTAGTAGATGCATAAGATCAGAGTTGGATGGCCCCAAAAATCTTGAGGGAGAGGCTTGCCTGCTACAAGCTTTTTGGGGCCAACCAACTCTGACTTTGTGCATCCACCACTTCCTTTGCTCCTCTATATGATGCTATCCCTTCACTTCTTTACTAACTTGTTTCTCAGTAGTTTACTTTCTAAATCTTTTTTTTTCCACCCTCTCCTTTCAGTCCTTCTTAAATCCCACGTCAACCAATTTTTAATCATCCTCTTAGCATCATCTTTGGTCGACATCCATTATTCTTGCAATTTTTGTGAAGTGCTTTGAAGTAAAGAGCAGCATGTATGGTGCCAGTTTTAGTAAGTTCCAATGACTCTACAAAGTTTGAGAGATGTAAGTACAATTCCTAGCAAATACAGATGTACGGCTAAAGGCCAGTACTAATTGCCTCTAATTGACAGCTTTACTCAGAGGTCAAAAAGTTGCTAGTATGTGAAATAGAAAATATGTCTCATTGATGCTCTGGGAATTGTTCTTCAGCGGCATATTGATTGGATAGAGTAGAAGGAGGTTAATTCTGCATCTGTTTGTGATCTGGTTAAAAGCTGCCGTATGATACATTGCCTATTAAAGTGGCATTGATTTGTATTTTGCTGTTGTTGTGATGGCTAAAACATCAACATCCACTGTCATCTGGTGTAACTGACAGAATATTATGGTGTCTATACATGAACTGGTAACTCTAAAATCCTGATGTTGCTGTCTGCCCTTCTACGGATGTCCTGTTGAAGTCCTTGGAGGTAGAATTTTCATGTCACATTACTTCTTGTTGCCTTGCTGTTTGGAAGTCAGGTGGATAGGGATGATGATTTGGAAAAGGCTGCTTTTGATTCAATAAACCTCACTGCCTGTGATGGAGACACCTGAGGTCCCTTGTTCGAGTGAAGTACTCAGGCAAGTGTCAGTGTTTAGATCATCGTCGTTACCACAAGATTGCAAGAAAAAATTAACATCATGAGCCTCACAGTTCCCACCACGGTCCTTCCTGGTCAGAGAGGAATCGCCAGTCTCTTAACCTTCAGCCACCAGGAGCCACAGTGTGCCCATAGTGCTTGTCAAGCCTAATATCTAGCATAACAATGCATCTGCAGATGTCCTTGGTTTCTCTACCAGGAAACATTTGACTAGTTGTTAAAACAAACAGTTAAGACAATAAAGTCTAAGCGAGCATAAACACAAAGCCATTACAGCTCAAGAAGAAAATAGTAATCCTGACAGTAGCTGTAAAAATGAGAACTAAAGTATGAATTCAGTGACATAAAGAACAAAATGGCTGGTTCAGAAGGTTATGGGGGATCCAACAAGCTGCCACACCAACAATATGTGAATTTTTATTCAGTGGTGTCATGATAATCAAGTGTGGCATGGCGATACAGTGGTTAGCACTGCTGCCTCATACCGCCAGGGACCCTGGTTTGTTTCTAGTCTTGGGTGATTGTTCTTGTCAAGTTTGCATGTTCTCCCCATGGCTCCCATGGTTTCTGCTGGGTGTGCTGGTTTCCTCCCACATTCCAAATGTTTGCTGGTCAGGTGGATTGGCCTTACTAAATTGCCCCACAGTGTCCAGGGATATTTAGGCTAGGTGGACGAGCCATGGTAAATGTCGATTTACAGAGATGGGGTGTGTCTGGGTAGGATGCTCTTGAGAGGGTTCAGTGCAGACTCAATGGGCTGAATTACCTCTTTCTGCACTGTAGGGATTCTGTGATGGTTTATGGTGCAAACACTCAACTACCCATCCTTCTAAGAATCAAGCAGGGAATAGGGAGATGGTCAATGAGGAGAACATTTTGATTAATTCCTTAAATAAGATCTGTCTTTGACTTCAATATCCTCAACTGAATTTCTAAATACCAGTCCATCTCAGTTGGCGCTACTGTAGACAGATTTGAAATTGAAAAGGCCATTTAAAAAACAAAGCACCTGGAGTAGATTGAATTCCAGTTGAAATTCTGAAACAGAGTGGTGATATACTGACACTGCTATACAACCTTATGACCCTATTTAGAAGAAGCAGGCAGTTTATGGATCTCTCTCTGAATATAATAGTTCACAACATTCCAATAAGGGAAACAAATGCAGTTACATTAACTACTAAGGAGTGTTCTTCCTATTTTATTCAGGGAAGATCATTGCAAGGATCTTTCTGAATCACCACCTCTCAGTGGCTGTGGAACTCCTTGGATTTCACTTATTCAGGGACATCATAGACATTATCTTGATTCCATGACAAATTTGAGAAAAGAAGAAGGAACTGCACTAATCAATTTACTTGGCTTTTTTTGACCACACAAACCTTGCCTGTTATTTCCTGGCTTGTTGATCAGAGAATTCCGTTGTGTGTTTGGCTGATTAGTTTGTTTCTGGATGGCAGAGTTCCCTTATTAAATGACCCCAGAATGAAATTAGCATTGAGAAATATGAAATTCACACCATTGTGGACAGATTCCTTCAAAGTCAACTGCAGGCTCAGTAACTTCATTGTTGACTGCAAAATCCAGGCCATTGTTTATACTTTAATTCCAATTGCAGAAATATTCAGTTGAAATGCAGATACCATGAACCAAATACAATTGCATACGTATTATACTTGCAGCATACCAGATTTCATTGTTTTAATATGTATTATTAAACGACATGTTTAATACATTTGCACACAGAAGATTGAGTTCTCTTTTACTGTAAATATTTCTGCAGATTTTTCACCATAGCTCAAACAAAACTAAGGATTGGATTAAAATGCTTATGCTCTGAAGTACATACAAAGTAAACTATTCTGCACTTGATACTGAAAAGGATATAAATGTATATTGCACAAAAAAGTTACTCAATTTCATTACTCATCATCTTCAGTATGATGATCATCAGGAAAATTTATGAATGTTATAAGCTAGTAGTCACCATAATTCTCAGGTAATGCCATTTGACAACAAAGCAGTAAAATTTCCATCTCTTGAAAAAAATCCATCTATTTGCTTGTGATTATGAATCATAAATTGCTTGTTATGAGATGCTGCATCCTATTTCTGTCTCTTTTTCACTTTCTTTCTTCCCCCACCCCCTCCAACTGCCACCACCCATTCCAAGCAATTAAAGAATTCAAATAGCTTTTTATTGATCGAAAGATACTTAACATGCACCAATCCATTGCCATGAGATACATATTACTACTTCTGTCATTTGGAGACTGCACATTGATTTGCAGTACCACAAAATACAGTGAATGTAAGCTCTGCAGTGACTAATTCGTAGGAATGGCTGGAAGAGGGGAGGCAGACAGTTGAAGGCTATTCGTGATGTGCATATCTGGCTTTGTTTTTATTCCCCAGCACCAAGGTCAGGTCAGTAACAATGTATGACAAGTGGAACAAGCTGTAAGTAAGATATCCCACCCACGATGTTAACAGCAATATTTTGAAGAGCATTTAACAAGACATTAAATGTAGCAGTATGACAACTGCACAATAAATGGTTTCCTGGCATCAGGGTTTATGTAACGATTGTATTAGCATTCAACTGTTAAAGGAATATGAAACATCTGTCTTTGCTATATGTGTCATAGTGAAAAGTAACTATTGTGTTTTTGAATAGTTTAGTGATTTTTAAAAAATAACAACTATTTTTCTTGAAGATTTAATTTAAGAAGGATTTAAAGTTACGATGATATTTAGCATTTATTTGGAAAAAATGCAATTTTTTGCTTGCAAATTAAAATTTAAGGATGATTTCATTGGAAGTGAAACTGAAGAATTTTCAGTGTCCATTTTCCTCCCTGCCTTGTTTTCACTCAGTCACCAGGCACAAAGAATAATGGAGAAAATGTCCATAATCTTTGGCTATTATCTTCTTTACATTGCACTGCTCTTGCATACTCCCATGTGTGTAGTCAGCACAGAAGTACCAAATCAAGTTAGCAATCAGTTTTGCGCCTGGCCTCTTCAAATCCGAGGAAGACTAAGGCAAGGAAACAAGGCATATGAGACCTTAAAGAGTAAATATGCTCCTACTTTTCCAGCACCTTCCAAGTGACTGGACGCCTTCTGGCTTCTATCAAATCAATTGTGCTTCAGCAATTGAATTTTGTGTCCTGGATATGAAAGTGACATGAACCTGATAATATGAATGGTTATAGAACAGGTAAAGTACTATACTTTATTAGCGCTTAAGCAGAACAGGGGAGGAAAATCAGCCCTTAAAACCCAATTATGGTGTGTCATTGAGGCTAATTGTAGAAGAGCATGAAGTACAGCCTAAAGTTGGAATACTGAAACTAAACACAATAGACAGCATTATGAATAGTTATTTTCACTTTTAAGGTGTGAAATGAAGATTAAACTATAACAGCTTGAAGTACGCACAGTTATGTTTGTCTAAACGTTAATAGTGTTATGCCTAAAGCTAGTACACTGTCATTGTAGTCACACCACCACATGAGCTACAGCAGAGTAAAGCATACCTTTTTCCAGTTACCAAAGGTAAAGCCTCAGATATTCTAGATTCTTTTGCTGTGATGTTCTGGCATACATGGTCAAATTACTAATCATACACAGTTGTCTCTAAAGTCTTGCAGATGCAGCTTATTCAGGAAATATATATTCAGATGTCCTTTGAAACATACTTCCAAAATAACAAATACATTTTATCCTGAATTGATTGTAGAGGATTTTCTGTTCAGAGTTGGGATAGGTCAGCTGGGCAACTTGCTTAGTGCAGTCTTTCTTCCAAGTTCGTTTGATTTCAGCAAGCTTTGCATTAGCTCAGTTGGTTGTTAGCAGGTAGTCCTCCAGTTGAGCCAGATAAAATAAGAACCTCTCCAAGCCAGTCATTGCTCAAAAATCTGCTTCAGCAGGATCTACAGCAAAGCAAGAAATTATCATTGGTCATGCGATTTTTAGGCAAGATTGTTTTAAAACTGTCTTTAATATCCATAATGAACTTTCAATGATTACTTTTAAATAAGTCACAAATTTGAAATAAATACCTTTTTCCACAATCATTCAAAACTTAAGTCCTCCAAGCAAGATTAAATATAAAGCACCTTTGTAAGTATAGAAATGTACATTGCTAAAAACACGCAACAGATCAGTTAGGAACTCAATGAAATTTCTTGCTCCATTCCTCACAGCTATAAATTCTTTGCATGTTCACCTACTCTATTTGAAAAGATTACATCTGCATTTCTTATTTTTCCTTGTTTTCAAGGAGTGGTGCAGTAATCCAAAGATCAGTAGTAGTGGTGCTGCCACGTCATTCATGTTGGTGGACATTGAAGACCCTCAACAAAGTACATTCTGTGTTTTTTGCCATGTCGTGCTCACTCCAAGTGCTGTTCAACACGGAGGAATACTGATTTATCAGATCAGGGGGCAGTATGTAATAGTCAGCAGGGGGTTTCCTTGCTCAAGATTGACTTGATCATCATCTAAATTTTTATCATTACAGCAGAGACCCAGAGTAGTCTATCTTTCCTCATTTGTCATTCTTTAAGTTCTGTGATGACCAGGCAGCCATTCATTGTAACTCATCCAATAACTGATTTTTTTTTTATAAATAGAGAGACAAGATATGGTCTCCCTGCTACCAACTATAGTAATATTAACCTCTCGGTCTCAGGACTTTGCATGCTGATTTTCCTTCTTGATATCCTGGCAATGTTGGGCACATGGTTTTAATGACCTTTCCGCTAAAACATCGAAAGGCCACCATCAAAAGTATCCCAGTTAGAACAATCCTCATCAACCAACTTCCTGCCAAAGCTCAATCTTACATTTTCTCATATTAAATTGCACCTGCCATTTTCTTTGACCAAGCTTCACAAGATCCTTTGGAATTTTTTTCAGAATACATAAAAACAACATTTTTAATAATGATTCAATAATACAATCCAATAATACAGCACATGAACAGACCCTTCAGCTCACCAAGCCTGTGTCAATTCCGAATCCTTATTTAGACCCACTACTTGTTGCCCATATGTGGTTTCTATCCCTCTGCTTTTCTCCCATTCATGTGTCTGTCAAGATACACTTTAAATGTGCCTGCTTCCACCACCTCTACTCGTGGTGCATTCCAGACACCCACCACCATCCATGTGAAAAACTTTACCTGCACTTCTCCCCTAAACTTCCACCCTCTTACCTTGACCCTGTGCCCTCTTGTAGTTGAACTTTCCACTCTAGAGAAAAAAGCTTCTGACTTTCCACTCTATCTGAGCCTCTCATAATTTTATAGACTCTGTCAGGTAGCCTCTCAGCCTCCATTGTTCCAATGAAAACTGCCCAAGTTTATGCAATCTCTCCTCCTAACCAAAGCCTTCAAGATCAGACGGCATTCTGGAAAATGTTCTCTGACCCTCTCCGAAGCATTCACGCCCTTCTGGTAATGTGGCAACCAGAACCGCACGCAATATTCCAAATGTTGCCTAACTAAAATTTTATACAGCTATAACGTAACTTGTCAACTTTTACATTCAGCGCCCCAACCGATGAAGATGAGCATGCTCTACATCTTAATTGACCAATTATCCACTTGTGTTGCCACTTTCACTGATCTATGGACTGTATGCCCAAATTCCTCTATGTCAGTGTTCCTAAGGGTTCTGCCATTTATGGTATAATTCGCACCAAAATGCATCATCTCACTTTTGTCCAGATTAAACTCCAACTGCCATTTCTCTGCCCACATCTACAATCTATCTATATTATGCTGTGTCCTTTAACAATCCTTCTCATTATCTGCAACTCCACCAATTTTTGTGTCATCTGCAAACTTGCTAATCACACCACCCACATCTTCATCCAGATCATTTGAGCAAAAAGTTGGTTGCTGCATATAAACAACAAAGGTCCCTACACTGATCCCTGCGGAATCACTTGTTACCAATCTCCATTCCGAAAACCATCGTTCCACCACTAGTCTCTGTCTTTTATGACTAAGACAGTTCTGTGTCCATCTAGCCAGGATTCCATGAGCTTGTACCAGCCTGCCATGACTTATCTTATGAAATGCCTTAAAGTCTACGTAGACAATATCCACTGTCCTATCATCTTCAGTCATTGTTGTCACCTCCTCGAAAAAGCTCAATCAGGTTAGTGAGGCATGACCTTCCCCACATTAACCCATATTGCCCATCGCTGATAAGTCCATTAGTTTCCAAATGATATTAAGTCCTGTCTTTCAGTATCTTCTCCAACAGCTTCCCCACCAGTGGCATCAAGCTCACCGGCCTATAATTACCTGGATTAGCTCGGTTTTCCTCATTAAAGAAAGCAACAACATTGGCCATTCTCCAGTCCTCGCCTGAGGCCAAAGAGGATACAAAGATATCTGTTAAGGCCCCAACTATTTTGTCTCACATTATCCTGCAATAGATCTCTCTGGCCCTGGGTCTTGTCTATTATAATGCATTTCAAGATAACAACACTTCCTCCTTCATTATGTTGACCTGCCCGAAAGTATTCGCATACCTTTCCCTAACCTCAACACTCCTTCTGTCCCTTTGTTGGGTGAATACCGATGTAAAGTACTCATTAAGGATCTCATCCATTTCCTGTGGCTCCACACATAATCTAACTTCTTTATCCCTGAGTGTGCCTACTATTTCCCTTGCTGCCTTGCTCCTAATAAATATATATGAAATTAGATTAGATTCCCTAAGTATAGAAACAGGCCCTTCAGCCTAACAAGTCCACACTGACCCGCCGAAGAGTAAGCCACCCAGAAGCATTCCGCCACCCTATATTTATTCCCGACTAATGCATCTAACACTATGGGCAACTTAGCATAGCCAGTTCACCTGATCTGCACATCTTTGGACTGTGGGAGGAAACCGAAGCACCCGGAGGAAACCCACGTAGACACTGGGTGCAAACTCAAGGTGGGAATGGAACCCAGGTCCCTGGCACTGTGAGGCAGCAGTACTAACCACTGAACCACCGTGCTACCCTTTCATTAGATCCGTAATTTCAGATTTTTTTTCGTGAATTCAAATGCCATCATCTGCCATGGTAGGATTCAAACTGGGTTCCCCAGAACATAAAGTGAGTCTCTAGATTAGCAGTCCTCTCCTCTCTCTCTCCCCTGCCCCCCCCCCCCCCCCCCCCTCCCCCAATGCTCCAAATGCCTTGGGAATCTCCTTAAACCCTGCTGGCCGAGGATATTTTATGGCCTCTTATAGTCCTCCTAACTCCCCATTTGACCTGTTTCCTACTTTCTCTATATTCTTCAAGGACGTCATCGGTTTTTAATTTTCTAGACCTTTTGTATGCTTCCTTTCTTTTTTGACTAAGCTGATAATTTCCCCTGCCATCCAAGGTTCCCAAATCCTGCCATGCCTGTCCTGCACTCTGATCAACTGATCTTTAAAAACTCCCATGTGTCAGATGTGGATTTACTCTCAAACAGCCGCTCCTAATCCACATTCTTCAAATCTTGCCTGATTCACTTATAGTTGGCCTTCCCCCAATTTAAGATCTGCATCCTATGTCCACTCTTGTTCTTATCCATAAATATCCAAAAATGTACGGAATTATGGTCAGTATTCCCAAAAAGCACCCCCACTGAAATGTAGATCACCTGGCCGGGCTCATTTCCCCAGTGAGAGGTTCAGTAAGCCCCCCTCCCCCCTACTACGTTGGATTAAACACATACTGTTTCAAATAAAAAAAACCTCCTGGGCACACCTAACAAATTGTTCCCCATCCAAACCCCAGCACTAAGTTAGTTCCAGTCAGTATAGAGGAAGTTAAAATCGCCCACCACAACCCTGCTATTTTCACATCTTTTCAGAATCTGACGACATAACTCTTCATCTTTCTCATGGTGGCAGCTGGGAGGATCTTAATATAATCCCAGCATTGCAATTGCACCCTTCCTATTCCTGAGCCCCATCCATATTATACTATAAGACCCGTCCAGGGTGTGTTCCTTCAACGTAACTGATATGCTCTCTAACTGGCAATGCAACTTCCTCCAACTCCTCTGGTTCCTTTTCTGAATCGTGTGAAACATTAATATTCTAGAATGTTAAGCTGCCAAATCCTGTCCATTTTTCAAACATGTCTCTCTGATAGCAGCAACCCCATAATTGCATGCATTAATTCAGGCTCTTAAGTTCATCTGTTTTACCTTTTGAATTATCTTCCTATTGGTGATAGGATAATTAAAATCATGCTTGTTTCAAACTGCCATTTTTAGTGTGGTTAATGCTATGCTTAGATTTGTGATTATATAACTACATTTTTACTTAACTCTCATCCAATTTTCAGAACCACTATTAGATTACAGGAGCAAAACTGAAGGTGATGTTGGACTAGTGATGCTGGTGTTACAGATATTTGTAGTATGAGTTGTAAACATTTATTGAAAGCAGTATTTGTTTAATCTAATAGTGACAACTTCAGTCAGAACAAGAGTACACACAAATTTTCAATTTAACTGATACTGACAGCCAGTAAGATAGTATATCCAAATACACTGTCAGTCATCCATTAGTCATGTGGCTAGATCTTATAGCAGATGAATCCATTCCTTTAGAAATTAAAACATCTCAGCTTCATTACATAATGTTAGAAAGCATTTATGTTGAATAAGACCGTGAAATGTGATTTGTGAAATCGTTTTCAATGCTGTTGAAAAAGTGTTGTCAAGAGTTGAATTTAATACTATCTAATTAGGTAGAAAATATTTAATGCTGGGATTACTTGCACAATACAAATTAGAATTAAAAGAGGGAATATCCGTTATTAACTTCTACCTTTTCCCCTTTTTGTTTAAGTTCGGTTTATAATGAAGGTTAGAATTTATTAATGTAACACAGGCTTTGAAAAATGGGTTCTCATTAAATCAGATGTCAAAAACATAAGTGCTTATTGATTTATTCATAAGGACCATAGCAAAATAATATACATGATCTTCCTCCAGGTACTTTTTCTTTTTTGAGATCTTTACAAGTCATTTGGCTTGATCACAAAATTGGAAATTCCTCTGAAGTATACATTATGAAATTGAACAATGTCTTATTTCATTTAATTTTTCCGGACAAAAGGACATTATTCAGTTCTGTAACTTTGGTTCTTTGAAAACTATACAGATTTGTAGTACTATTAGGCTTTTGCTCATAATCTAGCAAATTAACTTTTTCAAATATGTTCAGTTGCTTTTCGAAAATTGTATGAAATCTGGATCCATTATCCTTTCAGGTAGTGCACTCCAGATCATGGCAAACCTGGATGTGAAATGATATTTATCTTGTTTTTATGTTAAATTATTTAAAATCCATAACCACTGGTTACTCACTTGCCAGAAAAGCAAGTTTCTCTGTACTTTCTGTACCAAGACCTGCTATACCTGAATACCTCTATTGGTTCTCCTCTAACTTATTTGGTCTAAGGAAAAAAAAGCTTCTCATCTTTTCATATAAGTCAAGCCCCTCATTCATGATATCATCACAGCACTCCATTTTTATACTCACTTCATGTGAGTACTAATAGATGATGCCCAGAATTATACATAAACCAGCTGAGGCCTAACCAGTGATTTGATCAGCTTTGAAGAAATATATTGTTCATTGAAACCTAACAACATCAAGTATTCCAGAAGTGAAATACAGTTGGTTCTAATATAACACCTTTCTTCATCACGAGTTTGTTTAATGCAATTGAAGAATTTAGACCATTATTGGTAGAACATGAACTTTCCTTACCTGTATTGGCTATACCGCGATTCCAGCCCTATTAGTTTAAATGGCTTTGCTATTGTGCGATTTTCTTGTAATGCAAACTAGGCAACATCCTAGTAAATCACCTCAGAGCCCTTTCCAAAGCTTCCACATCCTTCCTATAATGTGGCAACTAAAACTGTACGCAATATTCCAAGTATGGCTACAACAGAGTTTTGTACATCTGCAGCACGATCTCCTGGTTCCGAAACTCAATCCCTCTATCAATAAAGGCTATCGCACTATATGCCTTCTTAACAACCCTATCCAACCTGGGTGGCAACTTTCAGGGATCTATTTACCTGGACACCGAGATTTCTCTGCTCATCCACACCACCAAGAATCTTACCATTAGCCCAGGACTCTGCATTCCTGTTACTCCTTCCAAAGTAAATCACCTCACACTTTTCTGCATGAAACTCCATTTGCCACCTCTCAGCCCAACTCTGCAGCTTATCTATGTCCCTCTGTAACCTGCAACATACTTTTTTACTATCTACAACTCTACCAACATTAGTGTCATCTGCAAATTTACTAACCCATCCTTCTATGCCCTCATCCAGGTCATTTATATAAATGTCAAACAGCTGTGGACCTAAAACAGATCCTTGCAGTACACCACTCGTAACTGAGTTCCAGGATGAATATTTCCCATCAACCACCACTCTGTCTTCTTTCAGCTAGCCAATTTCTGATCCAAACCACTAAATCTCTGTCAATCCCATACCTCTATATTTTGTGCTAATGCCTACTGTGGGGAACCTTATCAAACACCTTACTGAAATCCATATATACCACATCAACCGCTTTACCCTCATCCACCTGTTTGGGTCCTCCTCAAAGAATTCAAAGAAGGTTTGCGAGGCATGACCTACCCTTCACAAAACTGTTGACTATCCCTAAACAACTTATTCCTTACTAAATGATTATAAATCCTATCTCTTATAACCCTTTCCAACACTTTACCCACAACCGAAGTAAGGCTCACTGGTCTGTAATTACCAGGGTTGTATCTACTCCCCTTCTTGAACAAGGGAACAATGTTTTCTATCCAACAGTATTCTGGCACTATTCCTGTAGACAATGATGACATAAAGATCAAAGCCAAAGCTCGACAATCTCCATCCTGGCTTCCCAGACAGCCCTCGGATAAATCCCATCTGGTCCAGGGGACTTATCTATTTTTACACTTTGCAGAATCGCTAATATCTCCTCCTTGTGAACCTCAATCCCATCTAGCCTAGTAGACTGTATCTCAGTATTCTCCTCGATACCATTGTCTTTTCTAGTGTGAATACTGATGAAAAGTATTCATTTAGCGCTTTCCCTATCTTCTCTGACACCAAGCACAACTTAATTGGCCCTATTCTTATTCTAGTCATTCTTTTATTACTGATATAGCTTTAGAAAGCCTTAGGGTTTTCCTTGATCCTATCCACCAACAACTTCTCATGTCTCCTCCTGGCTCCTCTTAGCTCTCTCTTTAAGTCTTTCCTGGCTAACTTTTAATTCTCAAGTGCTCTAACTGAGCCATCACATTTTATCCTAACATAAGCTTTCTTCTTACTGTTGACGAGATTCAACTTCCTTAGTAAACCACGGTTTCCGTGCTTGACAACTTTGTCCCTGCCTGATCGGCGGACTTAGAGAGCTAAAAATTCCCTCTGCATCTCCACGGCAACCATTTACCTGTGGCTTCTCCTCTTCCTTTATTGCCAAGGTTGGAGGGGTTTGAGCTACAGGGAGAGGCTGAATAGCTGGATCTTTGGATGCTGAGGGGGTGACCTTATGGAGGTTTATAAAATCACGAGGGGGCATGGATAAGGTGAATAGACAAGGTCTTTTCCCTGGAGTGGGGGAGTCCAGAACTATAGGGCAGAGGTTTTTACGGTGAGAGGGGAAAGATATAAAAGGGACCTAAGGGGCAACAACTTCATTTCAGAGGGTGGTACGTGTATGGAATGAGCTGCCAGAGGAAGTGATGAAGCCTGGTACAATTGCAGCATTTAAGACACATCTGGATGGGTATTTAAATAGGAAGGGTTTCGAGGGATATGGGCCAAGTACTGGCAAATGGGACAAGATTAGGTTGGAATATCTGGTCGGCATGAATGAGTTGGACCGAAGGGTCTGTTTCCGTGCTGTACATCTCTATAACTCTATGACTATGATTCTATGACATACTTATCAAGGATCTGCAGTAGCTGTTCCTTGAACAAGCTCCACATTTCAATTGTGCCCATCCCCTGCAATTTATTTCCCCAAACCATGCATCCTAAATCATTCCTAATCACGTCATCATTGCCTTTTCCCCCAGCTATAACTCTTGCCCTGTGGTATATACCTATCCCTTTCCATTACTAAATTAAATGTAACCAAATTGTGGTCACTATCATCAAAGTGCTCACTTACCTCCAAATCTAACACCTGGCTGGATCCATTACCCAGTAGCAAATCTAATGTGCCCTAGCACCTTGTTAGCCTGTCTACACAGTGTGTCAGGAAACCTTCCTGCACACAATGGTCAAAAACTGATCCATCTAAAGTACTTGAACTATAGTATTCCCAGTCAATATTTGGAAAGTTTAAGTCCCCGATAATAACTACCCTGTCACTCTCGCTCCTATCGAGGATCATCTTTGTTATCCTTTTCTGTACATCTCTGGAACTATTCGGAGGCCTATATAAAACTCCTAACAGGGTGACCTCTCCTTTCTTGTTTCTAACCTCAGCCCACAATATCTCAGTGGACGTGTCCTCAAATGTCCTTTCTGCAACCGTAATACTGTCCTTGATTAACAATGCCACACTACCCCCTCTTTTACCATTTTCTCTGTTCTTACTGAAACATCTAAATCCCAGAAGCTGCAACAACCATTCCTGATCCTGCTCTACCCATGCCTCCGAACATCGAAATCCTAGGTACTAACCCATACTGCAAGTTCACCCACCTTATTCCAGGTGCTTCTGGCATTGAAGTAGACCCATTTCAAACAACTTCTTGCTTGGTGGTGCCTTCTTGCAACCTTGAATCCTTATTTCTAACTTCACTACTCTCAGCCTCCTGTATACTCGAACAACAATTTAGTTCCCATCCCCCTGCTGAATTAGTTTAAACCCAACCGAAGAGCATTAGCAAATTCCCCCCTCAGGATATTGGTACCCCTCTGGTTCAGGTAAAGACTGTCCTGTTTGTAGAGGTTCCATTTCCTGCCCCAGAAAGAGCCCTAATTATCCAGGAATCCAAACCTTCCCTTCTGCACCCTCCCTGGAGCCACGTATTCAACTCGTCTCTCACCCTATTCCTCGCCTCGGTAGCACATGGCATGGGCACCACACCAGAGATAACTACTCTGTTCTAGCTTTAAGCTTTCACTTAAGTTCCCTGAATTTCTGCCTTAAATCCCCATCTCTCTTCCTACCTATGTCAATGGTGCCTACGTGGACCACTACTTGGGGCTATTTTCCCCTCCCCTTCAAGGATCCCGAAAGCACAATCAGAGATATTACGAATCCTGGCACCTGGGAGGCAACACACCAAACGTGAGTCTCTCTCATTCCCACAGAATGTCCTATCTGTCCCCCAGTGACTAATGGTCTGCTCCTCTTGCCCCTTCCCTTCTGAGCAACAGGGACAGACTCTGTGCCAGAGACCTGTGCGCCATTGCTTACCCCTGGCAAGTCACCCCCCCCTCAACAATATCTAAAACGGTATACTTGTTGTTGAGGGGAACGGCCACAGAGGATCTCTGCACTCTCTGCCAGTTCCCTTTCCGTACCCTGATGGTAATCCATCTACCTACTTTTACCTGAGGTGTGACTACCTCCCTGTAACTCCTCTCAATAACCCTCTCTGCCTCCCGAATGATCCGAAGTGCATCCAGCTCCAGCTCCAGTTCCCTAACGCAGTTTTGGAGGAGTTGGAGTTGGGTGCACTTACCACAGATGTGGTCAGCAGGGACACTAGTGGTGACCATTACCTCCCACATTCTGCAGGAGGAACATTCAACTGCCCTAACCTCCATTTCCACTATTCTAAATTCCCAACGAGACGACTGAAAACTAAAAAAAAAACTTAAAAGCTAGTCATCTTCCCAATCCGGTGCACAGGACCTATGTTTTTGGTTAGAGGAAGAGGATGGGTGGGAAACGCTACCCGAATAGTGTTTCAGTTAAAGCAACCACCAAAATATAAAGCCTCACTTACCCGGCAGTCCCATGTCCACTCCTGCTCAGTGTGCGCTATCCTTTTACACGAGGTAAGATTTTATATTTTAAACGTACTGTCCTGTTGTGCCTCTGGTCCTCGCTGTTGCTCCTCCCACTCTCACTGCCGCCGATAAAATGAAGAACACTGAACTCTTGAGGTAAGTTTTTATGTTTTAAATTTACCTTCCCATCGGGCCTCTGGTCACTCCTCCCACTCCAATTGCCGCTGAAAAAATGAATTATTGGAGACTGGGTTCTGAGTGAACCTAAGCATCTTCATCCAATTTCACAAGTTAAAACTGTTTGCTGACAATTCCATTTTCAGCTTCAGTTGCAGCTTCTCCAGCGATGAATCAGTCCAGTGCTGACCTACGGCAGATCTTAGATTGCAAGGTGACATGCAAATGACCATTTCCCACAAGAAGTCCACCACTGTGTGCTGACGTCAGTGCAATGACCATTGTTGAATCCATCATATCTAACATATTGAGATCACCCCTGACCAAAAACTTAATTGAACTAATTCAATCTTCACTGTGCCACAAAAACTGCACAACACCAGGTTATAGTCCAACAGGTTTTTTTGGAAGCACTAGCTTGTGGAGCACTGCTCCTTCATCAGGTAATTGTGGGATGAAGGAGCAGTGCTCAGAGAGGTAGTGATTCCGAATAAACCTGTTGGACTATAACCTGGTGTATTATTTTTAACTTTGTTCACCCCATGCTGATCACACTTCACTTCCAGAACTTTCCGTCCAAAATGTTCAACTGCCGTATAACAGCATTTCAAATGGTCATTTCATATATAGTTTCAGGCATGAATACCTACAGTAACATTTATGGTACCAGTGAAAGAAAAGTGATCCGTTGATGAGTTTTATTTGGAATGATTAATTATAATTCCCAGGTATTCAATAAAAGTTTTTTTTTTAAAAAAAGTAAAGGATCTCTGAATCCTGAAAGAGAAGTAACTTTATTTGATTCAAAGTAAAGCATATAAAGTGAAAAATAATAATCTTATAATGCAAATGCAGCTAAGAACGCTTTTCAAATGTCCTGCAATCTATTGAACTTAATGATTGTTAATGAATCTATACACTCTTCCAATTGATTTTGGCTAGCAATTGATCAATGACCTTTTGTTTAAAATGGACAATATAATTATGACAGAACAAAGACTGAAAAAAATCACTCAGTTAAGCAGTAATCAGTTAGCATTGTTTTATAGTACAGTTGCTACACAAAATGTGTTGTCAGAAATAAAAAGCATTTGGGTAGGAAGTTGTCTAGCGTAGATAATTCAGCACTGAATTCGGAAGAATTACTAACATTTACGAAAAAAAATTATATAGAGTTTTTTTTAATGTCACTTGTCAGAGGATCTACTCATTATGTCACAGTGAATGTCGAGCTGAAGATACAATACATTTATTTTAAAAATCCAAACATTTATCCAGGTTTCAGTTTTAATTTGAAATGAGTTCTTGGCTGGAAAGAATTGTACAATTAATTAGTGATAAGATTAAGAATTTTAAGGGCTTCACAAATTCACCTGCAATGGCTTCATTTGTAAATTATGTTTAAATCAGGTCTTCAAATTACTCAGCAAACACTTGACTGTTCGGGTGTTAGGGCGGTGGTATTGGGGGCAAACTACTAACTTGGATTGAAAGTTGGTTGGCTGACAGGAAACAAAGAGTAATGATAAACAGCTCAATTTCGGAATGGCAGGCAGTGACCCAGTGGGGTACCGCAGGGATCAGTACTGGGACCGCAGCTTTTTACAATATATGTTAATGATATAGAAGATGGTATTAGTAATAACATTAGCAAATTTGCTGATAATACTAAGCTGGGTGGCAGGGTGAAATGTAATGAGGCTGTTAGGAGATTACAGGGTGACCTGGACAAGTTAGGTGAGTGGTCAGATGCATGGCAGATGCAGTTTAATGTGGATAAATGTATGGTTATCCACTTTGGTGGCAAGAACAGGAAGGCAGATTACTACCTAAATGGAATCAATTTAGGTAAAGGGGCAGTACAGAGAAATCTGGGTGTTCTTGTACACCAGTCAATGAAGGTAAGCATGCAGGTACAGCAGGTAGTGAAGAAGGCTAATAGCATGCTGGCCTTCATAACAAGAAGGATTGAGTATAGAAGCAAAGAGATTCTTCTGCAGCTGTACAGGGCCCTGGTGAGACCACACCTGGAGTACTGTGTGTAGTTCTGGTCTCCAAATTTGAGGAAAGACATTCTGGCTATTGAGGGAGTGCAGTGTAGGTTCACGAGGTCAATTCCTGGAATGGCGGGATTACCTTACGCTGAAAGACTGGAGCGACTGGGCTTGTATACCCTTGAGTTTAGAAGACCTGAGAGGGGATCTGATTGAGACATATAAGATTATTAAAGGATTGGACACTTTGGAGGCAGGAAACATGTTTCCGCTGATGGGTGAGCGCCGAACCAGAGGACACAGCTTAAAAATACAGGGTAGACCATTTAGGACAGAGATGAGGAGAAACTACTTCACCCAGAGAGTGGTGGCTGTGTGGATTGCTCTGCCCCAGAGGGCAGTGGAGGCCCAGTCTCTGGATTCATTTAAGAAAGAGTTGGATAGAGCTCTCAAGGATTGTGGAATCGAGGGTTATGGAGATAAGGCAGGAATAGGATACTGATTAAGGATGATCAACCATGATCATATTGAATGGTGGTGCAGGCTCGAAGGGCAGAATGGCCTACTCCTGCACCTGTTGTCTATTGTCTGTTCGAGTTCTGATTAGTGCCCACTTCTTAGTTGGAGATAGCATTGGTAATTGTACATGTTGCCTGTTCAAGTGTTTGGTTTACTTGTTCCTGTTTTCTGTGTTGACAGTTCCTTATCTTTCAGTGTTATGCTATGCTCTTATTCAAAGTCAATTCTTTTCATCTGTGTGGAGCTGGAACTAACACAAATTGATCACCCGGTGACCTTTATTTCTCTGTAAATACAAAAAGCAACAATCATAGAATTGTTGGAATGATTTAGTTGGAAAACTGACAGCTGCTGAACACACAAATGTTCAGTACCTTTCCAGCTCTTATTTTATGTCCTCTAAAATGATTTAAAATTGCCACCATCACTGGTACGATTATATCAACAATGTTCTAGTCCCAGAAATGTCAATACGTTGGACTTGTTGTTTTCACGAGAGCGGATATAATCTCTCGAATTTTTTGAGCTGATATAATCTGTAGACATTTTTGTGTTCACTTGTTCTGTCTAAGTCATCATAGCTTGTCAAGATATTTTGCCATATTCTGTTTTTAGCTAAATGCCAAGTAACCTTTTGGATTTTTGAAACAACAAATCATTGCAATTTTTCTTTAATTACTTCTCATTTGAATTACATGAACCTTCTATGGATTGCACTATGCATTTTATTTTATTTTATTTCTTGATCAAATTCTGCACTCCTACCTCCATTAATTTTTTTTTTTCAAGAAATAAATTGTATGAACGGCTAATAGATGTTCCATTTGCAAATTTTAAAGTGAATAGATGTCTGTCATCTTCCTCCATGTCTGATGTGGAATGTTAGTTGTCAAGATACTCTCCATTCTAAAAGATGTATTCAGTCTTAAGTGTCAGGAAGATTTTGAATAGAAATAAATCAATGTATATGTCTCTGCTCTACAACAGTAAAAAATCAAAATGTTACAGAAGCTTTTAATCTTAAATAAAAATAAAAAATGCTGGAAAACTCAGCAGATCAAGCAACATCTAGGAAGAGAAATAGAGCCAGCAGGTAGAATTTATAATCTCTGTTGTGCAGTGATTGGAGGCAGGGACAGCATTTAATTAGACAGAACAGTGCCTGAAACTCACTGCCTTTCCGACTCAACCAGTCTTAAGTTGAGGCAGGAAGGCTGACGGTCAGACTTCTGCCAATTGGAGCCCATTAGTGCTCTTAACTCATTGGTGGGTGGACCTGAACACAGCAGTAAAACTGTGCAGCCTGCTTTGGGTCTTTGGAGGAGTCCCTCTTTCAAGGCACTCTGCCTGATCAAAAGGTACAACACCAGAAAGAGGAAAGAGCCAATCCCCTGAGTGAATCCATGTGGAAAGGCATCATCACCCTCATCTACAAGCAGAAGGAGGAGAAGGAGGAAATCAGAAATTGGGAGACCAATCTCACTGTTAAATGTGGATTAAAAAATCTTGTCAAAGGTCATTGCAAACCAGGTCAGGTCTGCTCTGGGATCGGTGATTCACCCTGACCAAACCTGTGCTGTACCGAGCAGGAAGATCGCTGAGAGTCTTGCACTCCTCAGGGATATGATCGCCTTTGTGCAGGACAGGGGGGTGGACACCTGCCTCATCAGCCTGGACCAGGAGAAAGCCTTTGACAGGATATCGCATACGTATATGAGAGATGTTCTCTCCAAAATGCAATTGGATCATACTGCTCTACGCCAACATTGTCAGTGCAGTCTCAATCAATGGGTGGGAATCAGACAACTTCCCAGTCAGATCTGGAGTTAGGCAGGGCTGCCCTATCTCTCCTGCCTTGTTCGTGTGCTGCTTAGAGCCGTTTGCCAAGTCCATTAGGAAGGATACAAGCCTGAGAGGGGTGACTATTCCTGGCAGCGGGGGGCCTACAGGTTAAGGCCTCCCTGTACATGGATGACGTCGCCGTTTTCGCTTGGATCCGCTGTCCATGCAGAGACTCGTGTATATGTGACCAGTTCGAACGTGCCTCGGGGGCTAAGGTAAACCGAGACAAGAACAAGGCCATGCTCTTCGGGAACTGGGCCGACCACTCCTCTATCCCCTTCACCGTCAGAACTGACCACCTGAAGGTGCTGGGTATTTGGTTCGGAGGATCTGGGGCGTGCGCCAAGTCTTGGGAGGAGTGTATCAGTAAAGTGAGGCAGAAACTAGGCAGATATGAGAAACGGTCGCTCTCCATCGCGTGTATAAACCTGATCATCAGGTGTGAGGTACTGTCATTGTTGTTATATGTGGCACAAGTCTATTCCCAGAACCTGTGCCGCTGCAGTCACCGGGCCATCTTCCACTTCATGTGGAGATCAAAGATGGACTGGGTCCGAAGGGACACCATATAAAGATCTGGGCAATGGGGGAAAAAACACACCCAATGCCACCCTGATGGCCACCTTTGTGTGTGGCTGCATCAAGCTGTGCATGGATCCCAGATACGCAAACACCAAGTGTCACTACGCACTGAGGTTCTACCTGTCCCCGGTGTTGCAAAGGATGGGCCTGGCCTCGCTGTCGCGGAATGCTCCAAGTAGTTCGACCGTTCCGTATCACCTGTCCTTCGTGGAGAAATTTATGAAGGAAAACACCTTTGACCACAAGTCCATCAGGAAGTGGGCAGCACGTAGTGTCCTTGAGACCCTTCGGGAAAAGGAGAGGGTGGATCCTGTTGAGCAGTTCCCTGGGCAGACTCTCAAAGTCATTTGGCAGAATGCCTCATTGCCAGAACTTTCCAACAAGCACCAAGACATGGCTTGCTGGTGGTGCGAAGGGCTCTGCCAGTGAGATCCTTCATGCACGCCCAGACTCTCTGCCCCACCGCACGCTGCTCTCGAAGCGGCTGTGGAGGGGACGAGACTGTCACACACCTCCTTCTGGAATGTGCCTATGCAAAGGGAGTCTGGAGAGGAATGCAGTGGTGTTTGTCGAGGTTCGCCCCGCGCAGCTCCGTGACACGAGACTCCGTGCTCTATGGTCTGTTCCCTGGGACACACACCGAGACGAACCTCAACTGTGCCTGGGAGATCATCAACTCGGTGAAAGCAGCACTTTGGTCTGCCCGAAACCTGTTGATCTTCCAGCTGAAAGAGTTGACTCCGACTGAGTGTTGCAGACTGGCACATTCCAAGGTCCAGGACTACGTGTTGAGGGACGTGCTGAAGCTTGGGGCAGCTGCCGCCAAGGCGCAATGGGGAAAGACCACCATGTAGCATATGCCTACCTAAGAAGAACAGGGGGCCCACCCAGTAATTTGGCTCCGCTGATGCCTCAAAGAAACATCTGGATGGTCAACATACAGCCATATATATACGAATGATTCATTCCAATCTCTATATGTAAAGAAATGCAATGTATACATATGAATGGCATCACCAATTATATAGATATCAAAATATTTTTATGAATAAAGTATATTTTTGAAATTAAAAAAAAGAGCCAATCCCCTGCTCTTCCCTTTGGCACTACCCCAAAAAATCATTTTCTCATGACATCTATTCTCAAAAGCCTTCCTGTTGTTACATACCAGTGGCCTGGATCACTACTCAGTCCCAGGCATCCAGAAGATCTTACTCCAGCAACAGCCATGGTCTCTCAAGTGATAGCTGTATAAAAACTATCTGAAAGTAACATGAAGAAATAAAGAAACAAATCTAGACTAATCCAGGAAAAAAGATACATAGTACAAGATGAAGATAGCTGTTTCAATCTAATGTTGTTAAAATCGAGAAGGTTGTAGAATGCTGAACATAACTTAAGATGTTGTCTCTTGCCCTGGATTAGTCTGGTCTTGTTTCTTTCTTCCTTCATATTATAACCAAACAGCATATCAGCAGCAAACAGGAGAAAAACAACCTGTATTTGGAGGAGGAGCAAGATAAAGGGTAAATCAGATAGTGAAGGAGTCACTGTGGGAGCAAGACCCAGAGACGTTGAGATCCAGGTGCTAAAGCTGGGAAGTCCAGGCTCTAGGTGTGAGAGGTGGAGAGACCAAGGTCTGGGAATGAATTGCCATTTTGCTGAGGCCAGGAGGAAGAGCCACAGTGAGGAGCAACCTTTCAATCAATGCCTGGAAGGGAAGCAGACAGCATCTCTGTTGCCCTCCGGGTTAGAGTTGGGATGAAGAGGAAGGTTGCAAGGGGACTGGGGAAAGGGGGGGAGGAATAGAGGGCCACAAGAGAGGTGGTGGGGAAGTGTTGCAGGGGAGATAGGGAAGACAGGGATGAAAGGGTGGTGATAGAGGTTTCCGAAGAGGCAATAGGGAAAAGGTTGTTGGTAGATGGTGCTGTAAGGACCTGGAGGCTGGACCAAATGGGAGGCTTCAACAGAGCTGGGAGAAGGAGGGAAGAGAGTTGCTATACGGATGTATGGGGAAGAGAGAGGGAAGCCATGGCTGGTGAAAAGGTGGAAGAGAGAGGGAAACTTCAAAGGATGGGTGGTAGGAGAGAGACAGGCAGCAAATGAGGGGAAGAGAGGACGTAACTGCTAAGAATCAAGAATAGCTTCAAACCTGTCAACAAAGGAATACTCAGCTAAGAAATTTTTAAATTGCTGAAGTAATGAATTGCTTACAAATGTATGTGGTATCTGTCTTAAGGCCATCCATGTCACTGTAAGTACCTACATAATTATAAAATTTAAATCTGATATCCAAGATGCAGAGGAAAGGGTAATTACTGCCTTTTTCAGGATATTCCACCTTTGTGAATATGCAGAACATATGTTTAGGATGGTTGATTTTTATGTGTGGAAGTATATGTCAGTTGTTTTGAAAAAACTTGTTAACTTATGTCTTGTGCCAATTTGTGTGATTTCTAAGCAATTAATATCTTCCTTGTGTGTAATGATGATGATTTGAGGATGTTGATGAATTCTTTTAATTTTGCTTCTGTGTGCAATTCCACATACCCTTTCAAAAAATAGTCCCTGAAAACTAAAAGGTAGCCTTTGTTCTGCCGTAATTGAATAGTGGTATCCTCCACTACTCCCTTTAGATTTTCAATCTGAGCCAATGACAATATCATGTTAAATCGGTAGCCACACACACTCAACACACATACTTCGGTTACCTAAGTATTTTTGGGCAGTAACCAGAAGTGGGAACTTGAACTGATGTTTGCAAATTTCTTGACCATGTGACCTGCATGACTTGCCTGCCGCCTGCATTAACCAACTAAGCTATAAGAAAAGCTGTATAATTAGACTGATCAGTGCCATTTCCCTTTGATACTTTGAGGTCCTTTAGTGCATAGTCAGAGTTCCTTGGAAAATAAATGAAAATTTCTTGGCATGGGCTTAATATTTCCAGATGAAAAGGCAATTTTTTTTTAACTATTTATACCTCCCTAACCCTCTAACTGGACTCATCCAACCTTTCTTAGAGATTTGGTGCATATGTGCATTTAGGACATAAGTGTCTATTGAGATTACTCCAACAATTACCTGTGCTGATTTGATCTCATAAATATAATAATAGTCTTTTGCATCTATGATATATTTCGTAAAGTGTCCAGAGAACATGATTTGTTGCTGCCTGAGACTGATAAATTCTCCTAAATAATGGGTATTTGCATTTTTAATTTAATTACCCATTCACTTTATCAGCTTGTAAGCCCAACAAAAAATGGTAGGACAGTAAACATGACAAGTGGATTCCAGTGACAAACAGCTTGAAAAGTCTGTTACTGGATATGTTTTCATTTTTGTTATGACATACAGCACAGGAAAGTTATAATATGTATGTAATTTATTATAGACATCCTTTTAAAATTGAAATCTTTTACAAAACTTATGGAATGGAAGTGAAATTGGCAAGCTTAGCATTATTGTTCACCCCTTCCTTTTCCTTTCAAACAAAATAGATTTTTAAAAAGCCAGCAATTCTTCTCAGTAAAAACTAATCTGCAAATAAAATGTTTTAAAAACATCAACCTCTTCTTTCTTTCAGTAGATTTGGTGCAGTCTAGTTTCTTTTATGACTGAATTAATATTCCAGGCAAAGTATGGCATTTGGAGTCAGCATTCTGTATTGGAAGAGGAGTCATTGCTGATTGTTTCCATGCAGTCAATCAGGTTTAAACCAAATCAGTTCTTACCTTTCCGTCTCTATCTCCCTGCCCAGGGCCACTCATGATACTATGGACTTGACTTCCATTGCTATCCCTGGGAGGTTGTCCCCACAACAGTATGCAAAATGGTGTACTTGTTAGAGAGAAGTCAGTTACAAGGGACTGCCACACTACCTACCTTCTGCCTGGTGGTCATCCAGGCCTTTTCTGACTGTTCGTGTGACCACCTCATTGAATATACTGTCTTTGATCATCTTAGTAAGTACTCCATATTGAGTTTACCTACACTCTAGCTTTAAAATATAGTTAGCTGGTAGCTGCAGCTGGCACACTTCCTGCATATGTGGCTACCAGAGACACTAGAAGTGTCCATGACTTATCGCAAAATGCAGGAAGCGCATATCAAAGATGCATGCTCTGCTGCCAAGAATTCCCTTTTGATTAAGCTTATTAGTTACTCCCTTTAAAAAATTCTAATTATTGCTAGAGAACTTATTTCACCCCAAATACTCTGTTGCAATGCAAGTCCTGCCCTTAAGTTCGGGAGACCTTACTTCCAATTCTTTACCTCCCTTATGTTACTTTTATTACCTTTATTGTGTTGACCCTAACATTTTCAGTTAAATCCAAATATAGCTACTCATTTAAAAATATAACAAGCTTGGGTATTACTGAGATAAAAGAATAAGGAACCAAAAATAAATGTTACCATAATGAAAGATAAAGTCAGTGTTAACAGTTGTTGAACACATCAGTTTTGTATGATATTCTTATCTGCTATTTTGACATTTACTCATCAAATGATTATTAACTCTTACTCTTAAAATATCAGCATAAACATGTTAAATGTTGAACTTGATCTGATTAAGATCACATGTAATCAAGCAGATAATTAGAGTTAATTATTTAATTGACTTGGTAGATACAAAGGTCAGACTGGTGTTGAGAAGGTGCTGTAAAATTTGCTAAATTTTCTGTATAACCTCAGAGTAATAAATGCCCATCTCTCTGCATAAATAGCACTCAAGCATTCAGAGATATTGGAGCTAATTGTAGTTCATTCTCAAGCTGGGGGATGTAATTAATAAACTCCATGTCCACAAATTTATCCTAGTTTGGACTGTTTGGATCAGGATTGATATTGGTGGCTGAGGATGTTTGGCAGAAGATGATTGGAAACTAGGAGTTCTGTTCAGGCAGAAGATTGTAATGAGAGTTTTTTGGAGAAGAATGGTTGAAACCAAGTGCTAAGTGTCAGGAGAAGACTCCTATCAGTGTTTAGTGAAGCTCAACCTTCCAGTTAATGGAAAAGTGAAATGAATATGTGGACATAGGTTATGTCTTTAACAAGTTGTGGCTTCAGCACACTCTCTTCCGACTAGAACCAGCATCCAGTATAAAGTATTCTCAGAGCTGGAACACCTAGAATACGAAGGAAGGTTTGGAAAATATGTTATTATTTATGAATACTTTTTAAAAATGACTTATTAAATGCATATGAGGCGTGGTCAGAGTTGATCAATTTAGAAAGCAGGATGGATACTCGAGAGAAAAATATATAATTGAATTTAATATACTGTATGCAATATTGCAAAAATTCTACTTGAAATTCCTTTTTCCGTGCATTCAATTGTTTAAATTGTTCTAATGTGTTGAACATGGATAGACTTTGTATTAATTGTAATTAGGTTTTCATAAATAATTTTGGAATAGATATCAGAAGCCTTTTTCAAAAAAAACTTGGAAAAACATTAATTCCCAGGCTCTTCCAGGGTTCAAATGGGAATTTTAGAAGCAACACAGAAGGTGGAGGATCCAATGGTAGCATCATTATGAGACACCAGATACAAGCCAAAAATGCAATTGTTGCATGGTGTGTGGCCATTGCAACAAGGCCAGAAATTAGTTGGCATTCCTAATTTACCTTGTACTAAATGGTTTGAGGGCACTTCAGTGTCACCTAAAATGTGCTGTGGGTTTGGAATCATACATAGGTCATACGAGGTAAGGAGAGCAGATTTCCTTTCCTAAAGAATATGAATGAACAGCTGAGTGGAGTGTGTAAAATTAATTAATTCGCAATAGATTCGACATTTCATAAATCCTTTTACAACCAAGTTGTAAATTCACATCTATTCTGGCTTGGGCAATCTATGCAGAGGTCTCGCTGCAAATGATTGAAACTACAATTCTTATCAGTTGGGTTTTGGGACTGATCCAAACCTTCCTTCAATGATAAATGATTATCTGGCTTGGGAAGGAGTTACAATTAGTTCCAATTTTTCTGAATACTTGAGTGTAATGTATACACGAGATGGACAATCATCAGGCTGAGGTTTTAGAGAAAATTCGACAAGCTTTATAGTGTTGCATAATGCCATCAGAAGTAGATTTTAGTCTAGGGAACATGGTATTTTGCAATAAAGGAGCAAAAAGAGTGGAAAGGTCCAAGTACAGTAGTATTACAGTCTGGAAACTGAACTGCTAAGGTGCTTTCCTCTCAATTAATTGGTATTAGCAGAATCTGAACAAGTTAGGTGATGAGATGTCATTCATTTTCTATATATGTATATTGGATCAAATTATGAGATCCATGTTATAACTTACGAAATATGATGAAGTGATATTGCAATGAAGCTCTTTACACCAGAACATAACAACCAAAAGAAATGTATGCTGAGTAATGGAGATACCAAAGTAACATACACACAAGTGAGTAGAGAATTGTCACTATTACCGTGAGAACAGAAAACCACCAGCAAATATGTGTAGGTTGACTAAACGTGCAAGATGAGGAAGATAAAATAAGATTCATTGGTTAACATAGTGAGATAAAACAGTGGAAGGTGAGAAAATCCAGCGCAATTTCTGGATGTGGATCTAGAAGTGAACATAAACTTAGGAAAAGAACACAAACTTGTGAAAGGAATTCGATGAAAGGAGGGAGAGAGTTTGTAGTAGTCCCAGTCGAAAGAGGAGGGTGAGTAGTCATTATCATTTGACAATAGCAAGGAAAATGGAACTACTGGGAGTGTGATGAGAAGTAGAAGCTCATATGATCAAGAAGTTTTAGTGGCTACAAACAAATCATAATAAAGAATTCCAAACAAAAAGAGTTGGAGAGCTGGAAAGAATTCCGTATTTACACAAAGGTGACAGAACACAGCTAGGCTTATCATGCACTAAAAATTAATAGAGAACTGTGTTTGCTGGAAATATGAAACGAGAACAGAAATTGCTGGGAAAAACTCAGCAGATCTAGCAGCATCTGTGGAGAGAAAACAGTCAACATTTTGGATCAAGATCTGAAGAAGGGTCACTAGACTCAAAACATTAATTCTGTTTTCTCTTCTACATATATGCTGCCAGATCTCCTGAGTTTCCTAGAAATTTCTGATTTTGTTTCTTTATCATACAGATGGATATGCACAGGAAAAATACTCGCTGAATGATGTGAATATAAGGTTAACATCAGACTAATGTTTGGAATTTCAAAAGGAAATGTTATGATCAAGATTTTAGACTAATTCCCCTATTATCTCATTTGGAGGTGCCGGCGTTGGACTGGCATGTACAACGTTAAAAATCACACACCAGGTTAAAGTCCAACAGGTCTATTTGGAAGCACTAGCCTTTGGAGCACTATTACAGGAGAGATGACATTGAAGACATTCTTAGCTTTTTTAGCTGTATACTGCTGGGAGTGTAAGTCATATTTATTATAAAAGCTGTATTTCTGCAAGGTAAACTTTCAAAGGGAAGTACATTTGAAGCCGCTTTCAAAAAGTAGGTGATCTCAAAGGGAAGCTGTGGAAATTGAACATTTCATGCAGCGGGGGTTTGTTTTTTCTCAGTTAGGTCTATCTTGCTGCATTTCTTTAAGTTTAAAGCAAACTGAGCAATGTTCTATCAGTATCACAGAGAATCTGGCAGGCATCTTTATAACGTATGTTGCTGATGTTTTGTAGCAAAGTGCTCAAATTCTGTAGAAATGTGGAAAAAGAAGATTTAAAGGGAATTTAAGATTGGAAGTCTGGCTTTGGGGTTCTTTGGGATTAGACATTAAGCAGAATAGATGAGGAGGAACTTTGGATCAACAATCCTACTTGGAAATGTTAATTATATCCTAATAAATCAAGCCAAGTGCTTCATAGAAAAATGATTATGCACCCAGGAATTAAACAGAAACATTTGAGAAGTTTGCTTAGACATTTAAACTGATTTTACACTCAGGCTAGCTCCAGTGGTAGATATAACAAGTTGGAACTGAATGCAGCAAACGTTTTATTAATCAGCACCTATGGGATCAGGAGTGTGCTGGTTGATAAAGTATTCCAGTTGATCAAGAGTAATAGAAACACAAAGCAGGGGGTATACCCATCATTGTTATACTTTATTTATAGCATAAATCACTTAAATAATAATGCAACTTTGACTTAATCAAAACTTATCGGCTGACTTCTCATGTACACCCTAAACTGACTACTTAGATGTCATGGAGATTGCGATAGTACAGTAAACTTCCAGTATTTGATGTATTTCGTTTTTGCCAGTTTTTTTCAATACTGCCAGTTCATAAGATACTGTTTAAAACAAAGTTTGCTGTACTGTGATGAAACATGATACTGTTCAAGAAGTCATGAGAGAAAATAAAAAAAATTTAAATTAAATTCATAAAAATGCAAGTTTCCTGCCTGCAACAACCCAGGAGGTATGAAGCTAATTTTATTTTTCGCATTGCTTCACATTGTCAATCATTTGGATGGCTATTTGAGTATGATGGAGTTTATCATATTCTTGTTGGTAAAGTATAATAACCATTGCTGAAAGATGAGAAGCTGAAGATTTTCATCTTGCACTTATCAGAACTACCAAGCAAGAAATAAACTTGATCAAAGGGATACCATTTTATACAGAATGAGAAGTGAGTGCTGATTGGTTGGGCTATCTTTGGCATGAGGCAATAAAAACAGTTTACTGTCAACCTTAATTCTCAGACTAGGCAGGTAGATCCTGATTGGTCAAAGTTTTACCACCAGGATAAGGCACAATTTTTTTTTTATCCTTGAAAAAGATACAAGATATAAACAAATTCCTTTTGCCTACACAAAACAGGATTCCTGAGTATCTACGAGCATAGCTTCCAGCACATGCAAAAGCATTGTATTGTGAGCCCGACTGATGATCTTAAATTATTTTCCAGCGTAACTCGTAGCACAGTCTGTTATTTAATAAAATGATTTCCAATGGCAGAGTTCCATCTAATAGTGGATATATTTTTCCATTATTAGATGCAATACTTATCCACCATTAGATGTGATTCTAGCTCTACTAGACATGCTGGGTAGTTGTAGCATTTTCTGTTTGTATTTCAGATTTCTGGAAAATCCAATATTTTGTTTTTGTAAACAAGTAGCTGATTCAATGTGTTGCGTAGATTAGTAATTTGTATCCCTTCTTTTCAGGATACCTGTTATGGTCATGTTAAGTACCAATTTTTACAGAAATAGCTAGACCAAATTATTAATATGCGTCTTAGAAATTTTGATAAAAATGAATTATTTCTGAGTGATTAAATTCCTTGAACCTTTCAGGGGTAGTAGAAGTCTAATAATTTTAAGGCAAAATCAATTGGTTATGTTGCCGGTATGTTTAAAAAAAGTTTTAAGTAGGCTATTTATGCTATACAGGAGTGAATAGCATGTTGAAGTTAATTTGACTGATTCTTAAGCTGAAGGTACAACTGTCACTGTTTTATGCCACTAAATTGCCTCAATTTATAAAACAATAACAATAGCTTTGAGTCCAACTGCATATAGTGTTTAGTTGTTGTACAGATTTAATGTGTTTTTCCATAATATAAAACTCAAAATAAATGATGTATGCTACAATAATCAAACTCATTAGCTTTGTTGCACAGAGCTTTCTGTTCTCTGCTATACACCTAAGGGTGTTGTTAACAACAGCTACAACAATTTTTAATTTCTAGCTTCTGTCTGTGACAATGATGATTTTTTTTTCCTAATCTTAACCAATAGCTTAAGTTAATTTGCCACTACACATTTTGAATTTCTAATATAACATATGAGCGATAAGATTTTTGAATGTTATGCTATTTTCCCCAAAACCTGCTGTACAATTTCTAGGTATTTTTAAACACTTAAACAATAACTTCACTTTTAGAATGAAATTCACAATATTCTCTTTTGGACATTTCTGTATTGCTAACAAGTAGAACAGAATGAATCAGCTTATTTGGAGCAAGAATATATGATGAGGTTTCAAAACATCAAATTGTATATTCATGCTGACCTATTGAAAGATTCACTGAATGTTAGATGCGTGGGCCTCAGTATCCAGGCTGCAGCTGATAGTTGGACATCTGACAAAATTGGACACTAGAAGCGTATCGTACACCAGGAGAGGAGTTAACATCAGAAGGAGATCTGACATTAGAAGAAATGACAGCAGGAAGAGTTTGTAGGGTGGGGGAGAGAGGAAGTGATATTGAGTATTGAAAATCGAAAATCTATTTGACAGCGAAAGCCAATATTGTAAGGTTTGGAAGGGTGGGGTGCAGACACCAGAGGAGTTGTGAACATTGATAGAATATTTTCACGATCAGGAAACAAAACATTGGAAGGAGATTTGGACTATTGAAGGAGACTCTATCAAGTAGGGAGTGGACATCAGGAAGGAAACTAAAATTAGAAAGGGCTCCATTCTTGGCTTGAGATCAGATACCGGGAAAGTGAACATCTTGAGAAAGAGTAGATAGTGAGAGGAGATTGTACATCAAAAATGATTTGACCAAGGAGTGGAAATGGTCGTGGGAGAAGATCACATGCAGAACACAAAGTGTTGGAAACCTTACCTTCTCCTTTCAACTACTGTCTCCTCTCTGCAGTTGCCGGGTTCACCAGGGGATCTGTGTTAAATGTAAAATAGATCATAAATATGATTCATGCAAGTTCAACAAAATACTGGAAATTGAACCAGTTTCTGGATAACACGTCAATTGCCCACTCAAACCTATCTAGTTGGCATGTTGAAATGTGTTTCTAATTTTTAAAAATATGTTTTAAACTCCGAACCCTAAATCCAAGGCATCAAATTTTATCCTTGGTAAGAATACAGGACAGATTTATAGAATCATACCAGTGATAAGTGGCTTGTTATGTGGAAAAACTGAAGAACTGGGGTTGTTTGCTTTAGAGCAGCAGAATGTTATGGTGAGATTTAATAAAGGTATTGAAAATGATAAAGTGTTATGATTGAGTGAAATAAGGAAAAGCAGGCAAAAGAACCAGAAGGGATACCAGGAGAATGTTTTCTTACACAAGAAATTATGATGATCTGGAATTATTGCCTGAAAGAATAATGGAAGCAGATTCAATGGTAATTATTTAAAAGTTTGATCTTCAAACTATATTTGGACTTTTACCTGAAAAGGAAAATAATTTAGAGCTATGGGAAAACAATAGGAGAGCAGGACTGAATGAATAGCTATTTCAAACTGCTAGCACAAACAAGATAGGCCCAATAAACACCTCCAGTGCTGTATAATTCTTCATTTTTATGTTAGATACTTCACAGGTTAGACCATAAGACACAGGAATGGAAGCAAGGCCATTGAGTTCATTCCGCCATT
The DNA here is from genome assembly GCF_037043375.1 of Chiloscyllium plagiosum. Lineage (NCBI taxonomy): Eukaryota > Metazoa > Chordata > Chondrichthyes > Orectolobiformes > Hemiscylliidae > Chiloscyllium > Chiloscyllium plagiosum. The sequence continues at coordinate 19,853,436 of NW_028270159.1, forward strand.
TAATCATGGCTGATGTGTGTTTCAATTCCACTTACCCGCACTCTCCCCATAGCCCTTAATTCCGAGCAAGATCAAGAATTTATCAATCTCTGACTTGAAGACACCCAATGTCCCGGCCTCCTGCGCTCCGTGGCAATGAATTCCACAGGCCCACCACTCTCTGGCTGAAGAAATGTCTCCTCATTTTTGTTCTAAATTATCCCCTCTAATTTTAAGGCTGTGCCCACAGGTCCTAGTCTCCCTGTCTAATGGAAACATCTTCCCAGCGTCCACCCTTTTTAAGCCATGCACTATTTTGTACCTTTCTATTAGATCTCCCCTAAATCTTCTAAACTGAAATGAATACAATCCCAGGGACCTCAGTCGCATATCTTACGTTAGGTCTACCATTCCAGGGAGCATCAGTGTGAATCTCCACTGGACACGCTGCAGTACCAGTATGTCCTTCCTGAGGTGTGGGGCCCAAAATTGGACACCGTATTTCAAATGGGGCCTAACCAGAGCTTTATGAATTCTCAGAAGCATGTCGCTGCTTTTATATTCGACCCTCTTGAGATAAATGATAACATTTGCTTTCTTAACCACGACTCAACCTGCAAATCAACCTTTCAAGAATCCTGGACTAGCATTCCCAGATCCCTTTGTACGTTGGTTTTGTGTATTTTCTCACCATTTTAAAAAAAAAAAGTCCATGCCTGTATTGTTTTTTCTAAAGTTCAAGACCTCGCACTTGCTCATGTTGAAAAAAACCGGTTCACTTGTTTGGTTACAAAGATTTATGGAATAAGAGGAGTAGCCGCCAGATGATATACTAAATCAGTACATATTCTTTCATCTCTCAGATGTGGATCTGAATTTCACCCAGATTTATTAAGAATGAAGTTCTCTTTTCTTAGAAGCAGTTAAAACTGAAGTATAGAAGTAGGGCAAAATAGTGATAGTCTTATACGTAGTTCACCATCTCTGGAATTCTTTATAAAATATGCAAAAAGAGCCTCAATGGACCAGAGTTTTCAGTTGTTGGTAGTGCTTGTGACTCTGAGGAGATGTATTTCTTTTCAGTTCACTCCTACTGGCACCTACCTGATAATGTAGAAGATTGCCTGCCTATGTCCTTCCCACAAATAAGCAGAACAAAGTTAACCTGACCAGTTACCAATCTCTAACAAAACAAAACTGAAATTGCTGGAGAAACTCAGCAGGTTTGGCAGCATCTGTAGTATGAAAACAGAGTTAACATTTTCAATCCATTGACTCTTCATCAGAACTGATAGTAGTAGGAAACATAGTATTTATGCTGAAAGGGGAGAAAGAGAGGTGAACGGATGGTGGAGACAGAGCCCAGAGCAAGACATGAAAAGAGTAGGTAAACAAGGAGATTATGGATAGAAGAAAATCTGAATAAGTGATCATGAAGACTATGAGTGAGAAAATGGGTTAGCTGTTCTAAATGCAACCCAAATGATGTGATAATGGGCCTAGGAGTACATGGGAATGTATGACTGTGCTAAAACCAACCCATGTCATAACTGGACTGGGTGTGGTGTGGGTTAAAAAAGAACATGAAAGAATGGAATCTACAGTTATTGAACTTGATGTTGAGTCCTAGAGATTGCAGGGACCCAAGCAAGAAATGAATTGTTATTCTTTAAGCTGGCAGTGAGGCTCGCTGAAATACTGCAACAGGCTCCAACAGAAATGTTGCCATGGAGACATGTGGTGTGTTGAAGTGGCAGGCAATTGAAAGCTCAGGATCATGTTTGCAGACAGAGTGTAGGTGTCCTGCAAAGTGGTCACCCAACCTATGTTTCATCTCCCCAGTGTAGAGGAGACCACATTGTACACAGTGAATACAGTAGATTAGATTGAATGAAGTACAAATAAATAGTTTCCTCGGGAAGCTGTGTCTGGGGCCTTGGATGGGAGGAGGTAAATAGGCAAGTATTAAACCTTTTGCAATTGCATGACAAGGTGCGTGGAGGTGTGAGGAAATGTTGGGAATGGAGGAGGAGCTACCCAGAGTGTCCCAGAAGGAATGGTCCCTGAAGAATGCTAATGAGTTGAGAGGGGAATGTGTGTCTGGTTATCACATTACAGGTGACAAAAATGGTGGCTTATGATTCTTTGGGTATTTCAAGCCCACACTTACCAGCCCACCAGCCTCTGCATCCAATCATTGTTGAGGGAGGGAAGAAAAGTTGGGAGAGCAAAAGTGTGGGAGAAGGGTGGAAAATGGCTAAAAGCCCCGTTGACCATGGTAGTGGGAAATCATCCATTGAGGGAAAAGGTGCATATTTCTGAGGCCCCCGCTGTGGATGGTGGCGTCATTAGAACAGATGTGATGGAGATAGAGAAATTGGGAGAAGCGAACTGAGTCCTTACAGGAAGCAGTGAGAAAGGATGTATAGTAGAGGTGACTGTGGGAGTTGTTGGGCTTCCAGTGTACATCGATGGCCAGTCTTTCCCTCGAAGTGGAAACAGCTGTCGAGGAGGGGAAGAGAGGAATCAGATGGACCAGGTAAAGGTGAAAGCAGGGTGGAAATTGCAAGTGAAATTGATAAATTTTTCCAATTCTGAACAAGAGAAGGAAGCAGCACCGATTATGTCATTAATGTACTGGAGAAAGAGTTGTGGGAAGCAACCTGAGTTAGATTGGAATAAGGAATGTTCCACATACCCCACAAAGGAACAGGCATAACTGGAGCCCATATGGGTACCCACAGCCACACTATGGACCTGAGGAAACTGAGAGGAGTTCAAGAGGAAGTTGTTCAAAGTGAGGATGAACTCAGCTAACTGGGGTAGGGTGGTTGTGGTGTATGGATTGGTTTAGACTGTCTTTCCAGGAAGAAGCAGACCATCCTGATGGGGATGGATGTGTAAAGGGATTGCATGTCCATGGTGAAGAAGAGGCAGCTGCTGCCTGCAAACTGGAAATATTGAAACTGACGTAAAGTGCATGCATGTAAATGGAGAGGGACTGTACAAGGAGAGAAGAAATAGAGTCGATGTAGGATGAAATAACAGCGGGGTAGGAACAGGCAATCCTGTTTGTGGATTTTGGGGAGAAGGTAGAAGTGGGCTGTATGGGATTGGGGGTCTGTGAACTGAGAGTCTGTCGAATAGGGGGAGATCCCCAATTGAGATGAGGTTAGTGACAGTCACGGAAATAATGGTCTCATGCTCGATGGTGGGGCCATGGTCTAGGGGTGATAGGAGGAGGTGTCCAAGAGCTGGTGTTCAGCTTGCACAAGGTAGAGGTCAGACAACAACAGCCCCACCCCAGCTGATAGCCTGATGATAAAATCAGGGTTGGATCTCAGAGCATGGAGTGCAGTCAGTTCAGAAGGAGGTAGTTTCAAATGGCTAAGGGGGTGGGTCGAGAAATTAAGTTGACTGATGTCACATTGACAATTCTCAATGAACAGTTAAGTGCAGTTGTTTCATTTTATTAATTGTTTTTATTCCTTTGAAAATCTGTAAACTGATTACATCATTCTTACCCTCAAGTTACTGAATTAGCAATACCTGCCTCACAGCTGCCCCATTTAGGTTCCATCAGTTATCTCATCACAGTCTTGATCCAAACATCAACAAAAGGTGTAACTGTTAGAGGAGAAATGATTTACAACCCGCAATATCAGTGCAACAAGGAGCCCCAGCAAATTTTCGCTTATTGGAGATCCAAGGGAAAGCCCTCTAGTATCTGAAGTTATATCTGACATAAGATTGTGGGAGAGATTTATAGCTGTAAAGAGAGAAAACTCAACCATTTCCATCATTGTTTTATAGCACATTTTCAGTATCTCATGAAAGGACAGTGTCACAAATCCGAGAGGGAATATAGAAAGAAAAAGTGTGGAAGGGGATTTGTTAGAGGGGTGCTTTTAAACATTCTTTAAAAAAATCTATTGACATTGCTGATATCAAGAATATCCAGTATTGCCAGTTATTAAAGACTGTCTCTGTCTCTGAATTATAGCTGCAGCTGTGTCACTGGGGAGGTGTGAAATGAAGGCCAGCAATTCCCGATAGAGAGGGAGAGAAAACTGGAGGGAGAACCTGCATCTTCATTTGTAAATACAGAGGAGTATTGGGGTCAGGTCATCCACTCATGGCTTGGGATGTTCTATAAAACACAGAAATCAAACTGGTCCAGGGTAGAAAATTACATAAAAGGAAAAATCTTACCCTTCAATTGTCTTTTTCAGGCGTACCTTAGAATATTTAGTAAAGATAGCATTGCCAGATCCAGTGATATAAGTTATTTACACCTTAGGGCATGGTTTGGGACACGGATGAAAAGTTTAAAATAGTTTTACTGTGGTAGTCTTTATTCAGCAGTACACTAAGAAAATATCTTCTGGAGTCCCACTCCAGGCATTTGTCTACACTTCTGGATTGATTCTTCAGTTTAATACCAAGGGACAACACTATAGGAGGAGGGAGGTGGTGGCACCGTCATAATGTAACTGGACTCTCAATCCAGAGTACCAGACTAATGTTCTTAGGACATGGCAGATAAAATTTGAATTCTGTGAGACCTGAAATGAAAAGCTAACCTAATGCCTGTAATGTAGCCATTATCGGTCATAATAAAAATCCATCTGACTCATGAATGCCTTTTTAAGAAGAAAATCTGCCTATCATCTCTTGCCTACATGTGATTCCAGTTCCACAGCAATATGATTGACTCTTAACTGCTATCTGAAATGGCTTGACAAGCTACTGGTATCAAATTGCTACAAACCAAAAACAGAAAGGAAACTAGACTAACTGCCCAGCTTCTCCCCAAGCACCAGAAACCACAAACTCCGTCCCATTCATTCTGCAAAGTCCTGTGTACTAACATCTGGAGGCTTCTTCAAACATGGGAGTGCTGTCCCACAGACTGGTGAAGCAACAGCCTGAATATCATACTCACCATGTTAAACCTTTATAGACACCATCATCCCTGGATATGTCCTGTTCCACTAACCGCCTGAGTTGCCATTGCAGTGGTATACAGTCAGCAGCGAATTGACCTAAGAATCTTCAGTATTAACTCTGGGCACATGAAGTCTCAAGACATCAAGTGAAACATGAGCAAAGGAACCTCCTGCTCTGTCACCAAGAGGCACTTAGTAACACAATTGACTGAGCTGACTAGGTGCTAAAGGGCATAACTGCTAGACTTAATTCTACAACAAGTGGTGAAGAAAAGTCTGTCTTGATTTAATTCTCACCAATCTAGCTGTCACGAGTGTCTATCCATGACAATACTGGTAGGATTCATTATGGAGACAAAGTCCAGTCTTCACACTGAAGATGCACTCAATCTTGTGTGGTACAATCACCATGCTAAATGATAGAAGTTTTGAACATTCTAGCAACTTGAGACTCAGAATCTATGAGATGGTGTGGGCAATCAGCAGCAGAGTAGTATTCAACCAGAATTTCTAATCTCTTAGCCTGGCAAATCCGGACCAATGAAGAAGAATGCCTGTAGCACCAGGCATACTGAAAGAGGAGGTATCAATATGACAAAACTACTTGCATGCCTGAACCAAAAGAGCAGAATTGAGCCATTCGCCCAACAAGGCTGCTCCGCCAGTTGATCATGGCTGATATGTTTCTCAACCCCATTCTCCTGCCTTCTTCCCATAACTTTTGATCCCCTTATTAATCTGCCTAACATACGATGAATGACTGAGGATCCTGGGATTGTATTCATTAGAGTTTAGAAGGTTGAGGAGAGATCTAATAGAAACTTAAAAGTCTAATGCATGGCTTAGAAAGGGTAGATGCAAGGAATTTGTTTCCGTTAGGCGAGGATACTAGGACCCATGCGCGCCGCTTTCGAATTAGAGGGGGTCAATTTAGAACGGAAATGAGACATTTCTTCAGCCAGAGAGTTGTGGGCCTGTGGAATTCATTGCCACGGAGCGCAGTGGAGGGTGGGACGTTAGATATCTTCAAGGCAGCGATTGATAAATACTTGATCTCGCAAGGAATTAAGGGCTACGGGGAGAGTGCAGGTAAGTGGCATTGAAATGCCCATCAGCCATGATTAAATGATGGAGTGGACTTGATAGGCCGAATGTCCTTACTTCCACTTCTATGTTTTATGGTCTTTATCAAGAACCTATCTATCTCTGTTTAAATATGTTCACTGACTTGCTCTCCACAGCCCTTTTTGGCAATGAGTTCCACAGATTCACCAAACTCAGGCTGAAGAAATTCCTTTTCTTCATAGTTCTGAATGGTCTGCCTTCACTCTGAGGCTGTGCTGTCATGTCCTATTATTTCTTACCAGAAGAAACATGTTCTCCATATCCATTCTACCCAAGCCTCCGTATTATGTAAACTTCAATCAGCTCCCCCTTAACCTTCTAAACGCCATCGAGTACAGACCCATTGTCTTCAAGTGTTCCTCATATGGCAAGCCTTTTATCCCAGGATCATTCTTGTAAAGCTCCTCTGGACCCCCGCTCCAATACCAGCACATCCTTCCATAGATACAGGACCCAAAACCACCTTCAACATTCCAAATGCAATCTGACCAGAGCCTTATACAGCCTCAGCAGTACACTTCTGTTCTTGTGTTCTAGCCCTCTTGAAATGAGTATTAATGTTACATTTGTTTTGCTAACTGCCAACTGAACCTGCATATTAACGTTTAAACAAAACTAAACTCTGGACTCCCAAGTCCCTTTGTGCTTCAGATTTCAGAAGCATTTCCCCATTTGGAAATCGTCTGGGCCTCTATTCTTCCTACAAAGTGTGTGACCTCACACTTTTCCACATTGCATTCCATCTGCCACTTCTTTGCCCACTCTCCAAGCCTGCCCAAGTCCTTCTGCAGCATCCTTGCTTCCTCAGCACTATCTGCCCCTCCACCTAGCTTTGTGCCATCTGCTAATTTAGCAACCATGCCCTCAGTTCCCTTTATCCAGCTCGTGAATGTACAATGTGAATAATTGTAGTCCCTGCTGAGCTCCACTACTCACTAGCTGCCATCACAGGAAAGATCTCTTTATACTTACTCTGTGTCTTCTGCCAGTCAGCCAATCCTCTATCCATGCCAGTATGTTGCCCCTAATTATAGGGGCTCTTATGCTATTCAGCAGCTTCAGTGCAACACTTTGTCAAAGGCCTTCTGGAAATTCAAATTGAACATATCCACTGATTGTCTTTTGTCTAATTTGCTCGTTACCTCCTCAAAGAATTCTAGCAAATCATACCAACGACTGAAACCCATTGAGTTTGCACCATTCATAGAACGTGTGAATCACTGGTCAGCTAGCATTTATTGCCTGTCCCTAGTTGCCCTTGCAAAGATAATGGTGAGCTGCCTTCCTGAGCCACTGCAGTTCATGTGCTGTAGGTTGACCCTCAGTGACCTTAGGGAGGAAATTCCAGGATCTTGACCCAGCAACGTTGAAGGAATATATATTTCCACGTCAGGATAGTGCACGGAATGGAGAAGAACTTGCTGGTCGCCCCAAGTATCTGCAGCTCTTGGCTTTTTAAATGGATGTGGTCATGTGTGTGAAAGATGCTGTCTGAGGATCTTTGGTTAATTTCTACAGTTTAGATAGTACACACTGCTGCTACAGAGCATTGGTGGTGGAGGGAGTGGATGTGGTGCCAATAAAGCAGGCTGCTTTGTTCTGGCTGGTGTCAAGTTTCTTGAATTTCGTTAGAATTGTGCTCGTTCAGGCAAGTGGTGACTATTCCATCACACTCCTGACTTGTGCCATGTAGATGATGGACAGGCTTTGATGAGTTGGAAGTGAGTTCCTTGCCAAAGTACTCCTATCCTCTGACCAGGTGTTGTAGCCACTAGTTATGTGACGAGTCCAATTGAGTTTCCAGTCAATGGTAACCTCAACGATGTTGGTAGATGGAGATGCAGTGATGATAACATCACTGAATATTAAGATGCCGGAGTTAAATTGCCTTTTAATGGAGTGGAAATTTGTCAAGATAAGTGGTGTGTGAAAGATTAATTATGAATGTGTTTTTAAAAAACAACCAACTGGAGAGATAACAGGTTGCAATATGATGAAATATACAATGGATTCTCAGGACATGTTCCAAAAAGGAATAAAACAAGTGGAATCAAGGAAAGTAACAGCATAGGTGGAATGTTGGCTGACAGAGTAAATGATGTTACTTGAGCCAAAAAAATGCATTTCAAGCACCACTACTATGCCCAACTTTTATTCTCAATGCTCATAAGTATTCTATTCCATTTTCCAGCAGTTTATTGCCTTGGCATCGCAAGTGTACATCCAACTACTACATAAATGTTCTGAGGGTTTCAGGTTCTAGTGTGTTTACAGACAGTGAATTCCAGATTCTCACCAACCTCCTGAGTGAAAAGGTATCTTCCTCACATCCCCTCTAAACTTCCTCCTCCTTACTTTAAATCTATGCCTCTGGTCATTATTTCTCCACCACAGGAAAAAGTTTCTTCCTGTCTTGCCTGTCTGTGCCCCTCAATTTTATGCATAACAATCATGATTACCTCAGTCCCCCTCAAAAGAAAACAACTCCAGCCTAACCAAACTCTCTTCATAACTGAAACCCTCCAGCCCAGCCAACATCCTGACAAATCACCTCTGCGCCATTTCCGGTGCAATCGTAGCCCTCATGAAATGTGGATTCCAAAACTGCACAAATATCCCACTATGGGAGAATCCAGCACATCAGCGTAAGGTGAAAGGCTGAAGCACTACAACCATAAATATCAAATGGATGATTCATTCCCTCTCCTGAAGTTTCTATCATCACAACTGACTGTATTACTTTTTGTATATCCAGAAATATTATCACACACACCCAAAAATGGTCTTTGAGAACATTCTGGCTATAGTACTGAAGACTTGCGTTTCAGAATAGCTATATGCCCCTAGCAAAGCTGGTCTAGTACAGCTACAACATGCACATCTACTGGTCAATGTGAAAAATTGTCCAAGTATATTCTGTCTTCACAAACAGAACAAATTCAACCTGACCAATGACTGCTCCATCAGTCTACTGTCAATCATCTGCAAAGTGAGGAGAAGAGCCTCAAAATTGATATCAAGCAGCATTTGCAAAGGAATAATCTGCTTACTGATGCTCAGTTCAGTACTGCTAGGGCCACTTAGCTCCTGACCTCATTACCATCTTGATCCAAACATGGACAAAAGATATGAACTCCAGAATTGAAGTGAAAGTGACTGCCCTTTACATCTTTGCAGGATTTAACTTAATATGAAATCATGAAGACCTAGCAAAAGTCGAGTCAGTAGGAATTGGCAGGGAACTGTCTGCTGTTTGGAGTGATATCTAACATAAAGGAATGGGTATGGTTGTTATAGGTCACCTCAGGATTGCAGAGGTTCCTCATGTCCAAGTATTTCACCTGCTTCAATGACCTTTCCTATGTCAGAAAGTCAGTGGTGGGGTTGTTGCTGATGATTGCACCATTCACAACTCCTCAGCTACTGAAGCATTGTGTATTCATATGCAGCAAGACCTGGACAACATCCAGGCTTGGGCTGATAAATGGCAAGTAACATTCTGCCACACAAATGCCAATTAATAACTATCTGCAACAAGAGAGAATTTAACCAATGTCCCTTGACATTGAATGGCATTACCATTGCTAAATCATTCATTGTCAATATCCTGGGGGCTACCATTGACAGGAAACTGATATAGGCCAGTCCTCAATACTATGACTACAATGGAAGGTTAGAGGTTAGGAATGCTGCAGCAAATAACTCACCTTTTGTCCCCAAAAACCTGTCCACCATCCACAAGGCACAAGACAGGAGTAGTTCCAATAGCATTTACAAAGTTCATCACCATCCAGTACAAAACAATCCATTTGATTAGCACTCCATCCTTCACTTGTAGCATTCACTCCCTTCATCACCAATGCTCAGTAATTTAAGTGTGTACCATTGGAAAAAATCCACTGCAGTAACTCACTAAGATTTATCTGATAGTACCATCCAAACCCAAAATCTTTGCCATTTAGAAAGACAAGGATAGCATGAATATGGGAATGCCAACACCTGCAAGTTGTACTCTATTCATTCACTGTTGTTGTCAAAATCCTGGATCCCTTCATCCAAATGACTGCAATGTTTAAAGGAGTCAGCTCACCATCAAGGGTAATTAGGAATGGGGAACAAATACTGGCCTAGCCAGTGACACCCATATCCCATTAACAATTTTTAAAATACTGCTCAAGTTCTCTTAAGACAAATCATTTATCTCTGAAAGTAATCTAGTAACCAGTGTCTGAACAGTCTCTAGTGCAATGACATCCCTCCTCAAAACTGCACTCAATACTGCAGGTATGACCTCTAATGTCTTGTACAGTTGCAGCAACACTTTTCTACTTTTATTCTATTTTCCTTTAGCAATAAATGTCTGTCTTATTACTGCTGTACTGGTATATTAGTTTTCTGCAATTTGTGCACTAAGCCACAGATTCCTCTGTACTGAAGCACCCTTAAATTTATCTACATTTGGATAATAAGTTACCTTTTTATTCTTCTGACCAAAATGGATAACCTCACTTATCCACATTAAATTCCATCTGCCAATTTTGGCCCAAGAACCTAACCAATCCATATCCAATTGTACATTTTTTAATTCTTTCTTGCAACTTACTTTCCCACCTATTTTAATGTCATCTGCAAATTTGACTCCAGTACTTTCCATTGCTGCATCCAAGTCATGAATATAAATTGTAAATATTTGGGGCCCATGGACCAAATCCTGTGGCACATCTTGCCAACCAGAAAATGACCAATTAACCCAGATTTTCTTCTTTCTGTCAGTAGGGTGTCCTCAATCAAAATTAATAAATTCCCCCAAACCTTAGTTCCTATTTTGTCTTCTATTTATAAGAGTCACACTTCTTCCTTAATTAGTTTTAATTTTACTCATGCTGCTTATATTTCATTTTTACCTATTGAAGAGGAGCATAAGAACTTAAGAAATAGGAGCAGAGTAGGCTTTTCAGCTTCACGCAAAATCATGGCTAATCTGCCTAGGACTCAAATCAGTTTTCATGTCAACTTAGCACAGCTATCAATTTCCTGATATTTCAAAATATGTCTACCTCCATTTAAATCTATCCTTCACAACTCTTAAGGGTAGATGAGGAGGAACAGTAACTCATCTTCCACGTAGGTACCTTACAGCCATCAGGACTCAATACTGAGTTTAACAGTACATGAACAGCTTCCTCCATGTCAGTTACTTACTCCTAGATCCTGCTTTGAATGGGTTGCTCCCAACACATTAAAAAACCATTTTCAGTTCTGATGAAGGCTCACTAGACTCAAAACATTATTTCTGTTTTTCTCTGTACAGATACTGCTAGATCTGCTGGGTTTCTCTCACACTTTCTGTTATTGTATTTTTTTTAAAACATAGGGACCAAAACTGTACACAGTATTCTAGATGCAGCTTCACCAACAACCTGTACAGTTGTAACAAGAATTCCCTGTTTTTAAACTCCAATAGCTAGTAATAAAAGCCAAAATTCCATTGGCCTTGACAAAGCTTTGACAGAGGGTCAGTTAGACTCGAAATGTCACCTCTCTTTTCTCTCCTTACAGATGCTGCCAGACCTCCTGAGATTTTCCAGCATTTTCACTTTTGGTTCCAAAATTCCATTTGCCTGTTTACTGCATTGCATACTAACCTTTTTGTTTCATGAACAAGAACACCCAGATTCCTTTCTGCTATACTTTTTTGGAGTCTCTTTGTTAAATAATTTTCTCCCTTTTGATTCTTCCTACCAAATGCAGTTTCCTACATTAAACCTCACAAGTTCCTACATTAAACTCCATATGCCAAGTTGTTACACACTCATTCAGCTTATCCATGTCCACTTTTAGGTTCCTTATGTAATCATCACAACATGGCTTCCCATCTGTTTTATATCATTAATAAATATGGATATATTGCAGTCTCTCTACTCTCCAAGTCATTAACATAGTAAATAATTGAGGTTCAGGGAGTTCTGGTGTGCTGGTTAACATTCTGCCCTCAACCAGTGCCACCACACAAATTATTGCCGGTTACTTGTGACTCTTGTGCAGGTTATGTGACAGCTGTGTTTGGCTAAATTACAAAAATTGGCAACATAAACTGTGGTATGAAAGAAAGTTGTTACATCTAGCATATGATTTGGTAGAACACTTGCCAATTATCTTTTCTAATTTTCTCCCTATTCATTTCTCTTTCTGCTGCAGTGACAATAACATGCCAAGTCTTCATTCCAAAGGTTCTCAGAACACTTTTCTTTTAACATTGTCTCAGCTATCCATTTCCTGTGTGTAAACCAAAACAGCAGTTGTTAGTTGCATAGTAAATTATGGAGAGCATTAGAGCTGAGCGCACTGTAATCTTCAACAGAATTTCAAGCAAGCTTATTTTGCCACCAGGCCAATCATCAGGCTGATGATCTTCGCTTCCTGGCATTCCACGTGACTGCACGAATCACTGGGGTTTTCTTAGTCTGTTGGCTCAGTACTACAGCATAATACGCATTACCAAGCATACAATTAAAATTTAAATTAAAATACATCAAAACTTGTTCAAATTCCAGCAACAATAAGTTTATGTGAAAATGATCTTGAAACAATTAAGTTTTCTAGGTAGCTATCTTGTCATAGTCACCAAAATAGATTTGTCAATGTTTTCTTCATAGATTCTCCAATTGAGAGACCTGGCCGGAGACGCAGCATGCCGGGGAACACTCCCGAGGATAACCCCACCGTGGAACCACCCACTTCTACATCCTTTCGTGTGACGGTAAAACTGTTTAAAAATTTAACGACTAGGTTAAGATTATTTGTTTGAATTTTTATCATTGAAATATTTAATTTCCCTGGTCCTATCTCACTTATGTGCCCCGGGCCATTTTTAACTCCCCAGCTTTAAACTTAACCCCTGCCTGAGTCCAGTATCAATGATACAAGCTTGGTGGGTGGGTGCAAGACAGTGCAGCCATCCACTCTCAGAAACAATTTACAGCGGTGGGTTAAGAAGGTGGGACAGCTTGGGGTAGAGCAGAAAAGGGCATTAAACAGTTCAATACAAAGTATGGAACCTTAAGACTTTAGTTTTAGTTATTATACATTGGTTAAGAGTGCTCCCCCTTCTTATTCACTAGAAAATTATTTATTAAAAATTAACTTGTCTGCCCTCTTCTGGTGTGTTCCTCTTTCACATCTTGTGCTCTGCCAAATGAAATCACAAGACTTTAAAATATAGTCATAACCCACTGTTATTAAACACAACATTTGAATTTATGTTTTTTTGAGGCCCTGTTTTGCTTAGTGCAAGACCAGCAAGGGTCAGGTGAAAGTTCCCTACAAGGATATGAAACACTTGCACGCTTTGTTCTCACCAGACACAATTCTTGCTGTCTTACTGTTTGACATTTCTTCTATGTAAAATGCCATGAAATATTTATTTGCTATGTCATGTATCTGCAAATTCCTGTTGTTACCTTGATTTATGAAATAGCCAATAGATCCACTCTGACTTACCCATGCAATCTCACATTTATCCATTTCCTAAATAATTTGGACACAAATAGTAATTCTTGTGATGGATTATAATGCAAGTTTAGGATAAAGACCCAAGAGTGATGAAGTATCTGTGCATGAAATGTTATGTCTTATTCTTCAAATTAAAGCCCAGAATTGAAAAAAAAAACAAAATGAACTCTGCCTGATTGAAATATAGGCCCTGATTTTCCACTGACTGGACGGCCATTATTCTCGTGTAGGTGGGAGCTAAGCATCGGAACTCTGTGGAATTCCAATCACAGCAAACTCCAAAGGAATTAGAGTGACTGAGTTATAGGATATTGCAGGATGGAAAGAGGCTCTTTGGCATGTTGTATTCATGCCAGTCATCAAACATTCATCTATTCTAATCCCATTTTCGAGCACTTGGTCCATAGTATTGCATGCTATGGCATTTCAAGTGTTCGTCTAAATCGTTCTTAAATGTCTTAAGGATTCCTGCCTTTATTATCCTTTCGGGCTTTGAGTTCCAAATATCCACAATTCTCTGGGTGAAAATATTTCTCAACTCCCCTGTAAACCTCCCACTTTTTACCTTAGAACTGTGCCAATGATTATTGACCCCTCTGGTAAGGGTAAAAGCTTCTCTCTGTCTACCCTGTCTGTGCCCTCAAATCATACACCTCCATCTGATTTTATCTAAGGCTTCTCAACTTTAATCAAGTCAACGCCAATCTATCTAGTTTCTTTTCATAGCTAAATTGCTCCAGCCCAGGCAACATCATAGTGAATCTCTTCTTCACCTTCCCAAGTACAAACATATCCATTCTGCAGTGCAATGACCAGATCCACATACAGTACTCCAACTAATTTCCTGGGAAATTGTATTTTCTGTTGGCCAATTCCGTTACACCTGGTGCCCTCCAAAAGGCCCTATTTAAGTCAAAGATTTCAGAGTTCCAGTGAAATTAATTAAAATAATTAGAGGAAATGTTGGACTACTAAATGTTGCCCAATGCCTTAGAAATCTAAAACTGACTCCACAGTTAAGTGTCTTACTCCAAAAAACATCTCCTCCCTGATTTCAACCTGAACCTCTGCTGCAGGACCAACAGGACCTTACACCAGCCCCCCTCCGTGGTGGACCCAACCTGAAACCTAAGTCCCCTCCAACAGACCCAACATAATTTCTCGCAGCCACCCCAATCTACCTGAAACACTGCATCCCTTGCACTCTGAAAACCTATCCAACTGGCTCCCTACCTACCTGCAGCCTACTTATTTGGCAACCTACCCCCTATTCATCTGGCATTCTAGCATTGGCACTCTACTTAACTGGCACCTGCCCACATGGTATCCTATTACCTAACACCCTACCCCTATCCATGTGCTGTCCACCCAGATGGCACCGTACTTACCTCATACCCCATCCAGCTGGCATTCTGACCTGGTACCCTACTCGCTTTTCATCTGGCATCATATCCCAGCATCCTGTACCCTCCCCAGCTGGTACCTGACCCTTACCCCAGTATTCTTCTGGTACTCTACACTATCACCAGTTTAACGTTACATTTACCTTAAGAACTTACGGTTTGACAGCAGCTGTCAAGGTGACCATTTGGACCCTTAAATTTCTGAAGATAAAAGTGACTGCTGTGAGAAAGTGGCATGCTTTGCTTTCCTCAGACAACTCTGTGCTGCAAAAGAACTGTCAGAATGGAAGTAGAGCAGTATGTTTCTAAGGGAGCCTCGAGTGCAATCTTCTCTCAGAAAGGGAGGACCCTGCTTTCATTAAAAAATAATCAATGGCCAGCCCATAGGTGTAGTCACAACAGGGTTATATTCCAGACTGACATTTCCATCTGGAATGTGACCCGTTGTAAAGTGCCCATTTTTAAGAATCATTGTATAAGGCTGCTAAGTTCCAGAAATTAACTTTAGTGAGATTGAACATAGAAGTTAATCATGAAATCCATAACATACAGGTCTGAAAAAAAATTGGCTTTATTTAATTCATAATAAGCACCAACACGCTTTTTTAAAAAGAAGAAATAATACTCTAGTAAGGGTATAAAATAGAACAAGATATTAAAACCAACTTTTAATCTCTTGGAATACTTCGAGAATTGTGTTCTAAAAAGAACTTTCACATGACTTTACCTAAAAAAAACTAAGTAAACCTCGACCAGAAGTGATTAATCTTTTGCGTTTGTCTCAAATCAGATGGACTTTGACTTATCAATAAAGGTTATCTGTCATAAAACCCTTATTGCTTGTGCTATCTTAGAACTTAATGGCATAACCACTATTCCCATTCCCAAAATTCAAATCTCATCAAAACCATCTATTTCAAAACTGGAAATAAACTAGTTTATGTGGCTACAAATTTGACACAGTCTGTTGCTAGTAAATTACATTTTATTGAGGTACTCAGTTTTATACTTAAACAAAAGTCATAGAATCATAGAGTGAGAGGGACTGAAGGGGGTTTCTGCAGCAACAGGCGGGATTTGAGGATGGTGTGTTGCCAGGATCCAGGACGTCACGGACAGAGTGCAGGGAATCCTCAAGGGCAAAGGTGAAGAGCCAGAGGTGGTGGTGCATGTCGGCACAAATGATGTCAGGAAGAAGAGGAGGGACATTCTACAGCGGGACTCCAGAGAACTCGGAAGAAGGCTAAAAAGCAGGACTTCCAGGGTGGTTATCTCCAGTTTGCTTCCAGTTCCTCAGGCTGGAGAGCAGAAAACTCAAGAAGGGATCATACAATATAGTCAAGTGAAATAGGGATTGATAGGATGGGTGAGAGGGGAGTACCAAATTAAAAATATTATGTATGAATGCACGAAGCATAGATATAAGGTGGATGAGCTTGAGGCTCAGTTGGAAATAGGCAGGTATGCTGTTGTGAGTATAACTGAGACATGGCTTCAAGTGGACAGGGACTGGGAGATGTCTATACGTGCTATTGAAAGGACAGACTGATGGGCAGAGGGGGTGGGTTGGCCCTGTTGGTGAGGAATAATATTCAGTCCCTTGTGAGGTGGGACATAGAATCAGGTGATATAGAGTCCGCATGGATATACATAGAACATAGAACAATACAGCACAGAACAGGCCCTTCGGCCCACAATGTTGTGCCAAACATTTGTCCTAGCTAAAGCACCCATCCATGTACCTATCCAATTGCCGCTTAAAGAGCTGAGAAATTCCTAGGGTAGAAAGACCCTAATGGGAGTTATCTACAGACCCCTAAACAGTAGTCTGGATGTGGGGTGAAAGTTGAATAAGGAGTTGAAATTGGCCTGTCGCAAAGGTACTACAGTTGTTATGGAGGATTTCAAAATGCAGGTAGACTGGGAGAATCAGAATGGTATAGACTCCAGGAAAGGGAGTTTGTGGAGTGCCTCAGAGATGGATTCTTAGAACAGCTTGTACTGGAGCCTACCAGGGAGAAGGCAATTCTGGTTCTGGTATTGTGTAACAAACTGGATTTGATCAGGGACCTTAAAGAAAAGGAGCCATTAGGAGGTAGTGACCATAATAAGTTTTAGTCTGCAATTTGAGAGGGAGAAGGGAGAATTGGAAGTGTCAGTATTGCAGTTGAACAAAGGGAATTATGGAGCTATGAGGGAGGAGCTGGCCAAAGTTCAATACCCTAGCAGCGATGGCAGTGGAACAACAATGGCAGGTATTTCTGGGTATAATGCAGAAGGTGCAGGATCAGTTCATTCCAAAGAGGAAGAAAGATCCTAATGGGAGGCAGGGGCAGCTGTGGCTGACAAGGGAAGTTAAGGGCTGTATAAAGATAAAAGAGAAAAGTATGGCATAGCAAAGATAAGCAGGAAGCCGGAGGACTGGGAAACTTTTAAAAAGCAACAGACGATAACTAAAAAGGCAATATGCGGGAAGAAAAATGAGATACGAAGGCAAAGTGGCCAAAAATATAGAGGAGGATAGTAAAAGCTTTTTTTAGGTATGTGAAAAGGAAAAAAATGGCTAAGACTAAAATTGGGCCCTTGAAGACAGGAACCGGTGAATTTATTACAGGGAACAAGGAAATAGCAGAAGAGTTGAAAAGGTGCTTTGGATCTGTCTTCACTGGGGAAGACACAAGCAATCTCCCAGATGTAATAGTGGCTGAAAGACCAAGGGTAATGGATGAACTGAAGGGAATTTATATTAGGCAGGAAATGGTGTTGGAGAGACTGTTAGGTCTGAAGGTGAAAGTGCCGACTGCAGATGCTGGAGATTAGAGTCAAGATTAGAGTGGTGCTGGAAAAAGCACAGCAGGTAAGCATCCGAGGAGCAGGAAAATCGACATCGACAAGGGCTCCTACCTAAAACTTGGATTTTCCTGCTCTTCGGATGCTGCCTGACCTACTGTGCTTTTCCAGCACCACCTCTAGTTTTGACTGTTAGGTCTGAAAGCTGATAAGTCCCCGGGACTTAATGGTCTGCATCCCAGGGTACTTAAGGAGGCAGCTCTAGAAATCATGGAAGCATTGGTAATTATTTTCCAATGTTCTATAGATTCAGGATTAGTTCCTGTGGATTGGAGGGTGGCTAATGTTGTCCCACTTTTCAAGAAAGGAGGGAGAAAGAAAACTGAATTATACACTGGTTAGCCTGAGGTCAGTGGTGGGAAAGATGCTGGTGTCAATTATAAAAGATGAAATCAAAACTCATTTGGATAGCAGTAACAGGATAGGCCAGAGTCAGCATGGATTTATGAAGGGGAAATTGTGCTTGACTAATCCTCTGCAATGTTTTGAGGATGTAACTGTGAAGATGGACAAGGGAGAGTCAGTGAATGTAGTGTACCTGGACTTTCAGAAAGCCTTTGATAAAGTCCCACATAGGAGATTAGTGAGCAAAATTAGGGCACGTGGTACTGGGGACAAAATATTGACTTGGATTGAAAATTGGCTGGCTGACAGGAAGCAAAGAGTAATGATAAACGAGTCCCTTTCGGAATGGCAGGCGGTGACCAGTGGGGTACCACAAGGTTTGGTGCAGCTGTTTATCATATACATTAATGATATAGATGAAGGTATTAAAAGTAATATTAGTAAATTTGCTGATGACACAAAGCTGGGTGGTAGGGTGAAATATGAGGAGGATGTTATGAGAATACAGGATGACTTGGACAGGCTAGGTGAGTGGATGGATGCATGGCAGATGCAGTTTAATGTGGATAAGTGTATGGTTATCCACTTTGGTGGCAAGAACAGGAAGGCAGATTACTGTCTAAATGGAGTCAAGTTAGGTAAATGGGAAATACAATGAGATCTAGGTGTTCTTATACATCAGTCAATGAAAGCAAGCATGCAGGTACAGCAGGCAGTGAAGAAAGCTAATGGCATGCTAGCCTTCATAACAAGAGGGATTGAGTATAGAAGCAAAGAGGTCCTTCTGCAGCTGTACAGGGCCTTGGTGAGACAGCACTTGGAGTATTGTGTGCAGTTTTGGTCTCCAAATTTGAGAAAGGACATTCTGGCTATTGAGGGAGTGCAGTATAGGTTCATGAGGTCAATTCCCGGAATGGCGGGACTGTCATATGTTGAAAGATTGGAGTGACAGGGCTTGTACGCACTTGAGTTTAGAACCGATTGAGAAGAAACTTCTTCACATAGAGAGTGGTGGATATATAGAGTGCTGTGCCCCAGAAGGCAGTGGAGGCCAAATCTCTGAATACTTTCAAGAAAGAGATTGATAGTGGAATCAAGGGTTATTGGGAAAAGGCAGGAACAGGATACTGATTGCAGATGATCAGCCATGATCACAATGAATGGTGGTGCTGGTTCAAAGGGCCGAATGGCCTACTTCTGCACCTATTGTCTGTAGACATGTACACCACGGAAACACACCGTTCAGTCCAACTAGTCCATGCCGACCAGATATTCTAACCCATCTAGTCCCAATTGCCAGCACTTGGCCATATCCCTCTAAACCCTTCCTATTCATATACACATCCAGATGCCTTTTAAATGTTGTAATTGTATCAGCCTCCACTACTTTCTGTGGCAGCTCATATGCGCACCACCGTCTACGTGAAAAAGTTACCCCTTAGATCCCTTTTAAATTTTTCCCCTCTTACCATAAACCTGTGCCCTCTAGTTGTGGACTCTCCCACCCCGGGGAAAATACTTTTTATATTTTCCCTATCCATGCCCCTCATGATTTTATAAACCTCTATAAAATCACCCCTCAGCCTCTGACACACCAGGGAAAACAGCCCCAGCCTATTCAGCCTCTCCCAATAGCTCAAATCTTCCAACCCTGGCAACATCCTTGTAAATCTTTGCTGAACCCTTTCAAGTTTCACAACATCCTTCCGATAGGAAGGAGACCAGAATTGCATGCAATATTCCAACAGTGGCCTAACCAATGTCCTGTACAGATGCAACATGACCTCTCAACTCCTGTACTGCATACTCTATCCAGTAAAGGAAAGCATACCAAACGCCGCCTTCACTATCCTATCTACCTGCGACTCAATTTTTAAGTAACTATGAACCTGCACTCCAAGATCTCTTTGTTCAGCAACACTCCCCAGGACCTTACTATTAGGTATATAAGTCCTGCTCTGATTTGCCTTTCCAAAATGCAGCACCTGGCATTTATCTAAATTAAACTCCATCTGCTGCTACTCAGCCCATTGGACCATCTGATCAAGATCCCATTGTAATCTGAGGTAACCTTCTTCGCTGTCCACGACACCTCCAATTTTGGTGTCTGTTTTCATGGACATCAGAAGAGTTCTAATTTTGTACATTTGACAAAATCTTCTGGCAGGTGTATTTAGATTGTGAATGAATGTGCATGCCAGATATATAGAACATCTCAATGTATGTGTAATTGGCAAATTTCTTGTGTTGAAAACCAGTAGGATCTATATAAAACTTCAGAAGCTGGAAATCTGAAATGGAAACAGCAGGTCAAGCAAGAGAGAAACAGTTTCACAAATGTTGGCAGGCACGCTGAGTATTTCCAGCGTTCTCCTATCATTTCAGATTCATGTAAATTTTAATGCATTCCTCACTACATGTTGGTTTCTGTAAAATAGAGAAGTTTTTTTTTAACAGTATCATTAAAATGATTGTTGAATTCAGAATAGGCTTGCTGAGTTGAGCTCAAATCTTTTAAGTGTTTATTGTCTTTTGAAATACTCCTAAAATGAAATTTCTCTTCGTGATGCACATTGATGATCACACAGACCCTTAAATCACAAGCCGGTATAAAGTAACCTTCATTAAAGCTGAAAAATAAATGGCCGTTCCAACATTATGCTATCATTTGTATCCAGATCAGATGCTTGCAATCTCTTTAGTTCACAGCACTTGATTGAATAGTTAAAATAAATGTATAATCATATCAACACACCCTGTTGAAATAACTTGGTTTACTGCCACATGCATTCTCCTTGGGAAGAAGGTAGCTCTATAAAGTGTTTTGTTTAGTTACATCTTACAAACAACTCCTTTGTCACTAATAACACAGTGAAACAGTGTAACAATGTCAACTAGATTATCTTGTTGGATAGTATCTGATCTATAATATTGATGGCAAGGAGATTGTCTGTTGAAGGTATTTTTCCAGTCTCTCTTTAGTGCTTACTGTAATAAAAAGGAGACATTCATTGGTAATAAATATGTGTACATGAGAAAATACTAATAGATTCACTGAATGACATTGCTTCTGGCTCAACCTGTGGTGTTGAGGCATGGATGGATTTATGGAGTACTTAGAGACAAAAAAAAAGCTGCAGATGCTGGAATCCAAGGTAGACAAGCAGGAGGCTGGAAGAATACAAAAGGCCGGGCAGCATTAGGATCGTTCCCTTCACCAATCCTTGGTTCGTGCCACTCTCCCCACTAAATCCCGCCCCCCCAGACCCCCAGTTACCTTCCCCTGCAACTGGAAATTATGCAAAACCTGCTGGTATACCACCCACCTCATCTCCATCCAAGGCCCCAAACAGTCCTTCCAAGCCTCTCCTCCAACCTAGTTTACTGTATCCAATGCTCCCAATGTGGTCTTCTCTACATTGGGGAGATCAAATATAAACTAAGGGAATATTTTGCTGAGCATCTCAGCCAGGCCCGCAGGGGTCAACCGGACCTCCCAGTCATCATTCATTTTAATTCCCCTTCCCACTCCCTTTCCGACATGACCATCCTTGGCCGTCTCCTTTGCCACAATGAATCAAACCACAAGTTGGAGGAACAAACCCTCCTCTTCCACCTGGCAGCCGATAGCCCAGAGCACTCAACATTGACTTCTCCGATTTCAAATAACCTCCTTTCCCATCTCCCTTCCCAGCCCCTCCCGCTCCCTTCCATTCCTCTTAGCCACCAACCGGATTCATTCCTCCCATCAACCATCCAGGTCATACCCTGTACCCGTGTTCGCCTGTCCCCACCTCACCACTCTTGCCCCCAAGTCCCTTTATCTGCAGCTCCCCTTACACCCACCTCCAGTCCTGAAGAAGGGTTACAACTGAAATGTTGACTTCTCCACCTCGTGATGCTGCCTGGATTTCTGTATTCTTCCAGCTTCCTTTATGGAATAGTTAGCAAGGTAACTGCAGCCAATTATTAATACTCTATAGTTATTGAAAAACTGATACACGAACCAATCAGAGCTGAAAAATGTGTTGCTGGAAAAGCGCAGCAAGTCAGGCAGCATCAAAGGAGCAGGAGAATCGACGTTTCGGGCATAAGCCCTTCTTCAGGAATGAGGAGGGTGTGCCAAGCAGGCTAAGATAAAAGGTAGGGAGGAGGGACTTGGGGAGGGGCGTTGGGAATGCGATAGGTGGAAGGAGGTTAAGGTGAGGGTGATAGGCCGGAGAGGCGGTGAGGGCGGAGAGGTCGGGAAGATGATTGCAGGTCAACAAGGCGGTGCTGAGTCCGAGGGTTGGGACTGAGATAAGGTGGGGGGAGGGTAAATGAGGAAGCTGGAGAAATCTGCATTCATCCCTTGTGGTTGGAGGGTTCCTCGGCGGAAGATGAGGCGCTCTTCCTCCAGGTGTCGTGTTGCCATGGTTGCAAGTAGGCGGCCTGCCTCCTCTACATTGGGGAGACAGGCCGCCTGCTTGCAGAACGTTTCAGAGAACACCTCTGGGACACCCGCACCAACCAACCCAACCACCCTGTGGCTGAACACTTTAACTCCCCCTCCCACTCAGCCAAAGACATGCATGTCCTCGGCCTCCTCCATCGCCAGACCTGCAATCATCTTCCCAACCTCTCCGCCCTCACCCCCTCTCTGGCCTATCACCCTCACCTTAACCTCCTTCCACCTATCGCATTCCCAAAGCTCCTCCCCCAAGTCCCTCCTCCCTACCTTTTATCTTAGCCTGCTTTGCACACCCTCCTCATTCCTGAAGAAGGGCTTATGCCCGAATCGTCGATTCTCCTGCTCCTTGGATGCTGCCTGACCTGCTGCGCTTTTCCAGCAACACATTTTTCAGCTCTGATCTCCAGCATCTGCAGTCCTCACTTTCTCCTACACAAACCAATCAACCTGACTGCTGTAGCCATGATATCTACAAAAGATATATGCATAGACCATTCTTGCAGAGGGTGGTACGTGTATGGAATGAGCTGGCAGAGGAATTGGTGGAGGCTAGTACAATTGCAATTTAAGAGGCATTTGGCTGGGTATATGAATAGGAAGGGTTTGGAGGGATATGGGCCGGATGCTGGCAGGTGTTACTAGATTGGGTTGGGATATCTGGTTGGCATGGACAGGTTGGACCGAAGGATCTGTTTCCGTGCTGTATATCTCTATGACTCTATGACCTGCTTTATCTATACAAGACTTTTCTAGAGTTTGAAGTGACCCAAAACACTAATTGCTGTTAGATTTAAATTTAAATCTGATATTGCGATAAAGGACACTAGCAATAAATTTACAGAATGGGCATATCGTTGACAAATCCATTTTGAAAGCAATTGTAAGGTGTAAAATTTGGTAGGAAGGTTAATGAGCTCATATCTGCTTGGATGATTAATCTAAATGGGAAAAATGAGCAAAGGAATTTAGGGACATAGACTCGCAAATACTAAAAATAGAAATGAAGGTTAATAAGCTGAAAAGAAAAGCAAGCTATGCATAGGAGGTCACTTCTAGAGAATTGAAAGAAATGAAAATCTTGGACTGCAATGTGAGTACTGTGCTGACTTCTGATTTCCATATCATTGAAAAGAATTAGAAATAATGGAGATAAGGCAAAATCAATTTACAAAATTGATACCAGAAGGAAGAGGATATATTTATCAGGAAAGGTGAACAGGCTGAGCTCTTTCCTTTTTGAGACCTTTTCAGATTATGACTAGATTTGATAAGATAAAAGATAAAGATGTTTCTACATGTGGAAGAGATCAAAATTAAGAGTTATATTTAAAGTTACTTACCACTACATCCAAAATAAAATTCGGGAGAAATATCTTTACCCAGAGAGTGATAGAAATGTGTAACTTGGTATCCTAGGTTAATTGAGGCAAACAGCATAAATGTGTTTTAAATGGGCATCTGGATATAACAATAGAGAGAAAGGAATATATGAAAATTTTGATAAGTTTAGAAAAAGATGGGCAGGTGGAGGCTCATGTAGAACATAGATCAGTGGAGCTGAATGGTCTGTTTATGCATTAAGCTGCCAATTTATGCAATTATTGTTATCTGAATAACTCAAGGGAAATATGTTAAATAAAGCCGCCACATTACTTGGTTGGCCAGCTTGTACATCATCTACTCCATAAGTGGAAACACTTTATTCTCGAGCAAAATCTTTTGTAATTTGAAAGATCTGTTATATTTGATGGATAACCCTTCAGCCTTATCTTTACAAGTGAAAGAACACCAAGCCTGTTTGTAACTTCTCAGTTCTGAAATCATCTGTGTAAGCTATTGCAATAAAAGTAAAGCCACCATAATCCTACTGTCACAGGCTGTTCTCTCATTCGTGAGTGACAACCAGTGGTTTAACTTGAGGGTCACCACACCTCAGGCTAGGGGAGAATTTGAGAAAAGACTCCTTCATGGTAATCTCAGTCTTAATCTCAGTTTGAATTTGTGACGGAATAGAAGCGGGAATATTGCCTAAATTTGAAGCCAGTGTCGAAATTTGCAGTGGTTCTCATAATCTTGTGGCATAGCAACCGATAAATGAGCTTGGAAGCAATGAAAAGTAAACAGAATAAGGGATTGAAGCCTCCAAAGTCAAGCAATGGTAAATGAAAAGTTTAACCTCAAACGTTTTTTTAGAATGAACATGTACTTTATTCATACAATATTATGTATAACTGCATACACAAAGGTTTGCGTTTTGTTCTGTACAACCTATCTGATGAAGAGAAAGAAACACCAACAATACACTGGAATTTTACTGACTTTACAAAGCTACCATGAAGTTGCAAATAATGGCCATTTTTAACTCTTATAAAAAGAAAATATTCCCACCTATCAAATGATTAGCTCTAGGGACACTATACTTCTGCGCCTGTCCATCTGTTCCATCATCTTCTCATTTTTGCTTTTGATGCACTCACTTACTTTAAATCGCTCATTCTCTCCTACTCTAGTTATTCCTTTTCTATGCAAAGGAAAGAGTGAGTGGTCAAATACGTGGCAGATGTAGCACAATGTGGATAAATGTAAGGTCGTTCATTTAGGTAGCAAAAACAGAAAGATAGGTTATTGTCTGAATGGCAATGAATTGGGAAAGGAGGATGTGCAAGAAGACCTCTGAGTCTACATTGTTGCTGAAAGTAAACTTTTTTTTAATTCATTCATGGGAGTGGGTGTCACTGGCTGGCCAGTATATATTGCTTATCCCAGTTTGACCTTGAGAAGATGATGGTGAACTGCCTCCTTGAACTGCTATTGTCCATGTGCTGTGGGTCACCCATGGTGCTGTTTGTTGGGAGAGGGTGGCCTGATTTCCACTATTTTGACCCTCAACAGTAATGGAACAGCAGGGTGCTGAAGGAAAATATTATGTTGGCCTTCATTGCAGGAAGATTTGAGTACAGGAGCAAGGATAATTTGCTGCAGTTGTAAAAGGCCTTGGTAAGACCACACTTGGAGTATTGTGTGCAGTTTTGGTCTCATCTGAGGAGGGAGGTTCTGACTCTTCAGGGAGTGCAACAAAGATTTACCAGACTGATTCCTGGAATGATGTGACTGATGTGAAGAGAGGCTTGATCAGTTAGTACTATATTGTTTCGAGTTTAGAATAATGAGGTGGAGGTGCTCTCATTAGAAGCCAATAAACTTGGAAGATGAAGAGATGTGTATGCAGGAAGGATGTTTCCAATGACCAGAGGGTCCAAAACTTGGGGTCACAGTCTAAGGATACAGGATAGGCCATTTAGGACTGAGATGAAGAGAAATTTGTCCACCCAGTAAGTAGTCAGCCTATGAAATTCTCAGCAATAGTGAATGAGGTCAAAACATTGAATATCTCCAAGAAGGAGTTAGATATAGTTCTTAGTACTAAAGGGATTAAATGGTATGGGGAGAAGGCAGAAACAGAGTACTGAGTTGGATGACCAGCTGTGATCATATGACCATATTAAAAGACAGAACAGACACAAACGGCTGAATGGCCAATTTCTGCTATTTTCTCTCTTTCTATTCTTTCTCTCACTATCTACTGAGCTTAAGCTGCCCTCCCCTGTAACTTGGACATTAACTCAAACTCTTCTATTCACCACCATTCCCTACCTGTGCTCATGTGATACATGAGACCCAACTTCTGCTCTCCTAATCCCGTTCCCACTAAACTGCTGACCAGCACATCCTCCTCTCCTGGTTTTTGTGAAATGAAATTGTAGATGGCTCCTTCTCCCCAGATACCATTTCCCTCCTTTTAAAAGCTATTGTCGTCATCACCTTTATTATAGAAAAAACAGCTTCTGCTTCAATTGTCCTTGAAATAACTCCACAAAGCCCAGTATCCCATCACCAAGTCACCCTGTATTTACATGTGAAAAGTCTGCACACTGAACCAGCTCCCTCAGAGCAAGCTCTGTGCGTTATTTCTGACATTTCTGTTCTTATCCCTCAGCTAGGACTCCTGATTAGACCAGATTAACAGCCCCATACAGGGAATTTATTCTGAGGTCCACTTGGCTAATCTCATTATGATCACTACCCTTCTGAATCCAAGGGCATAAGCCAGTAGGTCTTCCTGATTGCTGAAACATTCAAGTCAGATTCCTCCAACTCTGCCTCAGATACAGTGTGTAATGCATATCTTGGGCCTGGTGCATCTTGGAAGAAATTCATTGTCTTCTTCAGGCAGCAAAGGTATCGAGGGATCAATATCTGCCGTGTCCATCTCAGAATCTGATGCCTGTTCAACGCTTGGTGGAAAGGGAGAACTCATGGGTTCAGACAGCATTTTTGACTGTTCTGACAAGTCAGGCACATTTTGCACCTGCCCTGTTTGTGAGTTTGCAGCTTTTGTACGATCCATGTGCTTAATCAGGACCGTCACACCTACCTGAACTGGACCTCACTTTGCATTGACCATGCCTCTCACCCATGCAGGGCCATTCCCATAGTTCTGACAGCAGACTTTGTCCCCTGAAGTAAACTGTCTCTCTCACCTAGTGGAGACTTGTGCCTGGCGTTGGGTTCCTGCTGCTGTTTCACCTTTCCACCTAGATCTGGGAAGATCAGATTTTACCTAGTGTGGAATCTTCTCCCCATTAGTAACTATGCTGGAACTGTCCCTGTAGTTACATGAGGGTTGGTCCTATAATCAAGTAGGAGCCGGGACATTTGGTATGAAGTAAAGCTGTAGGTCATTTCTTTAAACCTGCCTTCAAAGTTTGCATTGCTGTTTATGCCAGACCATTGGATGATGGATTGTATGGAGCTGTCCTTACATGTTGAATGCCATTCAACTTTAAGGAGTACTCAAATTTAACAGCTGGTAAACATGGCCTGTAATCTGTGACCAACACCTCTGGGAGTCTGTGTATAGCAAAAGATGTGCACAGTCTTTCCATCATCATCTGTGTTTGATGAATGAACTCTATGCATCTCCAGCCACTTTGAGTGGATGTCCAGGAATTAGGAAGTTTAGAATAATGAAGTGGAAGAATTAATGAATAATTCAAAGAATTATGTATCTGAATCCCGAGGTCTCTGTTCTAGAACAAGCCATTAATTGTATGGCCTGACCTTGTTTCTTTTACAAAAATGCAATACCTTATGTTTATCCAAATTAAGCTCCACCTGCCACTCCCCAATTGATCAAGATCTCATTGTAATCTTAAATAACCTTCTTCACTGTCCGACCTTGTTGATCCTTAAGGGGCCCTATTTTGTCTCTAGTTGGTCTTTTGCTCTTAATGTACTTGTAGAATCTCTTTGGATTATCCTTAACTTTATCTGCCAAGGTCATTTCATATCCCCTCTTTATCTTCCTCCAAGAGACTATCACCTTCAATAGTACCCAAACGGAATATCTGTTTGAGAGGAATAGCCACAGGTGACTTCTGAACTACCTTCTTCCCTTTCCTGACAGTTATCTAGCTACCTGACTTATTGTGCTGTGTAATCACTTCTCTAAATCTACTAATCATCACACTGTGTCTCTTGAATGCCATTAAGCCTAAAACAAAGAAGTTCTCAATAGCACCTTATATATAAAAATAAATTGCCCTTCCTTACCCACAGATTTTCATCTTAATTATGCAAAAGATAAAAAAAACCTTTTAAAAAAAAACAAACACTTAATTGAAACAGTGAAAAAAAATGCCTCCTCCTCAAGTCCTTCAATTGTCAGCTTTCAATCTCTGGATAAAAAAAAATCTCTCCAGAGCCATCCACGTACAGTCCTCTCCACAAGCTCCATACGTCAAACAATCTTTTCTTCACATATATTTTTTCGTGTAAATTTTTTAAGTGTTAAGTTTCAATCATTTTTTAAAAATCCAGATCGAAATTCAACAAATACTTGGAGGCCTCTCCCACACAAACTCCTTTTGAATAAAGTACTCTCCTTCGTAATGTAATTCATTGTCTCCTTAATGTTTTTACATATATTTTTGAAGTATAAAAGTTTGAAACAAAAAAGAATCCCCTCCAGATTGACACTCAACATGCCAACATTTGGGGAAAAAATAAATCTCTCCTTTGCATTGTTTGTTTACGTATTCTTTGTGAACTATAAAAATTCCAAAATTGATTTCAAAATAAAATGTCTTATGTTTCTGATATATAATAACCACAAGAAATCTACAAGAGAGCCCACAAATCAGGAGCAGCTGCAAGATCCACGTTACTCTCAGTCCACCGTTTTTGTTTTGTAATATTCCTTAACTAAGTCTGTCAACTTTTCAAAGATTTTAGTATCTGGTGCTCCAAATAACTGTCAAAGTTCTGGGTCCATAAGCTCTTCATCTGCCCCAGTGTCTTTGGTGGAAACAATGCTGCATTCTTTCCACATACTAGACCCAGTCTTCATGGTTTAACAAGTCAAATTTCCCAAATAATGGCATAATGCCAGAAAAGCTTACCTCATCTCAAAGACGACTATTATGAGTGAATTTCTTCAGGAACATGCTTTATTCTTGTCACCACTTAAATCTTTCCACAGAAGTCAGTATTGTGTCACCAAGTCACCAGCTCTCAGTGTGATAGGCTATCTGAGACTCCTATTCTTTTTTTACTCGGAAGATGGGACACTCCTGTTTATTTTTTTGTTTTTTTTTTAATTATTTTTTTTTCCCCAGCACCCATGGTGTGTGTGCGCAGGTGTGGAGACTCCTATTCTTATCTGTCAGACAGGGCTTCCTGATTGGGGCTGTTAATCTGGTCCAGTTAAGGAACTCCTGTGGTCCACCTGTCTGACTTTGTTGCAATCACTACAATCCTTGTACACTACCATCAATCTCAAAGCTTTATTCCTCTCCAAAGTCTTGGAATGTGTTGACTTGTTCTGAATCTGTGCTAATCTTTTGACAAACTCTGTGTTTGTACCTATCACCAGATTTCCACAGAACATCCAGTGCGCTGAAATAGTCTTAATTTTGGTCACAACTAACATAGTTTCCAACCATGGCCATTGCCCACCATAGTATTCACATGCCTGTCTTTCCTATCCGGCTAAGGAAAATGGCTAATGCTCCCTACCATTCTTTCCTATTCATTTGCAGCCACAATATCTCTGAAAATGGCTTCTTCCCAGCTGAGTTGGTATCCGTTAAATACTTGCGATAGGAAAGCTACTTGCATAATTTGCATTGCACATTGTAATGTACATATTTAGAAGGAATTATTGTTTTCTGATATTCATTTCTGAATTTAAGAAAATAGTCATTTTTAAAATTAATATTGGGACCCAAAACTATAAACTTTGGAATACAACATCCTAAAAACAAGAACACTGAAATAAGGGAAGAGTATTGCTCCCATACGAAGACTAATCACAGCTGCATAATTTTAAACTGAAATTGTCAATACAAAGTGTTGCATTCAGTCAAATGTTACCACATTACAATACTTATGATTTGGGGTCTAATTGTGATGTAATGGTAATTTCACTGAACTGGTCATTCAGAAGCCAAGTTTGTTTATTTTACTGCTCTGGGGTCATTGGGTCAAATTCCTCCATTGTAGCTCACGGAATTTTAATTCTAGTTTATTCATTGAATTTTAAACCAGTGTCAGTAGTGATGACTGTGACAACTATCGTCAATTGTTGTAAAAAAAAATGTCTGGCTCATTAACATCATTTAGAAGAAGAAATCTGTCGTTTTTATCTGGCTTAGCTTACGTGAGGCTCAAGATCCTCAGCATTGCAGTTGACTCTCAATCACCTTCTGAATTGATCTAGCAAGCCACTCAATTCAAGTACAATTAAAGTTGGGCAACAAATGCTGCCCTTGTCAGGGACATCCATTTCTCATGAAGTTTAAAAAAAGTTTGCAAAAAAAGGTATGTAAAACATCTCATGCAGAAAACCCTGAACCAGAATACTATAGCATCAAATTGTATTCTGGATCCCACAGACTTATTCATTCATAAAAGAAGGCTTGGCCATTAAAACATTATTTTCAATAAAATTATTCAATTATTATTATTTCAATTAAAATATATTTAAATTATACAACCAATTTTATGATTTCAAAACTTAATTCTGAAGTAACTTTGTCAATTGTAAATATTTTGTGATTGTAACACATTTGTGTGGCTTCTCTTATTTTCCAGTCAAATTCACTTTATCTTAAATAGCAAACAATTTCACTCTTGCATTTAATAATTTATTGCAAGACACATTATTCTTTTGGGATCTATTGATTAACACAAGTCTAGTCAAAATTTGAAGTGATTACTTATGCACTTATATTACTTGGTTTCATCTACGTGAATAAATCTTGAATTAAAACCAGAATAGTTGAGCACATAAACAGTGCGCCAATAATTTGGATGGCCTATTCTTCAAGTAATTTGTTTAGACTCCCTATGTACTTGCAAGATTTATTTGCACAACTGAAATTCTGATAACTAGTGTGCCTTCTGGTATAAGCAGAGTTCTGTGAATGCTGTAGTTGGATTAGCAATCATGTCAGCTAATTTATTTTAGAGACTGTTCAGAGTGGCCTTTTTTTTTATTAAGTAATTTATTTTGATATTACCAACTTAACTACAGCTCTATCAGAAACAGCATTACAAACCTTTCTAGTTGTTGTGCAGTGGCTTTAGAATTTTCATATACTTTTAATAATTTCTGAAAACACTGACTGATCACACTCTCTGGGTTCAATGTAGTGGAATCCAACAGTGCACAAGAATCAGGCAAGAGTACTCTGACTGGACACCACCCAATGGGAAAACTTGTCCTAGTCCAGGCTTTTCTTTTATTCATTCATGGAACTTAGTGTCGCTGGCAGGCCAGCTTTTATTGCCAATCCCTAGTTGCCCTTGAGAAGGTTGTGTTGAGTTGTAGGACTCTGGCTGCTGGCAGCAGGAAGGTAATTCGACATATT
This sequence comes from Chiloscyllium plagiosum, assembly GCF_037043375.1. Classification (NCBI taxonomy): domain Eukaryota; kingdom Metazoa; phylum Chordata; class Chondrichthyes; order Orectolobiformes; family Hemiscylliidae; genus Chiloscyllium; species Chiloscyllium plagiosum. Next base: position 19,884,982 of record NW_028270159.1, read on the forward strand.
AATGAACTCCTTGACTGCAATCATCCCTGATCCGACTGGAATTTAGTGATGCCGCAAAGATTGTCCCTACTGAGATAGTTGAATTTGTGTCATTGCTGCGTGAGAGGTCTTGCTGTGTGTGTGATTTTTACAAAATTACTCACGATATTTCAATCATAATTAAATGACAGTGATGTCAAGCTTCCAACATTTTGGTTAGGAGGTACTTTCATGAGATTGTTATTAAGTTTACCAATGGATATAGAATAAATTGGAGCATACCAGTATTTTTAGAACGTATTGCCCACGTTTTATTCTGTGAACGTTTCACAAACACCAAGTCCCCACCTAGACAACAGAGAGATGGCATTCAGCTAGCACCCATTCATTGATATTTCTTAATGGCTGCCAAGAGGAGTGCATTAGCAGTCTTGGATAAATCAATGCATGGTCCAGTGGTCCAGCTTGTTTTGGAGTGGTGAACTATGGTACAAACCTTTAACTTAACTTGACTGCACCAGAAGAAACTTTGGACCATGCCTCTCCTACAAAATGCCTGTGTTACATTGCAGAACACATTACCCACTCTGCTGGTTACATACACCAGTCGCTACTTTTATCGAATTCATGCATGCATGCATGAGATAGGCACATGCTTTTCTAAATCTATAGCAATTCAAAATTCTAAAAGCATTGTCTAGTGTGCAGAACTGTATGTTCATGGTTATACCATTAAAATTTAAGCTAATCTACGACGCTGTCAGGTTCACCAGTTCTTCTTTAATTAATCTGTAATTAAACTTTTTTGCATTTCCAATTTTGCAAAGGTTAATTCTTGTACATTTCTTTATTAGTCAGCAAATGTGAGTAGATCTAAATACTGTAATTAACACACACACTGATTTCTGTATTGTTCCAGTGGTTAACTTCTATGTTTCAGTTTTATTATTTGGTTCACATGAACGAATCATCTTTCTGCATTGAAAACAAAAAGAAGTGTATATCAAGAAAGTGTCATAGACATATATTTTTAAGAAGTTCTACCCTGTGGGTATATGCAGATTTTTCAGAGTCATTTGCTTTATTACATTTCTCTGTTAACTAACTCCAAGCTGAATCTGCCAAAAAGAATTTGATAAAAGCGCGGAGTTTGTAAATTGAGACAAAATGGTAATCAGAGTGTGCCAGACAGAGTTATGTTGTCATTTAATGTTTTTGAATCTATTCACACTTTTTTGACATTGATTTCCTTTAGGATTCCCTTTTTGGTCAGTAACTTATTCAGTGAACTTTCTTGATAGACATGCACAATGACAATTATAATTTCCAATCTTTCTATTCTCCCAATTATATCTGTCCAAAGTTTATTTTTAGTTCTCTACATGATGGGCATACTTTTTTTTTCATGTTACTGCAGCAGATGCCTTTAGGCATTATAAAATGTTTGCACCCTTCCATTAGAATTTTATATGTAGGAATAAAGAACACATTTTAAAATATTTTTTGACAGTTACTACTGGTAGCATGTTAAATTTTTCAAGCCTAAAAATTGAGGAAGCTATTATGAATCTTTATGAAACACTGGTATCATATCCAATTCTGGGCAACACACTTCAGAAAGGATATAATGGTATTAAGGAGGGTAAAAAAGATGTATACAAATAGTTCTAATGATGCTGGACATCGGTTACACAGACATACTGAAGAAGGTGGAGCTTTTTTAGAGAAGGCCGAGAGGAGATTTGATGAAGATGTTCAAAATCTCGATGGTCTGGACAGACCAGAGAGGGAAAAAATAATTCCGTTGTCAAAAGATTCAAAAATATTGATTAAATATGAAAGGCAAAATAATCAATGGTAATACAGGAGAAAACTTTAAAGTGAAGAATGACTAGGATTTGGAGTGCATTGCCAATGGTCAGGATAATCGTGGCTTTCTAAATGGAATTTCAGAAGCATTGGAAAAGAGAAAATTTGCTGGGTCATGTACCAGCTGACGTGCTGTTGCAGAGAGCCAGCACAATCATTGTTTAGAATGACTCCTAGCTGTGTGGTAACCATTTTATGACTCTTTTTAAAAAAAACACTAACTTTATAATGAAATGACTGAATTTTATTTGTATTTTGCAATGAGGGTTGGAAAGCAATTTAATTTACCTAAAAAAAAGCAACTAGCAAAAGAGAAATTCCTGAAGTTCCATATATAAATATTTTGATATTCAGTAGTTAAATTACCTGCATTGTATAATTTCACCATTTCACTAGTTACATTGAAATTTTTGTCAATTTAAGTTTATACAATTTAATCAAATGCTTTTAATGCAAATTAGATTTTAACAATTGGCATGGGAGGTGAGTGGGGAAATTGTTTCTGAACTGTGGGACATTTACAGGATAAAATTAATAGTAACAGGGACAAATATGACTTAAGGAGAACCAGCATAAAATTGTGAAGGGGAAATCATGTCCAAGTAACTTGAGATATAGTTACTAAGTTTACAGATGACACCAAAATTGGAGGTGTAGTGGACAGCGAAGAAGGTTACCTCACAGTACAAATGGGATCTTGATCAGATGGGCCAGTGGGATGAGGATGGACAGATGGAGTTTAATTTGGATAAATGTGAGGTACTGCATTTTGGAAAAGCAAATCTGAGCAGGACTTATACACTTAATGATAAGGTCCTGGGGAGTATTGCTGAACAATGAGACCTTGGAATGCAGGTTCATAGCTCCTTGAAAGTAGAGTCGCTGGTAGATAGGATAGTGAAGAAGGCATTTGATATGCTTTCCTTTATTGGTCAGAGTATTGAGTATAAGAGTAGGGAGGTCCTGTTGCAGCTGTTTAGGACATTGGTTAGGCCATCTTTGGAATACAATTCTGGTCTCCTTCCTATTGGGAGGATGTTGTGAAATTTGGAAAGGTTCAGAAAAGATTGACAAGGATGTTGCCTGGGTTGGAGGATTTGAGCTACAGGGAGAGGGTGAATATGCTGGGGCAGTTTTCCCAGAACATCAGAGGCTGAGGGGTGACCTTATAGAGGTTTATAAAATCATGAGGGGCATGGATAGGATAAATAGGCAAAGTCTTTTCCTTAGTGTTGGGGAGTCCAGAACTAGAGGGTATATGTTTAGGGTGAGAGGGGAAAGACATAAAAGGGACTTAAGTGATAACTTTTTCCACACACAGGGTAGTGCGTGAATGCAATGAGCTGCCAGAGGAAGTGGTGGAGGCTAGTACAATTGCAGCATTTAAAAGACATCTGGATGGGTATATGAATGGGAAGGGTTTGGAGGCATATGGGCCAAATGCTGGCAAATGGGACTAAATTAAGTTAGGATACCTGGTCAGCATGGACGAGTTGGACCAAAGGGTCTGTTTCCATGCTGTACATCTCTGTGACTCTATACCTTCTGGAGTTCTTTGAAGAGGTAACAGAAATGCTTCAAGAGGATGATGCTGCTAATGTGGTGTATTCAAACCTCCAAAAGGCATTTGGTACGATGTCTCACAACAGATATTAGAAAATGTTTAGCTCATGGGAAAAAAGGAACAGTAGCAATGTTGGTACACAATTATTCGAGTGATAGAAACAGCTGAAGGATAGTTTGTAGTGGAGTTTTCCATGGGTCATTATTGGCACCCTTTTTCCTATTTTATACTAGTGATCCTGATCTTGGTATGCAGAGGACATTTTCAAAATTCCAGATGATACAAAACTTGGAAGTAATGAGAACTGTAAGGAGTATAGTAGAACTCCAGAAGGACTTTGACAATACGGTGGAGTGGACAGATAGGTGATAGATGAATTTCACTGCAGAGAAGTGTGAGGTGATGAGGTGACACATTTTGGTAGAAATAACAGAGACAGTATAATGTAAAGGGTGTTAACCAAAGGATGTGTAGGAGCATAGACTTGAGTGCATAACGTGGATTGTCAGAGTCTTTTTCTTAGAGTGAGAGTGACAAATATGAAGAGGCATAGGTTTAAGGTGAGGGGGAAAGTTTAAAGGAAATGTGCATACAATTTTTTTTACACAGAGGATAGTAGGTGCCTAGAATGGACTATCAGGGGAGGTGATAGAAGCAGATATGGCAGCAAAGTTTAAGAGGCTTAACAGGCAGAGAATAGAATGATACGGACCATGTGCAGGCAGATGAGATTAATTTAGATAGCAGCATGATTGTCCCAGACATGGTGAGCCAAAGGGCCAGGCCCTGTGCTGTATTTTCTATGTTCTAAACATGCATAGATCATTAATTATAGGAAGACAGGTAGAAAGTGCAGTTAATATAGCATACAATTTCCGAGAATTGTTTAATCATGACAGAGTACACTAACAGGGAGATTATGCTGAACCTGTGAGGCACTAGATATACCTTAGCTGGAATATTGTGTACAATCTGTTAGCTACACTTCAGGATGGAGGTGAATGTTCTGAATATATTGTAGAAGAGGTTTACAGGGATGAGAACATTAAGTTATGAAGATAGATTGAAGATGTTGAGACTTATTTTTAAAGGGAAGTGTAAGAAGCGATTTGATTGGAATATTCAAAATTATTTGAAGGCTGGACAGATTATCATAGAATCCCTAGAGTGTGGAAGCAGGCCATTCAGCCCATCGAGTCCACTTCAAAGACCATCCCTCCTCGGACTCCTCTTCCTCGCAGCCCCCGCCCCCCAACCTGCATTTCCCATGGCTAAGCCACCTAGTCTGCATCTGTGGGAGGATACCGGAGCACCTGGTGGAAATATACACGCACACAGATCAGCCACCTCAAAGAAGTCATGTGCAAGTGTCAGTTACTGGTATATTTGTAGTGAGTGTTTTCTCATCTGTCACTGAGTGGACTGCTGAGCCTTGAATGCAATGGATTCTGATTAACTCCTACCTTTTATGGGAGTGATAATCAACAACTTGGAAACTCTTCATAGGGTCCCTAGAGTGTGGAAGCAGGTTATTTGGCCCATCTAGTCCACACTGACCCTCATCCCCATAACGCTTCATTTCCCTTGGCTAACCCACAACCCTGGACACTATGGACAGTTTAGCAAGGCCAATTCCACCTAACCTGCACATCTTTGGACTGCAGGACAAAACCAGAGCACCTGTAGGAAATCCACACAGACACTTGGAGAGAATATGCAAACTCCATACACAGTCCCCCGAGGGTGGATTCAAACCTGGATCACTGGTGCCATGAGGCAGCAGTGCTAATCACTGAGTCACCAGTTCCCTGGCACCACCAGATGAATGGAGAGTGGCAAATGTTGTGCCCCTGTTCAAAAAAGGGAATAGGGATAACTCCAGGAATTACAGGCCAGTTAGTCTTACTTCGGTGTAGGCAAAGTAATGGAAAGGGTACTGAGGGATAGGATTTATGAGTATCTGGAAAGTCACTGCTTGATTAGGGACAGCCACACGGATTTGTGAGGGGTAGGTCTTGCCTTACAAGTCTTATTGAATTTTTTGAGGAGGTGACCAAGCATGTGGATGAGGGTAGAGCAGTGGATGTAGTGTACATAGATTTTAGTAAGGCATTTGATAAGGTTCCCCATGGTAGGCTTATGCGGAAAGTCAGGAGGCATGGGATAGTGGGAAGTTTGGCCAGTTGGATAGAGAACTGGCTAACCGGTCAAAGTCAGAGAGTGGTGGTAGATGGTAAATATTCAGCCTGGAGCCCAGTTACAAGTGGAGTTCCGCAGGGATCAGTTCTGGGTCTTCTGCTGTTTGTAATTTTTATTAATGACTTGGAAGAGGGAGTCGAAGGGTGGGTCAGTAAATTTGCAGACGATATGAAGATTGGTGGAGTTATGGATAGTGAGGAGGGCTGTTGTCGGCTGCAAAGGGACTTAGATATGATGCAGAGCTGGGCTGAGGAGTGGCAGATGGAGTTCAACCCTGCCAAGTGTGAGGTTGTCCATTTTGGAAGGACAAATAAGAATGCGGAATACAGGGTTAACTGTAGGGTTCTTAGTAAGGTGGAGGAGCAGAGGGATCTTGGGGTCTACGTTCATAGCTCTTTGAAAGTTGCCACTCAGGTGGATAGAGGTTGTAAGAAGGCCTATGGTGTATTAGCGTTCATTAGCAGAGGGATTGAATTCAAGAGTCGTGAGGTGATGTTGCAGCTGTACAGGACCTTGGTAAGGCCACATTTGGAGTACTGTGTGCAGTTCTGGTCGCCTCATTTTAGGAAAGATGTGGAAGCTTTGGAGAGGGTGCAGAGGAGATTTACCAGGATGTTGCCTGGAATGGAGAATAGGTCGTATGAGGATAGGTTGAGAGTGCTAGGCCTTTTCTCATTGGAACGGCGAAGGATGAGGAGTGACTTGATAGAGGTTTATAAGATGATCGGGGAATAGATAGACAGTACAACAGGTACAACAGTGTGTTACAGGCGGACATAAATTTAAGGTGAAGGGTGGAAGATATAGGGGGGATGTCAGGGGTAGGTTCTTTACCCAGAGAGTGGTGGGGGCATGGAATGTGCTGCCTGTGGGAGTGGCAGAGTCAGAATCATTGGTGACCTTTAAGCAGCAATTGGA